>NC_065542.1:51387405-51759280 GCF_932294415.1 Quercus robur | reverse complement strand
ATGCCAAAAAAAAAAAAGGCATGGCCAATGGATAGTCAATAATTGATGTCTGTCAATTAATCAAATTTATGATTTATCAAGGTATAAACCATGTCATGAGTTTGTGTGATTTCTGTGTTGCATATTAATACAAAGAAAATTTTATATTCATAGAAAGATAATTTCAAAAAACAATTCAATATGTTTTGGGGAAAAGTACAATTCAATATGTTTTGAACAACTATTATTAACAAGATTCATGAGCATTTTTAAGAAATTCGACACAATTGGAAAGATAATTACCTGGAGCAGCATAGCCAATAGATCCCTTTATCCCAATTGTACTAGTTTGATTTTGAGAAGAATCAGTAACAGTTGAGAGGAGTCTTGCTAAACCAAAATCACTTAGATGAGCAATCATGTCATTGTCAAGAAGAATATTGCTTGGCTTCAAATCACAATGAATGATTGGTTGCACAGAATGATTGTGTAGATAATCTAATGCACAAGCAACATCAATTGCAATATTTAGCCTTTGAAGAAGGCTCAAGACCCCTGATTGATCTTCCCTGTCTATCTTTGGATGAAGCCAGATATCTAGACTCCCATTTGTCATGAATTCAAAGACTAGAGCTTTAAATTGATTCCCACTGTAATCCATGCTCGAGCAACATGTTAATATCTTGACAAGATTCCTATGTCGGATATTTCTTAGTACATTACATTCAACCATAAAACTCTTGGAAGCACCCTTTCGTTGAAGGTTAAGGACCTTTACAGCAACTAATCTTTCCTCGGGGTGAAGAAATCCTTTATATACAGAGCCAAAACTGCCAGTCCCAACTAAGTTACTAGGAGAAAATCCATTGGTTGCCTGATAAAGCATTTTATAAGAAACATTTGGAAGGAGGTCTATTGTTGAGCCCAAAGAAGATGAATTCCCTTTTGATATTTTCCTCCAATGAAGAAAAAGAATGAATGAAAACGGAAGGAAACATACAACGACAACAATGATTGCAATTTTAAGTTTGAATGAAAGGGACTTTGTAGGTTTCATGACTTCAACTGGACATGGAGGCAACATTAGTTGTGGAACACCACCACAAAGTTTAGTATTTCCGATCACTGATATAGCACTTGCATTTTTGAAAACTCCCTCTGTTGGCACCTTACCCTCGATATCATTGAATGAGAGGTTCAATTTTTTTAAAGAAGGAAGCTTTTCTAAAACTTTTGGAATTGAGCCTGACAGGTTATTTCTTGAAACATCAAGTAATTTGAGGCCTTTTAAGAAAGCCATAGATGAAGGTAAGGATCCTTCAAAGGAATTACCTTGCAAGCTAAGGTACTCCAAGCTCAAACAATTTCCTATGGAGCTAGGAATTTCCCCAGACAAATTATTCTCAGAGATATCAAGTTGGTTAATATTTATCAGATTGCCTACTTCGAAAGGTAGTTTGCCAGTAAATGAGTTGTGAGACAAGTTAAGTAGTATTGAGAGGGAAGATAGACCAATAAGCTGCGGGGGGATGAATCCACTAAGATTATTTTGTGAAATGTCTAAGCTTTGCAAATTTGGGCAATTACCAAGACTTGGAGGTATGCTTCCTTCTAATCTGTTTTCATCTAAATTGAGTAGGAATAACTGAGTAAGGTTGCCTATGAAGGTTGGTAATTCTCCTAACAATCTATTTCCATCTAAATGCAATACTTGTATTTTCTGAAACTTCTCGAAAATAGTGGGAATAAGGCCTGTGAAAAGATTATGCTCCATGCCTAAGCCAATTAAGTTGACAAGATTCCCTAATGTTACTGGAATAGTTCCTGAAATCTCATTGACTCCAAAATATAATTCAGTAAGTTGGGTTGACAAGTTGCCTACAAGTATAGGCAAAACACCTCCAAATTGGTTTGTACTTAAATCCAATATATCTAGTTTACTACAATTGGTCAAAGATTTTAAGAAATCCAGGCTCCTTCCTAGGTAATTGTTACTCAAGTCTAGCCATTGAAGATCTGGCAGATTTCCCAAATTAGTTGGAACTAATCCCAAAAAATTGTTTACACTAAGATCAAGCCTTTGAAGTTGAGATGCATTGCATAATGAAATAGGAACTGGCCCAAAGAATTCATTACCACCAACTAAAAGTAATTTGAGATTAGGGAGAGTAAGGCCAATGTTGGCTGGAAGTGTATCTTTAAGTTGGTTTACTGAGACTGCGATTGTTTGGAGAGATGATATATTGTAAAGGGAGGAAGGGATTGTACCTGAGATTTTATTGGATGAAATGCTGAAATAGACTAAGCTTTTTAGATGACTAATGCAATATGGTATATTTCCCACCAATTTGTTGATTGCTAGAGATAAAACTCTAATTGATGAAAGATTTCCAAAAGATGGTGGAATTCTTCCTGTCAGATTGTTTACACCAAGCCGAAGCAATTTAAGCTTCTTCAAAGAGTCTAACTCTGCTGGAATTCTCCCATTAAGTTCATTCCAGTTAAAATTTATGATTCTAGCATTGGAGCAGTTGGATAAGATGGATGGTACTTCACCTTCCAATGTGTTATTGTTAAGATAGATCTCTTGCAATCGGAACAAATGACCAACTTCATGTGGGATTTTGCCATAGAAGCTGTTGTTTTGGAGATAGATAATCCTAAGGAAGGTGAGGTTGCTGATGTGAGGTGATATGGATCCTCGTAACTTATAGCCTTGTAGGTCCAAGACCGTGACTCTTTGGTGTCGCCGGCCACATGTAATTCCAAACCAGTTGCAGAAGTGCATAGAATCATTCCATGAGCTCAACATCATATGTGGGTCATGAGTTATAGATTCTTTGAATTTAATCAAAGCCAAACGATCAGTCTCATTTGTTGGAGCATTGGCAGTAATGGTGGGTTGCAATAAGTACAATAAGTTTATAGAAAAAAGAAGAATGACATGAAGGTGCATAGGCCAAAGTGCATATAAGTTGGTTTGGTGAAGCTTCATTTGGTTTGAGGGGGCAAGAAGCTGGTAAATTTTTTGTTGGTGTCAGATATGCAACTTAACAATCAACTTCACTTGGTTGCAGTTATGTAAGGGGGATGAGTGAAGATCTATTTATAGAATATATTTTTGGTAAAGGTGGACTTACAATGAGAGCTAAGGTTGGAACAGAAACACAGTGTGCCAGGAAAGTCTGGGAAAGCCTTAAAGATTTAGGAATCATACCAAGATAACACCATTTAGGAAAAAAATCAGCATCACCCACTAAGTGTAAAGTGTGCAATTCTTGTGCCGTTTGGATTCCATGGACGTCTCCATCACCTCATTAGTCTTCCTGTAAATTGAACATAAATCATTTCACTCATTCAATGTATTGGAGTTTTGCTAGAGTTGCAAGAAATATGTTGTTAACTTGTTATCACTTACTAACGTTTTACTTATTTAATTATTTTATTTTATATAAGCGAAGAGCCAATAGTTTTATTTGGTGAAAATTTCTTTTGACAATGTATGATGCTGTTCAGTCATGTGTCTCATGTGACTCACAAGTCTCAATGAACATCAAGTGATAAACAGCGACCATTTCTCTAATGAGTCCCACTTAATTTAATATATGAAAGAGAAATTTTCATCATTCCACGATGAATTCTTTTTGAAAAAGAAGAACCAGATTTTTGAAATTGAAAAAAAAAAAAATTAAAAATAACTTCTTGTTATATAGAAGCAAGAACTTGCCAAAGCACCAACCATCAATTAGGAGTGTGCAACCAACTCGCCAAACCGACCTGATTCAACCTAACCGGTCTGTTTTTAGGAGTTGGTGGGTTAGATTGGTTATGAAAATTTTTTTAATAGTGGGTCAGGTTGGGTTTAGGTCATAATAATCACAAACCCGCCTAACCCGACTCGACCACTTATATATTTAAAAATATATTATATAATTAATAATTTTTTATTTAATTTTCTCCCCTATTCGACTCTTCTTATATAAAACTCAATTACCTCGCATACCCTAGTTGGATATATTTTATTTATAACTGAGTTGGAATACTAGTTCATAAATATTCTGTTTATCAACTTAGGTGGCACATGTATTTTTTTTTGCTCAATTTAATAATAATAATAATAAATAAATAAATAAACTGTCCAACCTATAAGTTCAACTCGACCCAACCCGATCCATGTGGGTTGGGTTGGATTGGGTTGTATTTATTTTAACCCACCATGGTAGGTTGGGTTGAAAAATCTCTTTAACCCTACCCAACCCAACCCATGAACACCCCTACCATCAACGGTGCTAGAGGCCCAGGTCCCATGACTTGATGTTCTCGCCTTGCTTTGTGGATCATAAGCCACTAGTTAGACCTTGGGTCGGCCCAATACTACACACCATAGGCCCACCATCAAGGACTTTCTTTTATATCAATTCTTTTCTTATTTTCGGGAGGACAAGGTTTAGAGAGAAACCCTTCAAACTTCTCTCGTATCTTTTTATTGGATATAAATTTTGAAAATCTAACCGTTGAATTGCATGTTTTTATTATATATTCCATGCTTACAAAATTTCAAAAAATCAAAAGATTAATAACTATGCTATTAATAAAATGTTTAAATTTCAAGTTTTTGTAATCTAAAATTATGTATAAAAAATAAGTTTTTTGATCAAATAGTAAATAACATCTAATTTGAACGAAATTTAACATGCATGTTAAGCACATAAAGAACATGCAATCCAAACAATTAGATTTTCAAAATTCTCATCCAATAAAAATATATACGAAGAGTTTAAAAAATTTCTCTCCATCCAATCTCTTATATTGGCATGCATGGTGGGTGTTTTTCATGTTTCAGTTTCTTCTAATGCGCTAGGTTTTATTTATTATTATTATTATTTTATTTTTTTTATTTTTTGAGAAGGTTCTAATGCGTTAGGTTTAGAGAGAAACCTTGTCATTTCAGAACCTAACGCATTAGAAGAAATTGAAACATAAAAAACACCGCAGACCAATATAAGGGATTGGATATGGTTGATGGTTCCATAATCCCATTAGGAAATTGCACGCGTTTTAATTTTTATTTTAAGATCAGGCCACTGATACCGATTTCTCTCTGTGTACTTATTACTTTCCAATTGTTTTCTATATTATCTTTTCCGATTACAATTTGCTTTATGCTACAGAGTAAGCTCCACTTCACATGGTAGGCCACGCATTCTGTTCTACTTGTTTCCATTGATTCTACAATGTGTTGCTTCTTTGTTTGTTTCTTTGTTTTTCACCTGCTACTAGTTACCAAAATAATGAAAACATTGAAGGGTTATTTTTTTAATACTCTTTAGTCTGACTTTTCACAAAAGAATGTACTCAGCAATTATTAAATCCTTCCTTCACCTTGAATTTTGAGAGATTCGGCCAGCTAATCAGCTCACATCAAACGTTTTCCATAAGCCATTAATCTGTATATGTCTAACACAGTTTTTATAATTTGCTGCATTTTAGAACCTTTTATACTGTCGGTGCCACTCTATGAAGTATGGATGTGGCATAAACAGCCCAAAAGTATTGGCTCTTTTATTATATTGTTAATTTTGCTAAACAATGAGATAGAAAAATGAAATTTAGGTCAGGAAAATATCAACCCAGATCTTTAGTTAGCTCTGACCTAAGATTTAGAAGAAGTTCATAGGGCTCTAATTTTTCCTCTAGCTCAATATGTACTTTTGATACATTTTAGGTGGGGGAGAGAGAACTAGAGTTGAATCTTGGATGTTTCTGTTGAAAATACCAAACAATGACATTGAGCTATACATATTAATCAAAATAAAATATCTGCTTCATTTTTGCTTTGTATCCCATTCATATTAGGATTGCCATGTTTTCGCCAAAAGCTTGTAAAAGCTATGCAGAAAAGAGAATGCATGACAAATTTGTCCCACTCAAGCAAGCAATTTTACTAGTGCGTATTTGATACATTGCATTACAAAATGAAATCTTTTTTTTTTTTTTTTTTTTAAATGCCATGCTCAAACGCATACTTGTTCTTCACCCTGTGTTGCATATGTCAAGAAAGCATTACCATTCAGCAAATCAGACAAGATGATAAAGAAAGATCTGTATAGGTCCACCCTGTAAAATATTTATTATCGTTATGATTGAGATGAATAAAGAATTCAGAACCTATGCTACCGACACTGGGACACGGGATCTTCAAGAACACATCACAGAATACAAACATTGAAAACATTGCAACAACCATCTGATTAAAAATGTTATTCATCTCGATAAGTTACACAAAGCTGGAGAAACCAACAAATAATTTATTTCTATATATACACTTAAGATACACGTCACAACAATGTGCATTTTATGCCCTTCAATAAAAGACACTGGCCCTTCCAACAATTTAACTCACATCACTCAGATTTGAAGAAACTGACTTTTAAAAGAAGAGAAAAAGGGGAAAAAATAGAACAAACATGTTTCAGAGAATCAGATGCAATAACTTTACTACTTCCTAAACACAATACACTAATTTCACACTCACTGCTCACATTACTATCTCTGGCTTCAAAATGCTTGCTTTGATCTCTTTGTGGGGCAAAACCACACCACCATTACTGTAAATTTCATCACACACATGTACATCTTCACCAAGAATGCTCATGTTCTCCACACGGGCCCATTGCCCAACAGTGGAGTGCCATCCTGATGCTGCTGGAGATGCAAGCATGCTTCTTGATGCGGACTCCCCGCATTACCGTGCAGCGAGTGAGACTCTGAAGTCTCAATGAACATCAAGTGATAAACGGCGCCATTTATCTAATGAGTTCCACTTAATTTAATATTTTGAAAAATAATACATCTTTCCACAATGAATTCTTGTCGAAACAGAAGAACCAGATTTTTTGAAATTGAAAAAAAATTTAAAATCAACTTCTTGTTATGTAGATTCTAGAAGCCAGAGGCCCAGGTCCCAGGACTCTTTTTTACATCATCTCTCTTCTTACAATTTGTTTGTGCTACAGAGTAGGCACCACTTCACATGGATAAGAAGTTTTTTGGAACAGTTCTGTGTCATGTTACAGTTTTCTTGCTCTACACAGGTCACTTGCTTTGATTTTTGGTTCTTTTCGGCAGGAGATTTCATTCTTGTAGCGACTTTGGGGTGATTTGGAGATTCAATTTTCCATATTAATGTTGTATTCCCCTGCATCTTTTTCAGGTCTACAGTTAGCACAAAAAAGTTTCTTCATCTAGTTCTTCAGAGAGGATAGCTATATATATGCCATATAAGTCTCACTACATTGAATTTGAGACAAAAACTGATTCCTTTTATTTGCCAAAAATGACAGAAATCTTCACTTACCCAGCTGACAGACAGTTATGTCAGATGTTCGTTGCAATAATCTTCTTTCACAGTTCTGAATGCATTTTAGCAATTGCCATCCATGGGACATCAAATGTTACTCTTAAATCTCTTCTGATCAGCAAAAAAATATATCATGGCAATGCTCTTCTCACTACTGGAGCACTTCATTGAAATTTTTTGATTTCCTGGGTTGAAGGAACACTGGTGGTTAAGCAACTTGGGCCTTGCAGTGGTTATAGTTGGCAAAATCATTAGGAAAACATCGATTATTAGAGCTGGTCAGGCCTTCACACATCTTATCAGGATTAATCATGAGGAGCATCAAAAACTGATTACTCATGGAATATGTAGATGTGTTCAGCATCTTGGATACTGTGGTTTCCTCATCTGGTCAGGTAAATGCTTTGTAATCCCCCAAACGCAGTTTCTTGCTGTGCAATCCAAGTAAAAATTAGTTATGTTTGTCATGTCTTGTAAAATTAATATCCTGTCTAGTAAGGTCGAGGTCTATACAACCAAATATATTACCTCCAAAATTTTGATACAGAAAGAAATTTAGCTCTGCAATCAAGATCATCTATCCACAAAAAAAACAAAAAACAAAAACAAAAACAAAACGTAACAATCAGTATATTACAACTTAGGACATCAGCATTTTATGAGACAACTGTCATGTGCAATTTTATTTAAGCCAATTCAAATTTGAAATATAGTAGGACCTCAACTTGGATTCTCTAACCTCTTCAAATCCTAGAACCTAGAAAAGCATTCTATTGAATGTAGCTCCTTGCTAAATTCCTCCATATTCATTCTTTCCTTTGGTGACTCAAGGGAACATGCAAGGCCAATTTCAAGGACTGAGACTAAGCACTTATACACATAAGCTTCCACTTGGCAATGGTTCACAATACCTTGAGTTTCTTCATCTACTTCAATTTCATTCTCATTGCTATATTCTCTAGCTGCCACTGCAGCTGTTGGAATTTCTTCAACTTCTCTTATGAGAAGTGTTGGGTCCACAATTTGAACAAGTCATCCTGGCAATGCCTTCTTAACAAAATTTTGGAGATTGAGATCATCTTTAAACATTTCATCAGTTGGTTTCTTTCCCAAGAACATCTCCAGTAGAAATACTCCAAAACTATACACGTCTTCCTCAGTTGATACCTCATTGCCTGTGCCATACTCTACAATTTATGATATATAAGAAGATTTTGCAGTTCACATTATAATGAGATTTGGGATTTAATGAGTGCAAATTCATTTGATTTATCAAAAACCAAAAGGAATTTGAACTTCTGAAAGAAGGGTATGATAGATGCTATCATTTCAAAGTTTCATGTGAGAAAAATGATAATTTCTACATTAGATTAGAATAAAACCATAGGGTCTCTTGTGGAACTTCTTTTTTTTTTGAGGAACTTGGGAGGTATTTTTTATTTATTTATTTATATGAGGCACAAGAAACATGGTTAATGGTTAGGATCATGGTTGTCAAAATCCCGATCTGGATCTTACGATCCTACGATTTTACGATTCCACCTACTCAAAACGATCTAGATCTTTCAAGGATCTTAGTGATCATTCAGGATCGGTAGGATCGCATGATTTTGACGATCCTAAACAACTTTGGTTTCTTATAATCTTCTTTAACTTGACAAAAGACTCAGTTGGACCCAAATGAAAAATAAAATCCCAATAGACCAAGTTTTTCCACTCTAATGTAGAGAGAGTGTCAGTTGGACTCAAATAAAAAATATCCCAATAGAGTGTCATATTTTGAGGTTTTTGGTCTCTTTAAATGATGCTTACAAATGGATGTAATGATGTATGGTAATTATATCAATGAATGTATAATTTATGTGATTATTTAATATACCAATGTGTATTTTTTGTTTTTTCCTTAAATAATGTAGGATCTTACGATCCACGATCCGATCCTACGATTCACGATCCCACATACCTCCAACGATCTTACGTAGGATCCCGATTTTGACAACCTTGGTTAGGATTATGACAATGTAATCAAATTATTTTACAATTGATACGGATATGTTGCACACATTAGGTACTGCCTTCCTAAATGCCTTCGCTAGACCCTTGTTCAAATAAAATCAGGGGTCCTATTATTATGCTTTACTTGATTCATAGTGGTTGACATGCAATAACAAAAAACATAAAACAAAAAATTAGATCTATTTTGAGACCAGCTATACCATATCTGATATAGTTGATTAACAAGCTATCATCAGAACATACAGCCAATGGAAAGTCAATAATTGATGTCTGTCAATTAATCAAATTTATGATTTATCAAGGTATAAATAATGTCATGAGTTTGTGTGTTTCTGTGTTGCATATTAATACAAAGAAAATTTTATATTCATAGTAAGATAATTGCAAAAAACAATTCAATATGTTTTGAACAACTATTATTAACAAGATCGATAAGCATTTTTAAGAAATTAGACAAAGTTGGAAAGATAATTACCTGGAGCAGCATAGCCAATAGATCCCTTTATCCCAATTGTACTAGTTTGCTTTTGAGAAGAATCAGTAACAGTTGAGAGGAGTCTCGCTAAACCAAAATCACTTAGATGAGCAATCATGTCATTGTCAAAAAGAATATTGCTTTGCTTCAAATCACAATGAATGACTGGTTGCACAGAATGGTTGTGAAGATAATCTAATGCACAAGCAACATCAATTGCAATATTTTGTCTTTGAAGAAGGCTCAGAACCCCTAATTGATCTTCCTTGTCTATCTTTGGATGAAGCTAGATATCTAGACTCCCATTTGTCATGAATTCAAAGACTAGAGCTTTAAATTGATTCCCACTGTAATCCATGCTCGAGCAACATGTTAATATCTTGACAAGATTCCTATGTCAGATATTTCTTAGTACACTACATTCAGCCATAAAACTCTTGGAAGCACCCTTTCGTTGAAGGTTAAGGACTTTACAGCAACTAATCTTTCCTCGGGGTGAAGAAATCCTTTATATGCAAAACCAAAACTGCCAATCCCAACTAAGTTACTAGGATAAAATCCATTGGTTGCTTGATAAAGCATTTTATAAGAAACATTTGGAAGGTAGTTGAGCCCAAAGAAGATGAATTCCTTTTTGATATTTTCCTCCAATGAAGAAAAAGAATGAATGAAAACGGAAGGAAACATACAACGACAACAATGATTGCAATTTTAAGTTTGAATGAAAGGGACTTTGTAGGTTTCATGACTTCAATTGGACATGGAGGCAACATCAGTTATGGAACACCACCACAAAGTTTAGTATTTCCGATCATTGAAATAGCACTTGCATTTTTGAAAAGCCCCTCTATTGGCACCTCACCCTCGATATCATTGAATGAGAGGTTTAATTTTTTTAAAGAAGGAAGCTTTTCCAAAACTTTTGGAATTGAGCCTGACAAGTTATTTCTTGAAACATCAAGGAATTTGAGGCCTTCTAAGAAAGCCATAGATGAAGGTAAGTGTCCTTCAAAGGAATTACCTTGCAAGCTAAGGTACTCCAAGCTCAAACAATTTCCTATGGAGCTAGGAATTTCCCTAGACAAATTATTGTCAAAGATATCAAGATGTTTAATATTTTTCAGATTGCCTACTTCAAAAGGTAGTTTGCCGGTAAATGAGTTGTGAGACAAGTTAAGTATTATTGAAAGGGAAGATAGGCTGTGGGGGGATGAATCCACTAAGATTATTTTGTGAAATGTATAAGATTTGCAAATGTTGGCAATTACCTAGACTTGGTGGTATGCTTCCTTCTAATTTGTTTTCATCTAAATCAAGTAGGAATAATTGAGTAAGGTTGCCTATGGAGGTTTGTATCTCACCTAATAATCAATTTCCATTTAAAGCCAATGCTTGAATTTTCTAAAACTTCTCGAAAATAGTGGGAATGAGGCCTATGAAAAGATTATGCTCCATGCCTAAGACAATTAAGTTGATAAGATTCCCTAATGTTACAGGAATAGTTCCAGAAATTTCATTTGCTCTAAAATATAATTCAGTAAGTTGGGTTGACAAGTGTTAGGGTACATTTTTTTACAATTAATATTGTCTAAATAACACCTATTTATTTTTCAAACGTCACAAATAAATTATTGGGCATACCTAAACATTTTTTGACTACTACTATGCTAGCTCACAACCGTCCTTCTTTCCATCACAAAATTGGGCTACAAATGTAAAACACTGTAAGACCCAATATTTTTGTAAAGCCTAAATTATTTATTAAGCAAGTTAAAATCTCATTCTTTCTAAAGCCCAAGAATTTTTATGCTTAGCAATATTAGGAAAAAAAAAAGCCCATAATTCAAATACATGGCAAAAACAATTTTATCAATGGAATTTAAGTCCATAATTAAAGCCCATGATTCAAATTCATGGCAATACTATTTTATCAATGGGATTCAACCCCATAATCAAATTCCATGATTCAAACCCATGGCAAATTATTTATCAAAAAGCCCAGTTCTCACTGGTAATATCAAAAAGCCCAATTTTTATTGAAAACATCAAAAGCCCAATTTTCATTGACAACATCAAAAGCCCAATTCTCTCTGACAATATCAAAAAGCCCAATTCTCACTGGCAATATCAAAAAACCCAATTTTCATTGGCAACATCAAAAGTCCAGTTCTTGCTGGCAACATCAAAAAGACCAGTTCTCGCTAGCAATATCAAAAAACCCAATTTTCATTGGCAACATCAAAAAGCCCAGTTCTCGCTGGCAATATCAAAAGGCCCAATTTTCATTGGCAACATTGAAAGCCCAATTTTCATTGACAACATCAAAAGCCCAGTTCTCACTGGCAATATCAAAAGCCCAATTTACGTTGGCACTATTTTATCAAAAGCCCAAGATTATTAACGCTTGGCAAAAAATATTATGTTTATTTTAGATAAACAATGTTCTATGGCAAAAACCATGGCAATCATTTTATAAAAGCTAATGGAAAGTTATCTTGAAAATTATGATACTCATCTCATATTATAAACCTATGAACGTGTGGTCATCATTTACATCACAACATCCATAATATTTTTCTTCAAAGCTCATGGTAACTACTCAATCCCACAAGCTCACCATTTAAATTATGATGTGATTATTAGAAATCATGAACATTACTTATAATATGGAATTCATCATTTTTCATAAATAGTAAATGTTATTCACAAAGGCATTTTGAAACTTATCCTATTATTTCAAATATTACAACTCATTGCCTAAAGACCCATTACAAATATCTATGAAAACCCAAAATATTTGCTAATAATAAAAGTCCATGAGGGATGAAAACCCATGGCAACATGTGTTGTTGATGTCCATTTTGTAGGATAAGCACAACCCAGCCCAAAGGGACCAGCCCACATGAGCAAGCCCGATCCAAAAAAACTCCAGCAAGAGGCAGAAGACTAAAAATAGACACTCAACTCTTGTTCATCCTTGACCAAAGTACAGTTGGAGGCCTCTACAAGAGAACCAAGTCTTTAAGGATGAACTAGGTGCTGTCCCATCAACTTTCTGTCGCCCTCTACCTGACGTGAACAGTGCCCAAAGGTTGTGATATCAGCTGGAGTCTAATGGGTGATGGAACTCCATCATTTTCCTCAAGACTATATCTCTAGCGGAAGGGAAGTTGAAACCAAGTTATCAAAATCTCAACAAATCAATACTATAAATGTCAAAAACGTCCAAGACATGTGCATGTGCCAAGCCCATGAATCTTAAAGGGGAAAAATTAGGAGCATGTGGTTTGGAGGGCATAAAGGGATCTCCAGTAAAACCCCCTGAAGTGGACTTAAATTTTGACACCTGACTTGGGGTGTTGAATCCTACTTTTTGGGGTCCAAATCTCAGTTGCGGCACTAGGATTCCTCCTTGATACTTGCCTTAATCCTATTGGTTAAACTCAGCTTTAGAAATCTTGACATTTAATGCAAAATACCCCAAAAAACCCACCATGTGTCATATTACCCAAAGGAGCAAGGCAGCCCCAAAAGTAAATCTCCTACTTCTGGCCAAATCCTAAGATAATTAAGCCTGATTCTCTGCCCTTGATCAGTCCTACATTTTTGGACTCTTGTTAATTAATGCTTCTCTAAACTCCACTATAAAAGCATAAGCACCCAGCCCATAAACACACAGCTACTTCCTCTGAAACTTCTGATTTACTTACCATTTTGCTTGTAGTTTAGCTCTTTCCAAGCTCACAACTCATTCCCCTTAGCCCACAATCACTTAGCCTCAGACATGCCTTTCCTCTTCTGCACATTCACAGCCCATAAATGCCTCCTAATCAATCACAAACAACCCCTTACTCACTAAGGCCTTAACCCCAGCATCAACTCCATCACACCACCACAAGCTTAAATGCCCACTCACTCAATATAGCCACACTGCCCCATTCGTGCCATATATATATATATATATATATATATATCCCCCAAAATCTTAGTTCAACATTTGCTGCATTGAGCTGGAATCTCTCTCTCCCTTCACACCATGCCAATTAACCCCCTTCTTCTTCCCATGGAACCTTTAATTTTTACTTTTTGTTTTACTATTGAATGATATAATGTATATGTAACAATGGAATTCTTCCCTCATCTTGATGTAATGATAGCTAAAAGTACAATAAATTCCTCTAACCGAGACACATAAGGACCCCCAAGAATGAACACTTTCCTAAATTTATTTAATTATTAATTGTTGGACTTTAAGTGTAATTTCACACCCTACTGTTGGAGAATTTATTTTTCTTGCACCATCAGAATAGGACCACTAACGTATTAATTAAGCATTGTGAAGTATTTTTATTGGGCTTTTGTTGTTGTTTTCGTCAAGTGTAGCCTTATTTCTTGCTTGGATAGGCTTATCACCACACCAAAAGCGTTTGGGCATCATCTCAAGAGCCTATAGTTGAGTTTCGGCTTGGCTTCCCGATATTTTATTCAAAGGCATCAATTTCCCCCTCAACAACAAGTAACCTACAATTATGGGCAAAACGCCTCCAAATTGGTTTGTATTTAAAACCAATTTATCTAGTTTACTACAATTGCACAAAGATTTTAAGAAATCCAGGCTCCTTCCTAGGTAATTGTTACTCAAGTCTAGCCATTGAAGATCTAGCAAATTTCCCAAATTAGTTGGAAATAATCCCAAAAAATTGTTTTCACTTAGATCAAGGATTTGAAGCTGAGATGCATTGCATAATGAAATAGGAATTGGCTGAGAGAATTCATTAGAACCAAATAAAAGTACTTTTAGATTAGGGAGAGTGAGGCCAATGTTGGCTGGCAGTGTATCGTTGAGTTGGTTTACCGAGATTAAGATTATTTGGAGAGATGATATATTATAAAGGGAGGAATGGATTGTACCTGAGATTTTATTGGCTGTAATGGTGAAAAAAAAAGCTTTTTAGATGACCAATGCGATATGGTATATTTCCCACCAATTTGTTACCTACTAGAGAGAGAATTCTAATTGATGAAAGATTTCCAAAAGATGGTGGGATTCTTCCTGTCAGATTGTTTACACCAAGCTAAAGCAATTCAAGCTTCTTCAAAGAGCCTAACTCTGCTGGAATTTTCCCATGAAGTTCATTCCAATTAAAATTTATGAGTATAGCATTGGAGCAGTTGGATAAGATCAATGGTACTTCACCTTCCAATGTATTATTGTTAGGACGGAGCTCTTTCAGTCAGAACAAATGACCAACTTCATGTGGGATTTTGCCATAGAAGCTGTTGTTTCGGAGATTGATGATCCTAAGGAAGGTGAGGTTGCTGATGTAAGGTGATATGGATCCTCGTAACCTATAGCCTTGTAGGTCCAAGGTCGAGACTCTTTGCTGTCATCTGCCATATGTGATTCCAAACCAATTGCAAAAGTGCATAGAAACATTCCATGAGCTCAACATCATATATGGGTCATGAGTTATAGATTCTTTGAATTTAATCAAAGCTAAACGATCAGTCTCATTTGTTAGGGCATTGGCAGTAATGGTGGGCTGCAATAATTTTATAGAAAAAAGAAGAATGACATGAAGGTGCATGGGCCAAAGTGCATACAAGTTGGTTTGGTTAAGCTTCATTTGGTTAGAGGGGGCAGGAAGCTGGTAAATTTTTTGTTGGTGTCAGATATGCAACTGAACAATCAACTTCACTTGGTTGCAATTATGTGAGGGGTATAAGTGAAGATCTTTATATAGAATATATTTTTGGTTTTCAGTTTATTGTTTAATTAATTGTGATTATTTAAAATCAGTAAATGGACTCCTTTGTTTTGTTAAATGCTTAACTAATGGATTCTAGGCTGTTTGTTAGAATCTTCATTGATCTTATATGGTTGTAAACTGGTGAGCTTGTGTTTTATGCAATTGTTTCTCTTTATCTAATGACTTCCGTGGTCATGAATTAGGTACTGGAGGTTGTCTCTTTTAGTGCACCCGGATAAATGCCCTCATCCTCTTCCCCACATGGCTACCCAGCATTTATTGTGGGCACTAGTGGAAATATCATATCCCTTTGGTTTGCCAAACGCAAGTCACATGGTAGCATCAATTCATCATCAACTTATTTTGACATGAGTGGTAGAATATCATATTTGATTTGTGTGTTAACGAATGAGCATTCTTTCGGGTAGAAAGGCACCAAGGTTGATTTGTATAGCTTTGGAGTGATTTTGATGGAGCTAATCACAGATTCACAGGTAGAAAGGCACTCAATGATTTTTGCGAATGCATGATATGCTTCCATTAAGTCCTCTTGATTTCCAATTTTTTTGCTTTTAATTTTTAATTTTTAATTTTTTTATTCTCTGAAAGTAATATATCTAACTCTTTCCATGTACAAAGTTTGGGATGAATCCAGTCTTTTCTTTGTTGTTGCTGATATTAGCAGTTGTTCTGGAATGCAAGTAGTTTTTTTACCATTTGTTTAGGGAAGTTATGAAACATAGAGTTTTGTTGTCCCATGTTTGTGGCAGGCTTTGAAAGAAGCACTTGCACAAATTCGAGTTTGTTCTAGATTAGAAGGGCTGTTACTGAAAATGAAATTCCTAAAATAACCAAGGGTAAGCTTTTCTCTTGTTGTTGGGGCACTGCTTGGTTACTTTTTTAAACCAGGGCTTCTGGAGAGTATGTATACTGGGTTCTGAGACAGCTCTGATCCATGGCAGGTGAAGGACTGCGCATCAGCCTTAGTGTGTTTTGCAAAAAAGACAAACATCCCCATTATTTTGGTCATTTGGTACACATACGTTGTCCAAGTCTTAAAGGAAGCCAACATTTTTTTGACATGTCTATCAACCATTTTCAAGTTGGTAACTTTTGTTTGAGAGTGGACTCTTTGGGCTGGATTTGCAACTTAAAAAAGTGTTAAGCTGCACGTATTGTGAAATACATTTAGGAAAATATATTAGATGGTATTAATGCAATTGTGTTTATGTTTATATTTTGAATTAGGTTATTAAATTTTGATCAATGTGAAAGAGGGTATCCAAATTTTTTTTTAAATAAATAAAATGTTTTTTTCAACGTTTACTCATTGTTGAAACTTATCTCAAAATATCCTTTATCAACGGTTGAGTGCATATAAGTAAAAGTAATAAGCATATTTTAATTTACATCTACGTGTATATATTTCAATAGTTTTTAATAATACTTCAACAATCATTAACCGTTGATAAAGGTTTGACATTTTTTTTGACAGTTACATAGGTTGTAAAAAAATGTTCTCAACATAGATTACATTGAGGGTTTTCGACAATCGTTTCAACCATCGAAAATGGTTTCATTTGTTGAAAATAGTCAAATTTCTTGTAGTGTGGGGACATTGGTCAATTCAGTTTAGAAATCTTGATACCTCCTATTGTTTGTATCTTATTATCAGTTGAAGGTTGCAGATCGTATGATTCGTTGGGGTTGAAGATTGTTGATTAGGTTCAAGTTTCTGTTGAATGAACAAGGTGCTTGTTAGTCATTCCCCTTTTTCCTTTTCTGAATGGATATAAATTATTGGAAAATATATTTGGATGTCAGCACTTTGTAACTTTCTCATTGTAATTGATACTACTATTTTCATTGGATATTAGCAATAGGCTGTGCTCTTTTTCCAGTAGGTGACATGCTAATTGGAAGTTCTCATATTGTTCTTGTTATCATATGGCTAGTTAATTGAGTTCCAATATTCTTGGGATCATATTATTTCAAGGTATAATCAAATCTTCAGATTCCCAAAAATAAAAATAAAAAATGAAAAGAAAAAAGTCTTCATTAAAAGCCAAATATATATTCTATATACATGTGGAATGCAAAATCATAGAAAAATGATGCGAGGGTTGAAATTCACTTTTGGTGTTTAAAATTGATATATATATAGATACTGATTTTCGTCAAAATTTTAGTAAAAGTTCCAGTATCGTAAAATTGATATAGATACTTAGATACTAATTTTCGTCAAAAATTTAAGTAAAAGTTCCAATATCTTTTTTAAAGAAAAAGCAAAATTTGACTACAAACTTGATTGTAGTCAATGACTACAATTTTATTCAATATCTTTTTATTGGATGTAAACTTTGACAAATCTATCATCGGATTATATATTTTTTTTCTAATATTCTCCATATTTGCAAAAATTTCATAAGATCAAAGATCAATAGTTATATCATTAATCAAATGTTTAAATTTCAAATTTTTTTTAATCCAAAATTATGCATGAAAAATAAGTTTAAGGATTGATAATAAATAAAATCTTATTAATACAAAATTTGACATGTATGCTAAGAACATAAAGAATATGCAATCCAATAGTTACATTTTTTAATTATGTAGTAATGTTAGGGTCCATTTTGTAAGAAATTTCTAGTAACGTTGTTTGTATTTTTTGGAAATACATGTAGGTAAAAAAGTATATGAAAATACCTGTAATATTGTTTAAACACTAAAAATTGTTATTTAAACAATAATTTTTTTAATGGAAGTTGTGATACACATTAATAGCATAGAAGTCGTGATACACATTAATACACATTAAACACTGCTATTAATTTGATCTTTCTGTCCCTGGTTTTACTGAAAATTACTTACGTGTCAAAAAGAGTGTGATACACATTTATAGCATAGCATTTGTGGCATTGTCATGCTAAGAGCATTAGCATTGGGAAATGCTAATGCTATTCTATTTTACCATTCTAAAAACTCACTTTATCATTATACCATCTTATTTTACAATACCTCCACATCCCAAACTTCTATTTCCTTCTTTTACTCATTAAAATAATATATTTACAAAATAAAATAATATATATCAAAATTTTTTCTTTTCTCTCCCATCTCTCTCCTCTCTCTCATTTTCAGCTCTTCCCTCAGTAACTTCCGCCGAATCCTTCATTTCCGGCGAGGTGGTGAAATAGTTCGACAATAACCATCAACTCAAACACCCAAAACTTCATAGATCAACCAAAAACGCATCAATCAACAAAACCCACAAACAAAAAATCCTAAATTTCTATCTGCAACTTCCACCGGAGCCTTCATTTCTGACGAGGTTCAAGAAAAAGGCCATTGAATATTTTCAAGAAACCCAGAAATCATTCAAACAAAATCCAGCAATAACCCATCAACTCAAACACCCAAAACTTCATAAATCAACCAAAAACGCATCAATCAACAAAACCCACAAACAAAAATTCCTAAATTTCTGTCTGGAACTTCCGCCGAAGCCTTCATTTCCAGCGAGGTTCAAGAAAATGACCATTGAATAGCCCAATCTCGCATTTCCCGGTGGGGTTCATTTCCGACGCTCAGTCTCGCACTTCCATGGGTGTTACAACTCGGCTTGCCTGCACTTGTTGAGAGGAAACCACGCCGCAAGCCACGCCGCAAGAAGCTTAAACACGCCGCTGATCATACCACGCTGATTTGGACCCAATAAACCCAGAAATCGCCACCATACCACGCCGATCTCGACTTCCCAACCTCACCTCCACACCGGACCCACGACCCACGTCAGAATAGCCCACCGTGAGAGAGAGATGTGATGAGAGAGAGAGAGGCCATTGTGGAGAGAGAATGGAGATGAGAAACAGAGAAGAGACGAGAGAGAAAGAAGTCAGAAATGTGAATAAATAAATATTATTTTGGTTTAGAATTGTGCTACAGTGCAATTCTATCTTTAGAATTGCACTGTAGCACTATTGCAAAAAAATTTGCAATAGTTGGCAGTAGCATTTTCTGATGGAGAGGATTTTAAGGCTTGAAATGGTAAATCTTCCTTACATTTGGCTTTAGCATTGTGGAGTGCTGATGCTAACAATATTATTTTATTTTATATTTTTTAAAGTACACACAACCCTGATGTGGGTTATCAGTGAAACGCAAATCCTATGTAATCTAATGCTTTAAGCCCTTGTTATATAGTTTTATATATAAATAACAAAGGGATTTGTGTTACACTAAAACCTGGATTTAAGTGTTACATAATTAATAGTTTGTACATAAAACAATATTAGGTTAAGTATTACACTCAAAATTTCAAGGAAGTTTTGTGTTTTGTTAGGAGAGGGGTTGAATGTATTTTTTTCCCCCTTAAAAAATGAATGAAAAAAATGATAACTGAAGTAGTAGTGCTCATTGAGATCATTTCATTGTCAAGATTTTATTTTAAGGATTGAACAGTGTACAATCCATAAAATACTGAGTTCATCTTTAATTTTTTAAATACTTAATCTAAACCTTGACATAAGTCCATTTCAAATAGATAGAATTCTTTTCCGTTTGTTGGTGGCCTTGACTTTCTTTAGCATCTTGTCAATAGCCTCTTGCAGTCGAGTGTCCCATGATCCTAATTGTATTTAAAAATGACAAAAATGAAAGGGATTAGATACAAAATATTTCCCGAGAAACAAACAAAACAAAGTGTATACTATGATTCGACTTTGGAGTGAAACTTACGCAGTATATGGACGGTGTTGGAATAGATCTAGCTACAGGCTACTCCATCTGTTTGTGATATCATTGTAATGAATAATTTAACCTTGTTTTTCTTTTACCATACATTAAATAGTTAAGTTTGGAAAGTTTTTGCCTTGTACACATTCATGCCGGACATGTTTGCACCATCTCAAGAACAATACCAAGATTTTCCAGTTCTATTTCCTTTTTTTTTATTGTGGGGTTTTTTAGGTTTGTAATGAGAGGCACTTTTCATCCTGAAATTAGTTACCATTTTGTCATAGAAGTTTGGCATCGATTGGTATAAAATGGAGTGTCTAAAAATTTGAATCTTCTCAATTATTATGTTTAAAAATTTGAGGTCAATGACACAAATATGTATGAGCAGCTACAAATCCTTAACAACATGTGGCAAAAGACCTCGCTGCTAGAATAACTTGGTTAATCATATTTGCTTTTTTTTCCCCCTAAAAATAAATTATTTTTGCTATTTTTTTAAAGGATTTTGTTAATGAATGCCCTAAGAGTATTCGTTTAAGAAATACTAAAAAAAAAAATGTTTTTTTTATATACATTTTCTTATATTTTCATATAAGCAGTATTAAAACTTTTCTAAAATTGTTCATTAACAAATGTCCTAACGGCACCTGTTAACCGGACTTTTTTTTTTTTAATTGAAAAAAGATGTACTCCCCCCTCTTTTTTTTTTTTTTTTTTAACAAATCATTGCAATGACATCATTTCACTGTTAATTTTACTGCGTCTTCAAGGAACATAATTCTTTGACACAAAAATATTTAGACATAGCAAAATGGGTTGGGACCTGTATAATTTTTTGGAGGTGAGAAAAACAGTACACATCTTCTCTTTCTTTTCTTTTTTTAAACCACTTTAGAATACTAGAAGTCCTAAAAATAGTATAAATTTTACTATATAAAGCAAACAAATTGATGTGGTAATGAATGTAATTGGTGGGTTTCAACCATCTAATATATAAATGTTTGATTTTTTTTTTTTTTTTTTTTTTGGTGATTGGTACACAAAAATTTGTAATATTCCTAACATTACTATACAATTTTGGGCTCTTTTTATATGAGATGAGGCTTTTTATTCCTATAAAAAAATATAAAAAAGAAAAAAGATGAGGCTTTTTATATAAATTGTGAAATCATAAAAAATAAATAAATAAATTGGGGACCTTAGGCCTAGGCCTTGAGTCACAGGAATTCTAACCTTTTACCCCTATTTTGAAACTATATAGGATTGTGCCCCTATTTCGAAACTTGATTTTAATAAAATCGAGTATGGTGCGATCAAACTTTTAAAAAAAAAAAAAAATTGCATGGAACTCAAGTTCAGGGAGCTCGAGTTCCATACCTATAGCGGTGTTCAGGAAGACCTATAGTGGCGTTTTCATGCAATTTTTTGTTTTTATAAGTTTGATCGCCCCATACCAGGTTCAGGGAGCCCTATAGTGGCGTTTTAAATCCCTACAGTGGTATTTTAAAACCATATAGCGGCGTTTTCATGCAATTTTTTGTTTTTATAAGTTTGATCGCCCCATACCAGGTTCAGGGAGCCCTATAGTGGCGTTTTAAAACTCTATAGTGACGTTTTAAAGCCTTATAGCGGCATTTTCATGCAATTTTTTGTTTCTATTAGTTTCATGCAATTTAAATGAACTCGAGTTCCATGCAATTTTTTTTTTTTAAGGTTTGATCAGGCATAACTCGATTTTAAACCAATTGAGGTTTTATTGAAACTCAATTTTAAGAAAATCGAGTTTCAAAACAAGGGCACGAACCTATATAGTTTCAAAACAGGGGCATATTGCCAAATATTTTTAAAAATATGGGTAAAAGTCTAGAATCCCCCTTGAGTCACTACTGAAAGTGAAAACGTAAAAAAAAATACTTTTACTATTAGAAAAGATGAGACGTGGCTCTAACACGATAGTACATAAAATAAACCAGCTATGATACCATGTAGAAATAGAACAAAATTGAACCGATTTGTATGAGAAATTATGAAGAATAAAATAAAGAAGAAAAGGGGGAAAAAAAAAATTAAGGAAGAAAAATAGAGAGAACGCAAGGTATTTATGTAGTAGAGAACTACATCCACCACAAATAACCAGTGATGACTAAATCTTTGCTATTATCCTCTATGTTTATAATGAACCAATTGGAAGGATCCTTATAGCTGGCTAAATCATAAACTAAACACAGGCTAACTCAGGATTATGATTATTTTACAAGTAAAATTAGATACAGTGAAAATGGATTTGAGTTATGCAACAAAATTTTTTAGATAATAAGATTTTATATTGTTAAAAAAAAAATTTATAAAAAAAAAAAAAAAAAAAAAAAAAAAAAAAAAAAAAAAACCTATAAAAAAGTGGAAGACAACTAGATTTTTGCGAAGAGTTTCAGTTAGCTCAACTTGTAAAATCTTTGATGGTTGAATAAGAGATCTAGGGTTCAATTTCCGCCTACACCAAAAACCGATTGATAACTTTGTCTAATGATAAAGAGCTATCATCAAAAGCAGACGTCATAGGTTGAAAACTCTTAAAAAAAACTAGATTTTGCACATCTTGTAAAGCTACTATGCAGCTATTAAAGAGGTTGAGTGTACTTAACATTTTAATTTATCTTATAAGTTAACAAAATCATCATTACAAGGATTCTTTATATATGTTTCCCGTTAGCTTATTCAAAAGCAGTCAAAGTAACGTAAACAAATTAAGGAAATGGATGTTTAACCCCTATGTACTATCTTAACTAAGAAGGGTGAGGGACAATTATCTCTTTTGAAGATTGAAGGGCAAATGTCTGTTTCAAGAAGAGCAAAGGGTAAAGAAGAAAGTGTTAATTTTGCATAAACCTTTGGCTTACACAAAAACTTGCTTAAAAACCCATACCGATTCCTATTTATTATCTTTCTTTTTCTTTTTCTTTTTTAAATGTAACTGCAAGAACTTTTTTCTTTATTTATTAATTTCGTTTCTAAACGAAGTAGAAAACAATATGAGGTTTTCTTATTATTTATTTTTTTTAATAATTTGATAGTTGGGAAGGGAAATTTGAATCTTGGATTCTACTTTAGAAATACTAAGATGTGCCAACTAGTTGAATTACAAGATTTTTGACAAAAAAACAAAGTTAAATAATATGAAAATTAGGAGATTCATCATCAATATGTCCTTCACTTGCGCATTTGCTATACATTCGTTACTTGTATTTAGAAATAGTTACTATTTAATAACTTTTTATTGGATTAATATTTTAAAATTTCTACTACTGGATCATAATTTTTTATTCTTCTTAACGCACACACTAAATTTCATGATAGTTTGATGTTATAGTTTATGTACTATTCAATCCTTAAACTCTTTTTTTTTTTTTTTTGCATAATTTTAAAATACAAAATAACCTTGAAAATTTAAATATTTGGTAGATGAGAGATAACGATTAATCTCTAATTATCATCAAATTTTGCAAGTATGGAAGGTATAAGAAAAAAAAAACATATTCCAACCATAGATGTTTCAAAATGCACATCCAACTAAAAAAACTATTAAGTGGTGTAACTTTCTTAAAAGCTATTGTAGGTGTAATTTCCACATATATATAGGGTTAGATCAAGTTACGCCAAATATAAATTTAAATAATGTTACACCACCTAATAAGTTTTTATTAATTTAATACTTTGAAAATTATATCATTAATTGGATATATGTTTGCAACTTTTGTGTTAATAAGATGTTATTTACTCTTTAATCCATAAACTCATCTTTTATGCATAATTTTAAAATACAAAGACTTGTTACATGAGAGAGAGAGAGAGAGAGAGAGAGAGAGATTTGTAAAGAAATGTTACACTACTTAATTTTTTTTATTGGATGTGAATTTTGACAAATCTATTATTAAATTAAACTTTTTTTCTTATACTCTTCATGTTTGCAAAATTTCAAAATGATTAAAGATTAATAACTATTTCATTGATTAGTTGTCCTTTTTTTTGTAAGAAGTTGCATTTCCTTTAAATCTTGTAAACCATTGGAAAAAAAAAGGTACTCACTTTCTCATAGATCAAAGTACACATATCTTAAGCTATAAGTGCTTTCTAAATTTTTCTTGAAAAAAAAAAAAAAAAAATCTTTAAGTACCATATCCCATATCACTATTTATACTTAAGAAAAATATCATTCATTTTTCATGTAAGATCTAGAGAATTCAATTATAATGACAATAATGTAAGTTCTAATTAACTTTGAATAAGAGAGTTTTTTAAAAAAAAAAAAAAAATTATTTAGAGAAACAAAAATACACACACAAGAGAGAGGGAAAAGGGTTTTAACAAAAAAAAAAAAAAAAAACACACCACAAAATCCCTTCAAAAGCTATGGTAAGTTTTAACTTTTAAGGGAGGGTAAGACAAGTTATACTACACATAACACACTCTCTTAAACAATATAAGAAAATGATAAAGTTTAGTTATAAAATTAGTTGTAGCCTTAGATTACAACTTTACTCAATAAAATAAACATTATCACATATTTTGAAAATCTAACCATTGAATTGCATTTTCTTTATACTCTTAATACAAATGTCAAATTTTTTGTCAATCGGATATTATTTACTATATGATCTATAAGTTTATATTTTATGCATAATTTTAAACTACAAAAATTTATAATTTAAACAATTTATTGATTTATTGATAACATAGCTACTGATTTTTAATTTTCTAGAAATTTTGCAAGTATGGAGGATATAAGAAAAAAATGTAATCCAATGGTGGTTTTATCAAAATTTACCTCCAATAAAAAAAAAAAAAATTTAATAAGGTTATAGCCTAAAAGTACAACTAATTTTGCAGCTAAACTTTGGTCATAAAAAAATAATGGCTAAAATGCAAAACTGAGCTTCTAACTTTCTTCAAATTTCATTTCAGCCCTCTAACTTTGCTTTCGTTCATTTCAGTCCTTTAAGTTTTAGATTTATTCAATTAAGGCCTTTTCGTTAACTTTTATTAAAATTTTTTGAAAAAAAATTCTAGAAAATATTTTTCAATCATTAATTGAATTTTTTCAATTAAAAAAATTTGAAGAAAATTTTATAATATTAAAAAATTAACCACAACATATAATAAAAGTTGATAGAAAAATCTTAATTGAATAAACTTGAAAATTAGAGGACTAAAATGAACAAAGGCAAAGTTAGAGGACTAAAATAAAATTTAAAAAAACTTAGAGGGTCAGTTTTACATTTTACCCCAAAAATAATCTATTCTTTTTATTTAAAAAAAAAAAACATATACACATGGTAAAGAAAAATATATTTTGACCTAATCAATTATTATGAAACGTACACTAAATATTCGTAACACCATTATACCGTCATAAGGTGTATTTTTTTTTTTTTTTTTTTTTTTTGAGAAGCATGTAGCGTTTAATATTGATCAACCTATATAACCCAAAAGATCCCATTTAAAAAAGTCGGGAAAAATGCTCATACACCCCTTAAACTTTTAACCACTAGCCAAAACACCCCCTAAACTATTATGTCAGCCAATTTACTCCTTAAACTATAAGTACCTGTCAAATCAGTACTTCAGTTAGTCTAACGTTAAAACACTAACAGAATAAGCATGTGAGATGCTAGTGTTCCCCACTTCTCCACAAAACAAATTCAATAACACGATAGAGAGCAGAGACCTCTGACCGACAGAAAAGAGAGAGAGAGGTGGTAGAATCAGAGCCACCGCAGAGCTTCCCTCCACCGTCTTGCTGCACTTGTCCCGGCAGTGCCTTGGTGGTTCAGCCGCACCGTTCAAGAACCCAGCACCTGGTATATTTTTTTCCCTTTCATTCTTTCCCTGAGTTTAAATCCACAAAGTTTCTTTTTTAATATCCATGTGCGAATTTCTATAGTAGAAATTCTTGGTTTGGTTTTATTCTTGTTTGTTCGATTTTTTGAGGTTCTACAGAGCTGTTGCTTTAGACTATGTCATAGAGCTATTTGATTAAATGCCTGTGTGAGATATGGCTACTGCATTATCTTAGACTTAGAGGATATGGTGGCTGTTTCCTCACACTTAGTATTGGCTAGAATAATTGTTTTAGATTATTTAGTGTCAATTTGCAGATCATAAGACAGATGCATTATTTTAAGAGCTCAAGTCCAAGTTGTTAAAATTAGATTCCACCTTCGGGGTCATTGAGTGTTACTTTTGAGTATGCCATAGAACTGTTTGACATTGGCAGGAGTGGTCATATTAGAAGCTATGGTCTATTTATCAGTTGTGGTCTTTTAGAATAATAGATAAATAGGCACTTGAACTTGTGGTTTTTACATATAGCAGTGATGTACATCTCTTGCAAGGTGAATTTTAGTAGTTTTATTTGTGTATGTTTATGCATGTATTGTTCTGATGGATATGAGGTCTGGTGCTTTTTAGCTTGCATGCCCACTCTATCGTTGAGATGTTTAAGCAAGAGATGAAATTGTTGTCTTTCACTTGTGATGTTGTTGATATTAATGAATCGACTTTCCATAAGATAATACTAGAGTGCTTCATTTCTTTTCAAACATATTTGCTTTTCTTTTCTTAATCTTTATATGCAGAAATATTTGGTAGATGAGAGATAACGATTAATCTCTAATTATCATCAAATTTTGCAAGTATGGAAGGTATAAGAAAAAAAAAACATATTCCAACCATAGATGTTTCAAAATGCACATCCAACTAAAAAAACTATTAAGTGGTGTAACTTTCTTAAAAGCTATTGTAGGTGTAATTTCCACATATATATAGGGTTAGATCAAGTTACGCCAAATATAAATTTAAATAATGTTACACCACCTAATAAGTTTTTATTAATTTAATACTTTGAAAATTATATCATTAATTGGATATATGTTTGCAACTTTTGTGTTAATAAGATGTTATTTACTCTTTAATCCATAAACTCATCTTTTATGCATAATTTTAAAATACAAAGACTTGTTACATGAGAGAGAGAGAGAGAGAGAGATTTGTAAAGAAATGTTACACTACTTAATTTTTTTTATTGGATGTGAATTTTGACAAATCTATTATTAAATTAAACTTTTTTTCTTATACTCTTCATGTTTGCAAAATTTCAAAATGATTAAAGATTAATAACTATTTCATTGATTAGTTGTCCTTTTTTTTGTAAGAAGTTGCATTTCCTTTAAATCTTGTAAACCATTGGAAAAAAAAAGGTACTCACTTTCTCATAGATCAAAGTACACATATCTTAAGCTATAAGTGCTTTCTAAATTTTTCTTGAAAAAAAAAAAAAAAATCTTTAAGTACCATATCCCATATCACTATTTATACTTAAGAAAAATATCATTCATTTTTCATGTAAGATCTAGAGAATTCAATTATAATGACAATAATGTAAGTTCTAATTAACTTTGAATAAGAGAGTTTTTAAAAAAAAAAAAAAAAATTATTTAGAGAAACAAAAATACACACACAAGAGAGAGGGAAAAGGGTTTTAAAAAAAAAAAAAAAAAAAAAAAAACACACCACAAAATCCCTTCAAAAGCTATGGTAAGTTTTAACTTTTAAGAGAGGGTAAGACAAGTTATACTACACATAACACACTCTCTTAAACAATATAAGAAAATGATAAAGTTTAGTTATAAAATTAGTTGTAGCCTTAGATTACAACCTTACTCAATAAAATAAACATTACCACATATTTTGAAAATCTAACCATTGAATTGCATTTTCTTTATACTCTTAATACAAATGTCAAATTTTTTGTCAATCGGATATTATTTACTATATGATCTATAAGTTTATATTTTATGCATAATTTTAAACTACAAAAATTTATAATTTAAACAATTTATTGATTTATTGATAACATAGCTACTGATTTTTAATTTTCTAGAAATTTTGCAAGTATGGAGGATATAAGAAAAAAATGTAATCCAATGGTGGTTTTATCAAAATTTACCTCCAATAAAAATAAAAAAAATTTAATAAGGTTATAGCCTAAAAGTACAACTAATTTTGCAGCTAAACTTTGGTCATAAAAAAATAATGGCTAAAATGCAAAACTGAGCTTCTAACTTTCTTCAAATTTCATTTCAGCCCTCTAATTTTGCTTTCGTTCATTTCAGTCCTTTAAGTTTTAGATTTATTCAATTAAGGCCTTTCCGTTAACTTTTATTAAAATTTTTTGAAAAAAAATTCTAGAAAATATTTTTCAATCATTAATTGAATTTTTTCAATTAAAAAAATTTGAAGAAAATTTTATAATATTAAAAAATTAACCACAACATATAATAAAAGTTGATAGAAAAATCTTAATTGAATAAACTTGAAAATTAGAGGACTAAAATGAACAAAGGCAAAGTTAGAGGACTGAAATAAAATTTAAAAAAACTTAGAGGGTCAGTTTTACATTTTACCCCAAAAATAATCTATTCTTTTTATTTAAAAAAAAAAAACATATACACATGGTAAAGAAAAATATATTTTGACCTAATCAATTATTATGAAACGTACACTAAATATTCGTAACACCATTATACCGTCATAAGGTGTAGTTTTTTTTTTTTTTTTTTTTTGAGAAGCATGTAGCGTTTAATATTGATCAACCTATATAACCCAAAAGATCCCATTTAAAAAAGTCTTGGATACTGGCCTAAAATGAAATACTTAGGACAAAGGACCATTTCAAAACATCGGACAAATGTTGTTAAAGGATGAGTATATATCTCAGAAAAAAAAAAATACCTTTTAGTATATATCTCAGAAAAAACCTTTTAGAATATATCTCAGAAAAAAAAAAAAAAAAAAAAAAAAAAAAACCCTTTTAATATATAAACCAAAAGAACAGAGAGAAAAACACAGAACACAAAGCAGCATAGCGGAAGAGTCAAGAGATAGAATGGCGAAGATGAGTTTGACCGCTCCGATGTTCCTCTTGTTGCTCCTCTCCACACTAGGTTAGTACATAGATGAAAAGAAAGACAACATTTTTGAATGAATGATTACCTTCTTAATTCTTGTTATATGTAATTAGCTTTTGTTTTTCTATGTGAGTATTATGGTATGGGATTAGATCTGAACATTCACGTTATACATATGGGTTTTTGATCTAATATAGTTTCGAGAATGTCATTTCCATTAATGGGTTCATTTTTTTTTTTCCTTCTTTTCTTGTTCAGTTTCTGCGAAGAAAGGCGATGTCACTGAATTGCAAATTGGGATCAAGGTAAAATTTCTCATTTCGTTTTTTCTTTTTTTTTTTGTTTTGGGTTTTTTGAATCTGACTCTTTATGTGAATTGAGGTTGTAACTGGGTTAGCGGTGGATTTTAAAAATTAACAAAATGAAAATACGTACGTGTGTTGTCTGCTAAAGTTCCTCTGTGTTGATTTGTGATGGCATATGTGAAGGTATCTCAATTATCGGATATAGACATCCTCCCTCTCAGACTGTACAAGTCCACACGCTATGAGAAGGAGGATGCATATATTGGATACATAAAAGATAATTATTGATATATATATGAGTGAAGAATTTGCTAGACAGTAAATTTTTTATGGATAATGGGGTTTAATTGGGAATGGTGTTTGTGAATATTGTTGGACGGGTTCTTCTATGATACCTCTAATATATATATTGGTATGATACCCACCTAATCCTGAACAGCCATTGAGACAACCTGTTTATCTTTGTAAATATACATGAATGGTCCAATCATTGGGGCTATCATACCCTCAGAAAATAATAGAGGTACCATAGAATTATCTTTGTTTGGACAATTATTTTTTTTATCAGTATGCAGTGGCAAGTGCCTTCTACTAAAATTGACATGTCATGAGTTTGGATTCAAGAATCAGCCTCTTAAAAAAAAGTTGGGGGGAGGGGGGGGGGTAAGACTACCTACTGGTAACCTGTTCTAGATCCTGCAAAAGTGAGAGCTTTCTACACCAGGCATGACCTTTATTTTTTGTAAGTCACATACATAGCTGGTCAATCTTGAACCCATGATCCCACTCTCCATCCTGTTGTTGTGGAAGTAGGATGTGCTTGGATTTTGACGGTTTTGATCATTTGTTTGGAAATTAAGGAGATAATAAGGACCCTTGTGAAAATTGGTTGATAATTATGGAACTCTAATAGTTTGTTTGGTACTCCCTGTATACTTATTTCATATTATTTGCCTAAAGTTTCAATCTTCTTATATTTGTATTATTCCCCTATGAATGCCTGATATATGCCTAACTTTGTTTTGCATCAAATATAATATGGTCAGATGTCATCAATGAATTCTAGCTCAACTTGCAGCAACTCTTCTTATAAGTTCTAGACAGAGCTTCAGGTCATGGGTTTAAGACTCATCGGGTGTCTTTGTAACTTACCAATAATTAAAAAAAAGGTTGGATGTCATTAGAAAAGTGAAGATTCTCTGTCATGATCAATGCCATTCAAGATTCATAGATTCCCGATGAGTCTTAAACCCATGTCCTAAAGCCCCACCTAGAAATTACCAATAATAAAAAAGGTTGGATGTCATTAAAAAACTGAAGATTCTCTGTCATGATCAATGCCATTCAAGACTCATATAAGAATTCATTGCTTTAACCTGTTTAGCATATAAGTTACATTTACTAGGAGTTCTTGGACCTTCGTTCATCTTGAGACTAAATGATTAGACGGTTAACTCAATTTTGACGTACTTAACTCAATTTTGACATGGATTTGGGAATGACCACTGGATACACCAAAAACGTGGCAAATCTCAGGAAGTCTTTTGTGTTCAACTGCTAGACACACTCCTACACTTGACACTATAATTTAAGTCTATGCACCAAGGCTTATATATGCATATTTCTAGTAAAATCTATTTATTCCTTTGGAATTTCTTAGAAAAGGATAGTTTTGTACTTTCTCTATCATACTTTTTAAATATAATTATGAAAGAGAATTTGTGTGGCTTGAGCTTGACTTCTGCTTATCATGGATATCTTGTGAGTAGAGTACATGATTATGTATTTTGAATTTCATCTAGCACCATGCAATGGTACTGTCTATAGCACATCCATTTAAATATGTAGGAATGCCTGTTCAAAGTCCAAGAAACATCTGGTTAATAGTGGAAAAATTGTGGAAAATGAAACTAAAAGGTTTTGTGTGTCCTCTTATGAAGAACATGTACAATTTTTTTCTTTCTCCTCTATAACAGAAAGGACTATAGTTGGTTAATTAAGTCATGCTAAGATGCTTATGGTTCTATTATATGAACTTGATACTTTTTTTATTCCTCCATGCTACCAAAGGTGAAATTACTATCTTTTTCCAACTTCAACATCTGAACTAAGTTTGACATAACATTTAAAAAGTGAAAGTACAGTGTATTGGATGAAACAAAAGGAAAACACCGTAGAAATTGATAGTAAGAAGAAATAGTGACCAACTTATACTTGAATTGGTTTTACCATTATAGAATTACATGTGTAAAAGTGGTGTAGGTATAGGAGTGATTGATAGTTGGTGACCATGGTAAATCAAACCCACCGGTACAATGGTTAAGTTGATGGTATTTGGTGAGGGAGCCTGCCTGGTCACGTGAATGGGGAGGTTTGGCATTTGCAGGCTATCTAGGGATAATTTGGAAAACATAATGAAAAAGGATATATAAAAACTAGAAATGCTTTTATATGTATGTGCATGTCTATCACTCACTTAATGTAAGTTTGTGGGGTTTTTTTTTTTTTTTTTTGGGTTGGGGGGGGGGGGGGGGGGGGAGTTTATATGTGTGTGTGTGTGCATGTGTGTGTATAACTGAACCATACACTTTGGGACTAAGGCTTGATTATTGTTGTAAATACATCATTTGGATGTTCTGGATATGGATATGCAATTAGTTGCAATTAGATGATCACTTTGATATTATACAGAATCACAGATCATTAATTACTATTTTCAATTTTGGCTCATGCATATGGGTAGGTTCTCATGCATATGTGCATAAACAAAAGACAAAAGTCCACTATATCTTTTACCAATCTTCCTAATATGATTTTTTCCTGCTCACTAATTCTTTGCGTCGTTTATTTTTGCAGTATAAGCCAGATTCTTGCGAATTTAAGTCTCACAAAGGCGATAGACTTAAAGTACATTATCGAGTAAGTTGCATTGCAGGTTTAGTTGCATGATTGATTACATGATAATTGTTTCAATAGAAAATGATAATTTTTGGTTTATCAACATATCATTACGTGATAATCACAACATTTCATAGCTTGGTCTATGTTATTTTTATCAAGGTTCAGACACTCTAATTGCCACATTTGTTGAAAATGCTTCTGGTCTGGAAAACTTAATTATTATTAAGGAATTAGCAACTTGCTTGCTCACTGGACAGAAGTCATTTGATGAACTGACCTGGTTAAGAATTCACCTCAATTATGTATTTAAAGAAGCTTAAGCCTCTGTAACAGTTTGAATAAATGTAAAACCTCATCAAATTTTTTTTTTTTTTTTTTTTGATAAGTAAAGATATATTGATATCAAAAAGGAAACACCCTAGTACACAGGGAGTGAACAAGGGGACAACAAATCAAAATCAAAAATTGCAAGAATCTAGGAAAACAAAAAAAGAAGGGAAAGATTTGTTATGCAAAGCAAACAACCAATCCAACAAAGTTCTAAAAAAGAAAAGCTTGAGGTCCAGAATAGATCTCTCAATATCTTCAAAACAACAACTATTTCCCTCCCTCCAAAGACACCACATTAAGCCATGAGGAACGATGGACCATATATAACCATTTCGATGACGATCAAAGCTGCCTTGCCAACACCCTAACAGCCCCAAAATAGTATGTGGCATAACCCAAGATACTCCAAATAAACCCAAAACCATAGACCATAGATCCATAGCAACGGGACAATGAAGGAAGAGATGGTCAACCGATTCACCATTACTCTTGCACATGTAGCACCAATCCAAAATCCATACCTTCCTTCTTCGCAAATTATCAATCGTTAAGCATTTCCCTAAGGCAGCAGACCATACAAAGAAATCTACTCTAGAGGGAATCTTCTGCTTCCAAATACTTCTCCAAGGAAAACCGAAGATAGTAGGACCAGCTAAAATTCTATAATAATCTTTCACCAAGAACCCCTTAGCTTTGCTAGGAATCCAACACATCTTATCTTCACCAAACCCCCTTATAGAAGAACCATATATGGTTTCCATGAAGCTTGACAAAGCCTCTAATTCCCAAACATGCACACCCCTAAAGAAACTCACATCCCAAAAAAGGACACTATTGGGGGATTTCATAAGCTCAACCACACTAGCCTCCTTATTCCTACAAAATCTGAACAGGTCAGGGTAGCTAACTGCAAGAGGTGACTCTCCACACCAATGGTCTTGCCAAAACTTCACCCTAGACCCATCACCAATATCATACAAAATATGGCGAGAGAAAGAAGGCCAACCCTGACTGATACTCTTCCATAAACCAACACCGTAAGGACCATTAACAGATCTGGAACACCATCCCCCCACAGACATCCACATTTCAACTCTATCACTTGTCTCCAAAGGGCATCCTTCTCAATCCCAAATCTCCATAACCACTTCCCAAGTAGAGCTATATTGAAAAGTCTTATCTTCCTTATCCCTAATCCACCCGAAGAAATAGGAGCGCATACAGTAGCCCATTTAACCAAATGCATTTTAGGTTCATCACCAAAACCGCCCCATAAGAAATTCTGCTGAAGCATCTCAATTCGGTTAGCCACACTCGCAGTTATAGGAAAAAGAGAAAGGAAGTAAGTGGGTAAATTAGAAAGGGTGCTTTTGATTAGAGTGACTCTACCTCCCTTTGATAGCTTCCTTTTATAGCTATTGTTATAAAGAAACAACTCTATTTCCTCATAGACAAGGAAATATTTCAGAACCAGGCAAGACAAGTGCATTAGGGATGTGCACAATTCAGTTTGATTGGTGTTGAGAGTTACCTTTACATCAAACCATTTTTTTCAATTTGAAGCATTCTCAAACCGACACCAACTAGAACTGAGTTCCTCCTTTCTAAGTTTCTCTCCTTTCCCCCTCAATTTTCATGGCAAATAAATAAAGCAAAGATAACCTAAAATAAATAAATACTTATCAAAAAAACCTAAAATAAATAGAAATTTGAAGATTGAAAGACATACCTAAACCCAAACCGCGGTAGGCGGTCATCCAATGGGATGATCAAGTTGAGGGAGGGGTTGCATTTAGTTGGAGTGAGTGGAATGGAAGGGTAGTAAATCTCTGCCTGAATAGAGCCAAAAGTAGTGAGAGGCTTGGGTTGATGAGCATGACAGCCATTGCCACCAACTTCACCATGCCATCAAATGAATTGCTTATTTACATTGACTATTATAGTAGTTTAGATTAAGTTTTTGAATAATCAATTTCATAATTGAATATCGTATTAGATAATTTTGGTCAATTGCTTATTAGTAAGTACAAAATTTATGTTAGATTGCCTCTTAATTAATTAATTTTTTAAAAATAGTATGAATTTTATTTATTTATTTATATAGAAGTATTGGTGTTGATTAAATTATTATTCTTGAATTAATTATGTTTAAGTTTCTCAAGAGAAAACCAGGGTCAAAGCAAGTACCACTTAGAAAACAATATTAATAATGCATTTAAGCTTTTTGTATTATATTTAAAGTTTGCACTGCAAAATCCTAATTACTAGAGATGATTGATCTCTCATTTATTGTTGACTTCCTGATTTTCTTTAGGTTTTCAGTAACATAGTCATAGTAATTCAGTACAGTGATAATTTCTTCCCTTTCCTTGACATTGCTTGTATTGGAGGCCTAATTGCCTCATTGCTCATGTTGACTAAATTGTTTTTTTTTTTGTTTTTTTGATAAGTAATAAGTTTTATTGATATCAAAAATTGTTCCCCACACCCACACACACACACACACATATATATCCTTAATGTAATTTGGTACTGGTAGCAGTTAAATTTGTTCATGTCATTGATTGAAAATACAGGAAGGGTTGGATTTGTCCGTTGGATGAAAAGAACTAGATTTCCTTGAATGTCACCAGAAATATTTATTTAAGTACAACTTGTATGTATGCATAGATACATTCGCATATATACACACAAGATAACTTTTTCTGGTTACAAGGTAAAATATTAGTTGAATTTATTTTAAATTGCTATATGGTTCAGTTGTAACTTGTAACTCTATAAGTGCATTATAGTTTCTACTTTTATTTTGCAGGGAACACTTACAGATGGAACTGTTTTTGACTCTAGTTTTGAAAGGGACTCTCCAATTGAGTTTGAGGTTGGGACTGGTCAAGTTATAAAAGGTATGTGGTGCATTAACAACCACGTACTGTTTAAGTACTGGTTCTCCTTCAGTCATTGCAATTACCTTGGTCTAGCATTTGAATTGCTCGTGCATGCCTGTGCATGAATATGAGTGTGATGAATGAAACATCAATACAAAATGATCTAGAGTGCAAAAATGGGCAACAAAACAGGGATTTGAATCCAGACCCTATTCAGAGGGGAGAGAGAGCTGTATCACAAGGGTTGGTGGTAATGCTCATTATCATGGAATCTAATATTTGTTAAATCTATAAGTTACAATGAAAGAAAAATGATTTGCAAGCCCCTTGAAATCTGTTAAACGATATTTGAAGCAGTATAAAGACCTTAATATGCGAGAGAGAGAGAGAGTCCAAAGGTTTACATTTTGTAATAATTAGCTTTTGTGGCAATTGCCAAGAGCCGTGTAGCTCAATTGACGCCACATATTATTTCCAACAGAGACATTTAGAGTTCAAATCCTCACTCCCATATCGTAACTATTAATGAAAAAAAAAAAAAAAAAAAGCTTGGTGGCAATTGCTTTATATCTAAGTTCAGCAGACTTTAAGCTGTATGCTACTTGGATCTTACTTAATGGCATTTCAATGTACACATGGCTCAGCTTATGGTTCCTTTTCTTTTCAATTATAGTGGTTCAAAACTAGAAGCAGTCTTATGTTTATAATGAGGCCCATCTTTGTATCTACACTTGGCTCATCATGGTGAATGTTGGACTGCTGCTAGATATTTTGCATGGAGATTTCTAATGGCTGAAAAACTTCTTCTTTCAGGGTGGGATCAAGGGTTGTTGGGAATGTGTGTGGGCGAAAAGAGGAAGTTGAAAATACCTTCAAAACTTGGTTATGGGGACCAGGGTTCTCCACCAACCATCCCAGGTAACATTTTCTCTAATTTCGTATTATAATCTAAACATATTGCTACTCAATATAATTAAAATTAATGTTTAACAGTGTCAAGATTGAGTGCTGATATAGTAATCTTTCACACCACCCCCATGAGGGTACCCTGGTTATGGGCTCATTGGCCTGGGATGGACATAAACTTGGAGGTCCTAGGTTTAATCCACCACACTATTGTTCTATGACATTTCCAGGGTGTCTCATGTGAATAGCTAGGGTTGTCTATGATATATTTAAAAAATTACTAATAAATAAAATAAGATGCCATGGAATTTCAATTGAGCAACAATTATATATATGCACGGACACACATATATGAAATAATTTTTCTTTCTAATTTTCAAACTTGAGTTGACAAATTTCTGCCATGTATTTGACAGGCATTAAATTTTTATAACTAATTTTACCATTTTTTAAATGTAGGATCGTACTTCTAATTAAGAAAAATCCTAATGGTTAAACATTTAATGATAACCTCTGTGCTTATAGAAAGGCAATACAAGAAAGAAAACACTTTGCACATGATAATAAAAGTTATCATTGTTATTTTTTTTGTTTCATTAACGTATGCATGTGGGAAGGTTTAATTCATGTTTACAAGAGAAAGAACATAAATTTAGTAGCTATCAAAAAGAAAAGTACTATCTTTTCTTGGAAAGACACTTGTAGAAAACTTTAGTTCTTTACTCTTTTCATCTACTTTTGATACTTCATAAGAATTTCTTGGAGAAAGACAAGGAATATGTTTCAGCAAAAGTTTGCTCTCCTTCCACAGCAGCTCTTTTCTCTCTTTATTTTCTTGTTTCCTCTAATTTTTTTTTTCTTCTCAATATCGGCAGTACTTTTTCTTTAGGAAGCTAAGAGAGTTTTTGGATTTGACTTAGCCTCCAAAGCTCTACTCACAGTACATTTCAATATTAGCATAATTAAGTAAAAGACAATAAAAAGTTGAATTTGTATAGTTGCTTGTCGTGTTTGTCTCTTATGTGAAACTTTACGTGTTATACATCATTGTTCAATATGGGTTAATATGTATTTGTTTGAAAATTACAGGTGGTGCAACACTGATATTTGAAACAGAGCTAGTTGCAGTGAATGGAAAACCATCAAGCGATGAGAAAACAAATGATGATGAGCTGTAAGCGGAAGAATTGTTTATTAGCAGTTTCGGTGTCCCTGATACCTTAATTTTGTGCCACCGGATTGTCTTTTCCATCAGACTATGATTTTGAATGTTAAATGACTAGATGGTCTATTTATCTTGAAATGGAAGAATTTCTATGCAAGCCATTTTATTTTTCTTATTTCTTAGTTTGGATAACAAGTATTCGTGCTTCAACTGTGATCAGTGTCTGCCTAAACTAGTCTCCGTATATAAGAACATTTTGAGATTTATCTGGAAGCATAAGTCTCCTCACTATAGTGGGAGTTTTTGGTTATCAACATGGAGTGATTTAGAGATGAGTGTTAATGCCTAGTTGTCTACCATCGACTTCTATTGTAAAACTTAGGTATATTTCTTTAGTTGTTGAACCTTAGGTCATTCACTTAAGTTCAATCATTTGTGCTACATTGATCAATGTAACCACACGGTTGGATTTAACTTTCAAAGGCCAAGCCTGTATAGATGTTGAATAATGCCAACCAACTGATCTTGATTAACAGGAGACTAGTTCTATCGACTGCTGTTCTGGGAATTAAGAGGCTAATTTGGAACTTCTCACTAAATTTAACATGGCATTTTGTAATTGGCTAAACGAATTTTTGCCTCCTACAATTGCACTTTCTCCTACTCAAAAATGTTTTATAAATTTATAATATATGTAAATAAATATAAAACTCAAGTAGTCGACTCAGGGTGAGGCCAAATGAAACGTTTATATCCCAAGAGTTAAGGCTATTTAGCACAAACATTGTTTATCGAGTGTATGCTTCTAGTTCCAGAGGATTTGCTAGAGGTATGGCAACCTTGTTTTAATGAGGTAAAAACTTGTAATTTCATGCTTTCTTTTTTAATATTGTTATATATTTTTATTTTACTATAATACATCTAACAGTAACAGCTTTTCCTACGGACCTCTATCATATCAATTAACAAGTTGTTACTACTATAACGAATGCCTACAAATGCAATTTTATATCTTTGAAAATTTTACACATTAAAATATTGTAATTTTTTTTTTTTTTTGGCCATGGTTAGAAATTAGGAGTGTACCAATTAATGTCTTACATTAATATCTTGGATCTACTTCGGAATATGAGGTTAGGATTTTATTCAAAGAAATTAAAATAATGGCATAATAAACCTATTGTGTTATGGGTAAGTATTTCCAATATCAAAGAGGTCCTTGAACTACTAGGCTCTTTAATCAATAACCAATTGGAAAGATGAAAAGTTTTCATTCAATAATGTATAACCCCATACTAACAAATAATACACATCCAAATTTACCAAATTAGAATTGTCAAAAAATTTCTAAGATACATCCAAAAATTTAGAGGATGATAAGTCTGTTCCAGACATTTTGTTTATATTTAAGGAAATTGAAATTGAAATTCCATTGAAAAATGTCTCTGTGATAAATTAATGTGGCTTTTTTAAATGTGAATAAATTTTTTTAATTATTATTTTATAATTCCAACCTCGTTACTTTATAAGCAAAATATATATATATATATATAACAAGTTGTAATTGATAAAGTATAATATGAAACATTCAAAGTAGGACAGACTAATATGCTTAATATACTATATATTAAGCGTTTCCATGTAATAATAAGCTTTTGGTTTATATGCATTTATGCATTATTTCAAAATTCTCATGCCACCTAAACCCCCTTATTGAGGTTTTTTTTTTTTTTTTTTAGGCCAACCCTTTTTAAAATTGTTTTAGTAGTAAGCAGGTTTTATGTAATTATTATGGAAGAGCACTGGGAGCCTTAGTTGAGTTTTGCCTGAGCTAGTTTTAGTTTTGCTTTTCATTTTTAGTAGTTTTCCACTTAACTTCATAGATATGTTTGCATTTACGAAGCAATAGTTGATGCCAAAAATTTTAGATCTAATCATGGATTTTAGTATGCCAACTACTAGTATTTTCAACATTGATGATTTGGACATTGAAAAAAATTTTAGATACTTTTTTTATCTAGTTGCAAATAGAAAAAAAAAAAAAAAAAAAAGGATTATAAGTTTAGTTTTACACGTGTTAATATCAAGCTTAGTCTTAAAATTATCATGTCAATCATGGTTATAAATCTGTAATACGAGTTTGAGTCATGTCATAGACCTCTTTATATAACAAGGGGATCTCCAACCTTCAATTCTCGGACTTTGAAATGGGTGCAAACATATATTTCACTTTTAGCACGTCAATGTCATAAACTTGAACATTAAATTTTTATTTTTTATTTTTGAGAGATCATTATTACTTCAACGAATGGGTACTCTATCGCTGCATTTTTGGAACCACTGCACCCAAAACAAAAACAAAAAAATAAAAAAAATAAAATTGCAGCAATCTTTAAAAATGCCATAACTGGGTAAAAATGCTTCATATAAATTTCTAGTCGAAATTTTTTATTATTATTCAAAATAAGCTGTGTCTAATCTTTAGACCAAACTCTCTCTGTCCATGGATTTCTAGACCGTGTCATGGGCGGAAGTGGTTACAATTTGCTCTTTATTAACGACAAATGCAAAATTCTTAAGTTCATGTTGGGGGGCCACAAGGGTGGATACAGTTGCAAAAATAAGTAGGATTAAGGCCACTTGTTTTCTGTAAGCACCGTCCAGTGCCTTTATACTGTTCAAAGCACTGCTTTCCACAGTTGTAAAATAAAAGCCTTGGGCTATTAATTGACTTCTTATCATTTTATCACGTATACTTTTAAAAGCCCATATTTTCATATTCTAATTAAATTAAGTTTCATATTCTCTAAATATATTTAATTAAATCAACTATATTATTTCATACAAAGTCATTAATTTACGTCTGTATTCATATACAGACACTAGACTCTTCCACTTGCGTTGCACATGTTAACGATTTGTAAATATACAAAATAAATAAATACTTATATAGCCTTCTTTTGCTAGCTCTTTGTAGAGCTTTTCCTTCATTTTGTTAGGTAGGGTAATGCAGTTACATATATCTTAGCCCAAAGAACAAGACTTTCTTATCCATTCTTAGTCTAAATAGAGTTTACTCCTCTAAACATAAATAATATTGTGACTTCTCATATACCAACATATTTATAAACTTCATGATGTTCTGTTTCTAAAAAAAATTAAAATTAAAATTAAAAAAAACCTTACCAATGAAAACAAGGAATACAAATAGGAATAAACGGGAAAAGGAAAGCTTAGCCATCTGATGCAGCGTTGGAGTGTAGAAGCAAAATATGTAACACACAATAACTACAACTGTTCCACAAAAGATAAATTCTACAATAATTATAGACTAGTAGGCAAAAGAATATGACAAAACCTCTCAATAGAAACTAACTTGATAAAAACTTAATGATGACCATCTCCTCCTAAAGAGTATTTATAAAAGAGATTTTGACCTACTCTCTTCCGAAAAAGGTATAACAAAGTTTTAGTTCTACAAGAAATAGGAAAACCAAAAATCATAATTCATCTAGGATAAGGAAAAGAATATATTTTATCTATTTAATCTTATCTAATTTATTATATCTAATCTTTTTCTTAGAGAAATATATTATATCTAATCTAATTAAATGTATTGCAATTGTTGAGTAATGCTATGACATTCTTTTTATTGTATCTTTAGCATTACTCAAACCAATTTGAAAAAAAAATGCTCAAAAGTCTTTTTTTTTTATATATAAAATAAATAAATTAAAAAAATTATCTGCATAATTTTAAAATTTTACATATATAGCAAGAAAATTATATGACATTGTCCTCATAGGTTTTGAGTTGTTTATCAAAAAAATAACTTCCAATTTTTATTCTTGAAATTTGTTTCCCATAATTAAATGTAATACAATTAGGGAAGAAATTCAAAAGTACAATAATAAACACACCTACTTTCTTCCCAAAATGTCTAATTATATCTAATCTAATTAAATTATCACAAAAAAAAAAAAAAAAAGTTCAAATGTTTTTTCTTTTTAAGTATTGCTAGGGACATAATAAAAAACCACATTAATTTCATAACTTTCCTAAATTACGTTGCCAACTCGTGCAAGGTTCCAACACAATCTCCAATTTAAAATTTTAAAATGATACCACCGCACGCCCTTGGTGCGATAGTCACTCCACAAGTATAAGTGCTTGTGGGGTGTGGGGGTAAGGGCCAGGGTTCAAGTCTCCAGGAGGGAGTTTCACACACATATACACTTAGATTAGGCAAGAGTAGAATTCTATCTTGTATAAAAAAAAAATAATAATAATAATAATAAAAAAATGATGTGGCATGCTAATTTTGGAATGTTATGAAATTATTATGGGTTTTTGTTTTGTCCATAGCATTTACTCTCATTTTCTCCTCTTTTTCATCACATCACATCTAATCTAATTTAATTTATTTATATTATAAAACTTAGATTCTCACAATTAGATGATGTATGCAATGATGATACGTGTCATTTTGTCAAAGTATTTACGCTTTTTTTGTCACACAGAGGTGTGCACTTGGGGGCTGTTTCCTCCCTTGACTTTTCAAATATTGTCAAAGTATTTTCTCCTTAGCTTTGCTTGTTAAATTTAACCATTTCTTATTATTTCCGCTTTTTCTTAAGAGATGTTCAATTATCAATTTATCATCCTTTCCCTTGGAGCTATCTATTGTTTATCTCATATTTAGTTATACAAAATGCTTCAAAAAGTGCCATAATACAAGATTCTGAAGTATGATGGAAAACTTTTTTAGACAATTTTTTGAATAGCAAGCATATTCGTATGCACAATTAGTGGACAATATTTTTTGACAACATATTTGACACAATTTTTTGAATAGGATATCTAACAATTTGGACAATTGATATATTTTGTAACAGCTCTTTGGATACCTTTTGTAACTAATGAAGCAACACAAAATCGTTACATTCTATATTTGCATTTTGATTTGCTTCTAGTCTAACACAAATTATATTTGAAAGTGATGAAATTTTTTTAAATGTAATGGTAAAGTTCATTTCTATAAACCATGAACTATGCAGTATTTAAAAACCAACAACTAAGTATCAAGCATCAAGAATCAAGAAAAAAATAACCCCAATCACACTTACATCACCAACCTTCACTACTCATAGCTAAAAACACCTAAAAAATAAAAATTCTCTCCAAAAAGTCTCACATATATCATTTCACTTAAAAATATGGATGGCAATCCTGCCCAACCCTACTTCACCCCACGCGGATTTTTCCCACCCCGTAAAGGTGATAGGGTGGGGATGGGGCGAGATTTTAGCCCCACACCATGAGGCGAAGCTGGGATAGGTTTAGACTTTTTAAAACCCACCCTTCCCCGCCCTGCCTCGCATTGATAAAAGTTATAATTGTAAATTTTTCATACCTTAAAACCCTACTATTTAAATAAACATATCAATATTAGCTTATTTTATTTTACCTAACGTGGCTCTTTGCCTCTATTTTGTTATTTGTTATACTATGAAACTTTAGTTTTTGTTGTGATATTATCTTGTTAAACGCTTGGATAATATTATTTAGTTTTTTCTAAAAATTAACTTGATTTGATGGATAAATTTAGTTGTAATTTCAAGCATGTTTTTATTAATGAAACAGGTTTAATTTAAAAAAAAATGTAAAGGTTGTGGGGCAAATTAACAAATTGTAGAGTTTTATGGGATGGGACGGGACTTCACAGGGCCTTAAGGGGCAAGGATGAGGTAAGAAATTTTTTTCCATCATACGGGATAGGGCAGGAATAGGACAAAACAAAACTACGTGGGGCAAAGGTGAAGACCTCATCCTTCGACCTGTTCCATTTTATTGCCATCTCTACTTAAAACTCCCTCAAAACAAAAGACAAAGCTTAACATTAAGGAGGCCTATATACACGCAAGGGAACTGAGATTTTTTATTATCCCAGATAACAAATCTAAAGGTAGAAATATGACCATAGGTCGGAGAAATGGAGAGATTGACTAGGAGGGTACGGTCACAGTCATATCTATTTGCCATTCTGTTTTTTGAAAGTACTAACTGTGTGACCCGTGGGATATAATGGCCTCTTAGGCCGGCCAAAATGGCCATATACCACCTTTTTTGGAAATTTTTAGCAAAAAAACACTGTTTCGGAAATAAATGGCAAACTACCACTTTTTCCAAAACTCGAGTTTCAGAAACTCGAGTTCCTCATCAGTTCTGCCACCGTGGCACTGCTAAGTTGGATTTGTGTGATTAAAAAAACTTATGTGGTACTCAAGCTTGGTAAACTCAAGTACCATTTACACAATACTCGAGTACACCAAGCTCGAGTACCTTTTATAAATAAAATGCAAAAAAAAAAAAAAAAAATTTACACAATACTCGAGTTTGGTAAACTCGAGCACTGTGTAAATTTTTTTTTTTTTTTTGGGGATAAACAACAAATAAACATAAAGATAAAAATAAGTAGCTTTTTATGTTTTTATTTATTTAAATAGAAGCATTGTAAAATATAGAGATTTTAATTTCGAAATATGAATTTAATTTCTACATTAATTAAAATTGTTCATTGTTTTCTCATCAAAATTGTTCACTATTTTCTGTATAAACAATTTCTACGATTTTGCATAAAATTATTTTCTGTTCAGCATTATTTAAGAAATTGTTCGCTCTCTTTTTTGCATAAATTATTTTCTGTTCACTATTTAAAAAATTGTTCACTCTTTTCTCATAAAACACCTAGTGAAATCGTGTTTTCTAAATTTAAACGCCAAATCTGAATGCTTTTCCATGTTTGAATTTCACAATAATCGAATATATTTTTCTGCATTGATAAAATCTGTTTCTACATTAATAAAATTTTCCCTCTGCACATCATATTTACTGTATATTCAAATCTGCTTACTGCATTCATAAAATCTGTTTTCTGCATTAAGTAACACTATTCACTGTTTTCTCATAAAAATTGTTAACTGTTCTCTGCATAAACTATTTCAAGCATTCTGCATAAAATTATTTTATGTTCAACATTATTTAAAAAATTGTTCACTCTCTTTTCTGCGTAAATTATTCTCTGTTCACTGTTTAAAAAATTGTTCGTTGTTTTCTCATAAAACACCTAGTGAAATCGTGTTTTCTAAATTTAAAAGTCAAATCTGAATGCTTTTTCATGTTTAAATTTCACAATAATCGAATTTGTTTTTCTGCATTGATAAAATCTGTTTCTACGTTAATAAAATTTGCTCTCTACACATCATGTTTACTGTATTTTCAAAGCTGCTTACGGCATTCATAAAATCTGTTTTTTGTATTAATTAAAATTGTTCACTGTTTTCTCATAAAAATTGTTCACTCTTTTCTGCATAAATTGTTTTTAGCATTGGCGCAATTATTGCACTTATATGGTTTTTGTGTTTTTTTTTTTTTAAATATGTAACCATATGAATAATGGACAAACTCCATGAAAGAAACATTAATGATTTGTATAAATCACCTAATGGTAAATGCCTCGAAAAATTCAAATTTGCAAAAAAGTTCGAATTAGTTGAATGTAGAACTGTTCACTAAGTAAAACTATTTTCTGCATTAAGTAAAACTGTTTACTGTTTTCTCATAAAAATTGTTCACTGTTTTCTGCATAAACTATTTCTAGCATACTGCATAAAATTATTTTCTGTTCAGCATTATTTAAAAAATTGTTCACTCTCTTTTCTGTGTAAATTATTCTCTGTTCACTGTTTAAAAAATTGTTCGCTGTTTTCCCATAAAACACCTAGTGAAATCGTGTTTTCTAAATTTAAAAGTCAAATCTGAATGCTTTTTCATGTTTAAATTTCACAATAATTGAATTTGTTTTTCTGCATTGATAAAATCTGTTTCTACGTTAATAAAATTTGCTCTCTATACATCATGTTTTCTGTATTTTCGAAGCTGCTTACCACATTCATAAAATCTGTTTTTTGCATTAATTAAAACTGTTCACTATTTTCTCATAAAAATTGTTCACTCTTTTCTGCATAAATTGTTTTTAGCATTGGCACAGTTATTGCACTTATATGGTTTTTGTGTTTTTTTTTTTTTAAATATGTAACCATATGTATAATGGACAAACTCCATGAAAGAAAAATGAATGATTTGTATAAATCACCTAATGGTAAATGCCTCGAAAAATTCAAATTTGTAAAAAAGTTCTAATTAGTTGAATGTTGAACTGTTCACTAAGTAAAACTATTTTCTGCATTAAGTAAAACTGTTTACTGTTTTCGCATAAAAATTGTTCATTGTTTTCTGCATAGACTATTTCTAGCATTCTACATAAAATTATTTTCTATTCAGCATTATTTAAAAAATTGTTCACTCTCTTTTCTACGTAAATTATTCTATGTTCACTGTTTAAAAAATTGTTCGCTGTTTTCCCATAAAACACCTAGTGAAATCGTGTTTTCTAAATTTAAAAGCCAAATCTGAATGCTTTTTCATGTTTAAATTTCACAATAATTGAATTTGTTTTTCTGCATTAATAAAATCTGTTTCTACGTTAATGAAATTTGCTCTCTACACATCATGTTTTCTGTATTTTCGAAGTTGCTTACCGCATTCAGAAAATCTGTTTTTTGCATTAATTAAAACTGTTCACTATTTTCTCATAAAAATTGTTCACTCTTTTCTGCATAAATTGTTTTTAGCATTGGCGCAGTTATTGCACTTATATGGTTTTTGTGTTTTTTTTTTTTTTTTTTTTTAAATATGTAACCATATAAATAATGGACAAACTCCATGAAAGAAAAATGAATGATTCGTATAAATCACCTAATGGTAAATGCCTCGAAAAATTCGAATTTGTAAAAAAGTTCAAATTAGTTGAATGTAGAAAGTCTAGAAAAATCGATGGAAAATCAATGAACATACCAAATCGTGAAGGTGTACATAAAATGTACAGATAGTCTAGACTTGTTGAGAAATTTGATTTCGTTGAAAGTACAAAATAATGAAAATTCAAGGGAAAAGTATGTACGTTAGATGTATAGATCGTATGTATTTGTTTAAAAATTTGAATTCGTTGAATGTACAAAACTGTGAAAACTCAAGGAAAAATTGTGTACATTAGATGTACAGATAGTACGAATTTGTTGAAAAGTTTGAATTCGTTGATTGTGTAAAATCATGAAAATTCAAATGAAAATTGAAGAATATAACAAATTGAGTAAACTTAATGGAAAATTAATTACATTAGATGTACAGATCATCCAAATTTGTTTCCAAAATTGAAGTCGTCAAATGTACAAATTCGTGAAAATTCAATTTAAAATTGTGTACTAATGTACTAATCATCTTGATTTAATGAAAATTTTAAAACTGTTGAACGTACAAAATCATGAAATCTTAATGGAAAATCGAAATTGTTGAACGTACCAAATCGTGAAAATTCAATGGAAAGTTGTGTACATTAGATGTACAAATATTCTGGACTTGTTGAGAAATTTGATTTCGTTGAAAGTACAAAATCGTGAAAATTCAAGAGAAAATTGTATACATTAGATGTACAGATCATTCGAATTTGTAAAAAAACAAAATTTAGATGTACAGATTGTTCGAATTTGTTAATTGTATAAAATCTTGAAAGTACAAAATAAAATTGTGTAAATTAGATGTACTGATAGTCTGAATTTGTTGAAAAGTTTGAATTCGTTAAATGTACAAAATCGTGAAAATTAAATGGAAAAATGTGTACTAATGTACTGATCATCTGAATTTGTTGAAAAATTTGAAATCTAATTTACACAATTTTATTCTGTACTTTCAAGATTTTATACAATCAACAAATTTGAACGATCTGCACATCTAAATTTAGTTTTTTACAAATTCGAACGATCTGTACATCTAATGTACACAATTTTCTCTTGAATTTTCATGATTTTGTACTTTCAACGAAATCAAATTTTTCAACAAGTCCAAAATATTTGTACATCTAATGTACACAATTTTCCATTGAATTTTCACGATTTGGTACGTTCAACAATTTTGATTTTCCATTAAGATTTCACGATTTTGTACGTTCAACAATTTTGAAATTTTCATCAAATCAAGATGATTAGTACATTAGTACATAGTTTTAAATTGTTCACTGTTTTCAACAATAATTGTGCCAATGCTAAAAACAGTTTATGCAGAAAACAGTAAACAATTTTTATGAGAAAACAGTGAACAATTTTGCTTAATGCAAAAAATAGATTTTATGAATGCAGTAAGCAGCTTCGAATATACAGTAAACATGATATGTAGAGAGCAAATTTCATTAACGTAGAAACAGATTTTATCCATGCAGAAAAACAAATTCGATTATTGTGAAATTCAAACATGAAAAAGCATTCAGATTTGGCTTTTAAATTTAAAAAACACGATTTCACTAGGTGTTTTATGAGAAAACAGCGATCAATTTTTTAAACAGTGAACAGAGAATAATTTACCCAGAAAAGACAGTGAACAATTTTTTAAATAATGCTGAACAGAAAATAATTTTATGCGGAATGCTAGAAATAGTTTATGCAGAAAACAGTGAACAATTTTTATGAGAAAACAGTGAACAGTTTTACTTAATGCAGAAAATAGTTTTACTTAGTGAACATTTCTACATTCAACAAATTCGAACTTTTTCACAAATTCGAATTTTTCGAGGCATTTACCATTAGGTGATTTATACGAATCATTCATTTTTCTTTCATGGAGTTTGTCCATTATTCATATGGTTACATATTTAAAAAAGAAAACACAATTTATAAGTGCAATAACGTAGAAAAGAAAAGAGTGAACAATTTTTATGAGAAAATAGTGAACAGTTTTAATTAATGCAAAAAACAGATTTTATGAATGCGGTAAGCAGCTTCAAAAATACAATAAACATGATATGTAGAGAGCAAATTTTATTGACGTAGAAACAGATTTTATCAATGCAGAAAAAAAAATTCGATTATTGTGAAATTTAAACATGAAAAAGCATTCAGATTTGGCTTTTAAATTTAGAAAATACGATTTCACTAGGTGTTTTATAGAAAAACAGCGAACAATTTTTTAAACAATGAACAGAGAATAATTTACGCATAAAAGAGAGTGAACAATTTTTTAAATAATGCTGAACAGAAAATAATTTTATGCAGAATGCTAGAAATAGTTTATGCAGAAAATAGTGTACAATTTTTATAAGAAAACAATGAACAGTTTTAATTAATGCAGAAAATAGTTTTACTCAGTGAACAGTTCTACATTCAACTAATTCGAACTTTTTTACAAATTCAAATTTTTTGAGGCATTTACCATTAGGTGATTTGTACGAATCATTCATTTTTCTTTCATGGAGTTTGTCCATTATTCATATGGTTACATATTTTAAAAAAACACAAAAACCATATAAGTGCAATAACTGCGCCAATGCTAAAAACAATTTATGCAGAAAAGAGTGAACAATTTTTATGTTAAAACAGTGAACAGTTTTAATTAATGCAAAAAACAGATTTTATGAATGCAGTAAGCAGCTTCAAAAATACAGTAAACATGATGTGTAGAGAGCAAATTTTATTAACGTAAAAACAGATTTTATCAATGCAGAAAAACAAATTCGATTATTGTGAAATTTAAACATGAAAAAGCATTCAGATTTGGCTTTTAAATTTAGAAAACACGATTTCACTAGGTATTTTATGAGAAAACAGCAAACAATTTTTTAAATAGTGAATAGAGAATAATTTACGCAGAAAAGAGAGTGAACAATTTTTTAAATAATGCTGAACAGAAAAAAATTTATTTAAAATGCTAGAAATAGTTTATGCAGAAAGCAGTAAACAATTTTTATGAGAAAACAGTGAACAGTTTTACTTAATGCAGAAAACAGATTTTATGAATGCAATAAGCAGATTTGAATATACAGTAAATATGATGTGCAGAGGGAAAATTTTATTAATGTAGAAACAGATTTTATCAATTCAAAAAAATATATTCGATTATTGTGAAATTTAAACATGAAAAAGCATTCAGATTTGGCGTTTAAATTTAGAAATCACGATTTCACTAGGTGTTTTATGAGAGAACAGTGAACAATTTTTTAAATAGTGAACAAAAAATAATTTATGCAAAAAAGAGAGCGTACAATTTCTTAAATAATGCTGAACAGAAAATAATTTTATGCAAAATCATAGAAATTGTTTATACAGAAAACAGTGAACAATTTTTATGAGAAAACAATGAACAATTTTAATTAATGTAGAAATTAAATTCATATTTCGAAATTAAAATCTCTATATTTTACAATGCTTCTATTTAAATAAATAAAAACATAAAAAAAAAGCTACTTATTTTTATCTTTATGTTTATTTGTTGTTTATCCCCAAACAAAAAAAACAAAAAAAAAAAAAATTACACAGTACTCGAGTTTACCAAACTCGAGTACTGTGTAATTTTTTTTTTTTTTTTTTTTTTTGCATTTTATTTATAAAAGGTACTCGAGCTTGGTATACTCGAGTATTGTGTAAATCTCGAGCTTGGTATACTCGAGTATTGTGTAAATGGTACTCGAGTTTACCAAGCTCGAGTACCACATAATTTTTTTTAATCGCACAAATCCAACTCAACAGTGCCACGGTGGCAGAACTAATAAGGAACTCGAGTTTCTGAAACTCGAGTTCTGGAAAAAGTGGTAGTTTGCCATTTATTTTCGAAACAGTGTTTTTTTGCTAAAAATTTCCAAAAAAGGTGGTATATGGCCATTTTGGCCCTCTTAGGCCAGTAGAATATAAGATTGAGCTATATGGGCTTGTTAAGTATACGATCCATAACTTTCGTATTTCCTTCGGCAATAATAAAGGCCCTCTTTGATGACAGTACTCTAAATCAACTTTGGTTTGAGAAAACTCCTTAACCGAGCTGGGCTTCAACCTTGTCTAGACTGGCCAAGAGTGAAAAGATTCTTGGCTGGACTATGGGCCTCGAAGTGGAATATATGCTAGCACCAATTCCAAAGTCCGAGAATGTAATTACAGATAAGGAGATCTGTGACATGACTCAAACTCGTATTACAAATTTATAATCATGATCAACATGATAATTCTAAGACTAAGATTGATATTAACACGAGTAAAACTAAACCTATAATCCAAAAAAATTTCTATTTGCAACTAAATAAACAAAGTATCTAAAATTTTAATCAAATTATATCCAAATCGTCAAATTTGAAAATACCAGTAGTTGGCATACTAAAATCCATGATTAGATCAAAATATTTTGGCACCAACTATTGCTTCGTAAATACAAACACATCAACAAAGTTAAGTGGAAAACTACTAAAAATGAAAAGCAAAACTAAATAAAACTAAAACTAGCTCATGCAAAACTCAAATAAGGCTTCCAGTGCTCTTAAGAGCCCATGAAACTATGGTGTACACAAAAGACCCATTAACGTAACACATCTTCCTTGTCAACGATTGGAAACTTGCAGTTTCTTGCAAGAGTTTGTGTGACCTCCTTTGTGTGAGGCCTGGTGGTGTTGTATTTGTGTAGGGCTCCCATAGTGCCACGGTCTGTTTAAAGGAGAGGAAGAGAAAGGCAATGGCAGAGGAACTAGAAGTCTTATGGAAGAAACTTTCCTTCACTGAGGAGGAAGATGAGGGTATAGAGATTGATAGCAATAGCACAAAAACGGCAAAGGAAGTAGGAAAGAATTGCGCATTGATGAAGATTATGGCCATAAAAGCATAAATTTAGATGCTTTGAGAAAGAATATGAGGATGTTGTGGAAACCAAATAAAGGGGTCCAAATTTTTGAGGTAGAGGAAGACCTATTTCTGGTGGAATTTAGTGATGGAAAAGACAAGGAGAAAGTCCTTGATATGTGCCCGTGGAGCTATGAAAAACAGCTGGTTCTTATACAGGAGTTTGATGGGGAGCTAACTCCGAAGGAAATAGAGATTAAATGGGCTCCTTTCTGGATTCAAATATTCAATCTTCCTTTAAATGTAGGACGAAGGAAATAGGTCGGGCTATTGGTTCCAAGCTGGGTGAGGTTCTGGAAGTGGATGTTTCAGAATCCGGAGTCCATTGGGGAAGATGTTTACGCGTGCGAGTGCGCATCGATGTGACAAAGAGATTGGCCTATGGGAAGAAGATAACCATAGAAGGAGGGGCAGGCAGATGGGTTCAGCTCAAGTATGAGAGGCTGCCTAACTTCTGCTATAGGTGTGGCTTACTTAATCACGCTCTAAAGGACTGCTCAGAACCTGGAGAACGCAATGCTGTGGGCGGAAATGAAGAACTACAATATGGGGCTTGGCTAAGAGGAGAAATTTTACAGCGTAGCGGCCACGACTCAAACTATTATGGTATGGAGAAAGGTGGAGGAACCAGACGTTGGGAAACCGGTGTGGTGGCGGAGAAGGGGCCGGAGTTGCTTCAGGCACGTGGGAGCACAAAGAACGATGGGAAGGAACACGTGCCAAACCTGACGACCATAGAGAAGTGTCCGCTGACACGGCGTGAAACTGGTGCAGATGCTTCGAAACAGCAGCCAGAAAGCTTGCATGAAAATGGTTTGGTCAGGGAGTTGGTGAGAAAGCAAGTGGAGAAGGAAGCTAATTTGGGTGAAAAAGTCTTGGACCAAGGCAAGAGCCAGGTTGGGTTAACAGAAAAGATGTTATGGGAGACAGCAACGGATCACAAGGAAACGCCAATATTTAAAATTGTTATGGCGCCAAGCCATGAAACCAACAATGTGAAGGATGGCCCATTTTCACCGAGTGCTGAACCGGGCCCAATAGCTATGAGCTATGACACGTTTAATGGATGGACTGCTGAACCTTTAGGCCCACAAAGTAGGCACTGGAAAAGACTTTCTTGTGAAGCTAAAGCAAACTCCAGCCCTGAAGAAAAAAGCCCAACCCAGTTGAAGAGAGCAGGCCCTATCCCGCTGCAAGAGCTGGATTCTAATGTTAACAACCAAAAACGAAGGAAAGGGGGAAAACAGAGCAACCAAACCCTTGATGAAAACACGCCAAAGGATGGCGGAGTGGCGGTGGCTGCAGCGCAGCACCGCCAAGCCAAATGACGATCTTTGCTTGGAACTGCCGAGGTCTTGGATCTTCCTTGGTAGTTCGGACCCTCACTGACGAGGTGAAAGCGAGAGATCCATTGATGGTCTTCCTTGCAGAAACAAAAGCAAGGGAGAGCAGATTGAAAGGTGTTCGAAACAAAATTGGGTATACTCAAGGTATCACGGTACCCAGCGACGGGAGAAGCGGAGGTTTAGCACTAATGTGGAAGGAAGGTACAGAAATTTGTTTCAAAGGTTGCTCCAATTCACACATTGATGTGGTTGTGAATGGGGAATCGGTATCAACACCATGGCGAGCTACCAGTTTCTAAGGGCAACTTGATGCCAGAAAAAGGTTTATCTCTTGGCAGTTGTTGGCAGTTCTGAAAGAGCAATGCACGATGCCGTGGGTAGTGTTCGGAGATTTTAATGAAATTCTACACCCAGGTGAGAAAATTGGTGGTTTGGACAGAGATGCAAAACAAATGGAGGATTTTAGGGAATGTTTGAGCAGATGTGAGCTTCATGATTTGGGATATTTTGGACAACACTATACTTTGTGTAATGGGCGCTTTGGAGACCAACGTACTAAGCTCAGACTCAACAGAATGGTGGCAAATGAGGCGTGGATGAGAATCTTCCCTCAAGCTAGAGTGCAGCATGTGTCATTATCCATCTCGGATCACTGCCTCTTAGCTTTGTCCATCAAACGAAGACAACCCCATAAACCAGCAAAGAAGGGTTTCTTTTTTGAAGAAATGTGGACTAGGGAGGAAGGTTGTAGGGAGATTGTGGAGTCGGCATGGGACCCGTTGCGGATTGATCCAGAGTATAAGGTCACAGACAGAATCAGGAGTTGCCAAAACCAACTTCAGAAATGGAACTGGAAAGTGTTTGGGAACGTGCATCAAGTACTGAGACAAAAGAAAGAAAGACTCCAACATTTAGAAGCTCGGGAGAGCCTACATGAGGAAGCAAAAGAGATTCAAAGGGTTAAGAAGGAGATTAATGAAAGCTTGATTAGGGAGGAAATCATGTGGAATCAAAGGTCTAGGGCTCTATGGATAAAATGGGGTGATCGAAACACTCGTTTTCTCCATGCTACGGCTAACCAAAGGAGGAGGAAAAATAGTATTGTGGGGTTGTAGGACCTGAATGGAGTGTGGAACGAAGATAAGGAGGGAGTTGAAGGGATTATCATGGACTACTTTACCTCAATTTAAAGGTAAGACCAGCCAACCAGTTTTGAAGCTAGCCTAAGTGCAATATCTAACCGGGTGTCCACAGACATGAACGCGGAGCTGATTGCTGGCTTCAGGGCAGAGGAAGTTTGAAGTGCACTTAAGCAAATGCATCCCACTAAATCCCCCGGCCCAGATGGTATGTCCCCTATCTTCTTTAAAAACTATTGGGATATTGTTGGCTCAGAAGTAATAAACTGTGTTCTGAATGCTCTAAACTCTGGAATTATGCCTTGTGGAATAAATGACACATATATATGCCTTATCCAAAAAGTGAAGTCCCCTTAGAAAATTACAGAGTTCCGACCCATAAGCCTATGTAATGTCATATACAAGATAATGTCCAAAATCCTTGCTAATAGACTGAAAAGAATTTTGGTAGCGGTGATTGATGAATCTCAGAGTGCTTTCGTACCTGGGAGGTTGATAACGGACAATGTACTTGTGGCTTTTGAAACAATGCATTGTATCGATCAAAGGAAAAAGGGAAAGGAAGCATTAATGGCTATAAAGCTCGATATGAGCAAGGCCTACGATAGAGTGGAATGGGTGTATCTAGAGGCTATGATGAGGAAAATGGGGTTCCATGAGAAGTGGATCTCGCTCATAATGATGTGTGTGACCACAGTGTCTTACTCTGTATTGATAAATGGCGAGCCAAAGGGAAAGATTATTCCAACAAGGGGCTTGCACCAAGGGGACCCAATATCTCCATACCTGTTCTTATTGTGTGCTGAAGGATTGTCTGCCATGTTGAAGAGGGAAGAAAGAGTGGGTCACATAAAAGGGGTTGCGGTTAGGAGGGGGGCACCGAGGATATCACATTTACTGTTTGTCGATGACAATATTGTTTTCTGTAGGGCCATAGTTGAAGAATGTGATAGGGTCATTAAGGTGTTAGAAGACTACGAAGGAGACTCGGGGCAAAAGCTCAATAAAGCAAAAACTTCCCTTTTCTTTAGCAAGAATACCAACAGGGAGGTCCAGGAGCAAATTAAAGAGAAGTTTGGAGCACAAATCGTCCAGCACCATGAAAAGTACCTAGGTTTGCCTCCACTTATGGGGAAGAGCAAAAGAAAGGCTTTTAATCGCATCAAAGACCAAGTAGGAAGGAAAATATCGGGATGGAAGGGTAGACTCCTCTCTCATGCGGGCAGAGAAATACTCATCAAGGCAGTAGCTCAAGCTACGCCTACTTATACAATGAGTTGCTTCAAAATTTCGGATTTTTTGTGTACGGAGCTGAATTCTATGATGAGCAGATTCTGGTGGGGGTAAAAGGATAAGGAGAAGAAGTTGGCCTGGGTCTCTTGGGAGAAAATGTGCACTCCCAAATCAGAGGGTGGGATGGGTTTTAGGGATCTTAAAGCTTTCAACCTAGCACTCCTTGCTAAACAAGGGTGGAGAATTAAGCGAAATCCACACTCCTTGGTTCACAGAGTATTTAAGGCAAAATACTTCATAGATAGTTCCTTTGAAGAGGCTCAATTGGGGCAAAGACCCTCCTATGCGTGGAGAAGCATAGTGGCAGCAAAACAGGTCATAGACAGGGGTTCTAGATGGTGCATTGGAAATGGAGCAAGTGTTCGCATTTGGAAGGACAGGTGGATACCAAAGCTGGAATCCTTCAAAGCAATCAGCCCACACGCTGATCAACAGGATGAGGATAGGGTCTCAAGCCTCCTGGATGCAGTGAGAAGGTGTTGGGATGTGGCAAAGGTGAGATCCATGTTTCTTCCCCATGAGGCAGAGGCGGTCTTGGGCATCCCAATCAGTTTTAGGTTGCTAGAAGACTCCATAATCTGGGCGTGGACTTCAAACGGAAAATTCATCGTTAAAAGTGCATACAAGGTAGCTCAAAAATGGTTGAAAGAAGGAAAGTGCAGGTCTGATGGGGGGAGTAGCTCAAACAACATGGGTATGAAGGCAATATGGAAGCTTACTTGGCATCTGAACTGCCTAAATAAAATAAAACATTTTTTCTGGAGGGTTGTAAAAACATCCTTCCCACAAAGCTCAAGTTGAAAGATAAGGGAATTGGGAGAGATGACAGATGTGAGATATGTGAACAAAGTGAATCCTCGGGTCGTGCCTTGTGGAGTTGCAAAACAGCTGAAGAAGTATGGAGCAACACAAAGCTTAAGCTGCCTTACTTTCAGAACCCTCCAAGGGATTTCATCGATATAGTTTGGGCAATCAATGACACACATTCGGGTATCAATTGGGAGCTGTTTGCAGTGACAGCTTGGAGCCTGTGGAACAATAGGAACAAGGTATGTCATGGTGAACAAAGCAAGAGACATGATGTAATTGTGAGGGAGGTAACTGCATATCTGAAGGAAGTTCAGGAGGTTAAGCAGATCCAAGAAAGACCTTCCATTCCTACAAAACCTCCTTGGACCCCTCCCAATCGGGGATGGTTTAAAGTTAATACGGATGGGGCTATTTTTGAAGACTTGGGGTGCTGTGGGATTGGGGTGGTCATTAGGAACGAGAGGGATCAACTGATGGGGGCTATGAGTAAGAAGCTTGGGCTGCCTTTGGGTGCATTGGAAGCTGAAGCTAAAGCTGTGGAGGAGGGAATGTTACTTGCTTGGGATTTGGGGCTGAAAGAGATCATCTTGGAATGTGACTCGGAGTTGGTGGTGAAGGCCCTTGGTGATCAAAGTTTGCTACAAAATTCCATCCAGAAAGTAATTGAAGGGGTTAAAGAGGGGCTGAAATGCTTTACGGCGTGGAGAGTAACACACATTCGCAGGAGTGGGAATACTACTGCTCATATCATGGCTAGGAATGCCAAAATGTTGGATCATTGTAATATTTGGGTGGAGGATACTCCACCCATAATAGCTAATCAACTTCAACGTGATGTAACTTGTTTGAATTCTATTTCTTTAAATGAAATCTAGTTACATGTTGTTTATCAAAAAAAAAAAAAAAAAAACAATTGGAAACTTGCAATGCTACAATAGGATCCTCTTAGAATAGATTAAACATTTCACCTTAAAAGGTCCTGGCCCTTTATGGCCCAGATCTACACTTATGTACCTTGGGTCCATATCTACCATGGACTGGTTTCAGATCTAAGCCCATTCGCCCTAAAATAGTTGGATCGATTCTCATGGCTAGAGCTCTAGTACCCAATGGTTTTCTTCTCTTGTCTTCTGAACATTGGTGTTAGCACTGCAAGGATGGGCTTTCTCTTCTAGATCTAAAATGACCCTTTTGTGACTTTCATGGCTTTGAGGTGGATTTTTGGAAAGCACTAGATGCTTGTTCTTTTTCAGTTGTATTGTTGTCTCTCTCCTACATATAAGGTTGTTAATTTTGTATTTTTAGCAAAACAATTGTCATACTTTGGGTCTATCCCAACATTTACTTTGTAATTTTTTTTCATATTAAATTTATGCTTTTTTTAATAAAAGGAAAAAAATAAAATCAAGGCACCAACTTTATTTTTATTTTTATTTCATTTTTGTTCTAACTTGCCCATACTTAATATTTCCATATGGAACAAAAAAAATTCCCAAAATTTTGACTTAGGGCTTAGTGAAATCCCAATCTCTCAACCCAATATTGTCCAATTCATTAGTGATGAAAACCAAACTTATTATAAAGTTAAGGGAGGAAATCAATATTTTAGCCTTAAAATATTTAAAGAATGAAGAAAAGTTTAGCTCTTCTCATTAATAAAATTTTATTATTAATAGTTTAACTCTAGAACAATTTAGAGTTATCTATTCTGGTCATTATCACTCTGTTTGTTTCAATTAAAAACCTTATATAAAGATAGTTTTTTGCATCTTTCAATGTTTGGTAACATCAGAATAAATGAGTCAAAAACAAACTATTTTGGTCAATAGAAAAAGTATGATTTATTTTTAGAGATTATTTTCTATTAAATTTTTTTAGGAAAACAACTCTATCTCATAGAAAGTTAAATTAGAGAAGTTTGGAGAGTGTTTTTCAACTTATTTAAGATTGCTACCAAACATTGAAAAATGAGATATTTTTGTAGAAAATACTTTTTAGAAAATGACCAATTTTCTAAACATATGAGATAATTTTCTAGAAAATACTTTTTAGAAAATGACCAATTTTCTAAAAAATATTATCATCGAAACAAATAGAGCATACATGTTGATTTATAAGACTATTAATTTTTCTTTTATTTAAATGAAATTATTTAAAAAAAAATTATGTAACCAAAACTACACATTACTGGACATTTCAATTATCCAAGAGTGGGTTGGAGTTAAATAGCTTTAAATCAATTTAAAATTAGAGTCATTATATGATCACAAATCAATTTTACTCATTTTTGCAACTATTTTATGTGATAGATCATGATTTTTTTTTTTTTTTTTTTTTTTTAAGAGGTCATGATTAGTTAGATATCACTTTTATACAAATCTATCACTTTACCTTCCTCTTCTTCTTCTTTTTATTTAATTTTTTTTTTTTTTGGGACTTTAGAAGATGGGTACGAAATTAGTTATGAATTTGAGAATGTACTTGAAGAAAAATTTAAAATAATAGTAATGAATAATATATCTTTTGAAGACCAAAACAGAACGTTTAAACCGTTCATTGTAGTCTCTGGAACCATCGGGACCCTTGATTAGTTTCTACACTCTTTAAACCCTTTTCTCCGAACTATCTAGAACCCATCTTTCTCTTTGTATGTCTCTCTCTCCACGCCATTAAAGCCCCCACACACCCGCTTTGAGATTCACTCTAAACACACACACACATACAGTCTCTCTCTCTCTCTCTCTCTGTGTCTCTGTCTCTGTAAGCTTAGAATCCTTTTTTGTCTCTTATCTCTATCGCTTTTTTGAGATGGATGAGGACTTCGAAATGCCGACTGGGGCTGACGAGATGATGAACATGAACGAAGTCGACGATTTGGATCTCCCAGAAGACACTCCTCCCATTCTCAAAGTCGGTGAAGAGAAGGAGATCGGTAAACAAGGGTTGAAGAAGAAGCTTTTGAAAGAAGGTCAAAACTGGGACACACCTGAAAATGGCGACGAGGTCGAAGGTGGGGTATTTTGTATTTTTTTTTTTTTTAATGATTGTTTTGCGTTTTTCGTGGTTTTTAAGGAATTGGGTTTTTTTTTTTTTGGTTGAATTAATGGGTTTTTTGTTGTTGTTGATTTTAGTTCATTATACGGGGACTTTGCTTGATGGAACTCAGTTCGATTCGAGTCGTGATAGAGGGACGCCTTTCAAGTTCACTCTCGGACAAGGTGAGTGAGCAAGCGATTTGGGTTTTTTTCATTTTATTGAATTTGGAAATTGGGTTTTGGTTTTTGAGATTGTATGAGCATTGTGTTTTGGGTTCAAGTTGATTGGTAGCTCTATAATAAGAAAATGTTTCTTTTAATATTTTTGTTTGAAATTTGTTCCTTGCTATGAAGTACCATAAATAGTATGTTTTTGAGTAAATAAGTTGTTTATAAAAGGAAAAAAAAAAGAATCTCTTGGGATGTTTCATGAATGAGTTCTAGCTCCAATGATATCAAAATTACGTGTTCTTTTTAACCATTCTATTTATTTATATTTGGAATTTGGGTGCGATTATTTTGATTGTATGAGGCATTGTATTCAAATTGGAAGCTTGAATTCGTGTGTACTAGTAAACATGGTTAGTACCTATAATAAGAAACTATTACTTTCTGAATTCTGTTTGAAATTTTTTCCTTGCTATGAAGTATAAAAAATAGCATGTTTTGGGTAAATAAGATGTTAAAAAAAGAAAAGTAAAAGAGATATTTCATGAATGAGTTCTAGCTCAAATTCTATCTCCTCTAAGAACAAGGTGCAGGGTGAGGTAGTTGATTTAAAACTGTGTAATTACCAATAAAGAAAGAAAAAAACCGTTAGGATTTCTCAAATTCAAGACTCTGTGTGAGAACAAAGTAATATTGATTTAAATCGATGGAACAAAAAGAGTAGAGGAAGATTAAAAATAACATTAAATAGAATTAGTAAAAACGATCCTTAATTAGGAAGTCACTAGGAGTATTACTTCAAATCAAATAGAATGGTGAAAAGAATACATGTGGCTGATCCTAACTAGTCTATTGAGGATCCATAGTCGATACCAAAAATTTAGGGTTAAGGCTTGGTAGTTGTTGTATGAGATGAAAGTAGCATTGAGTTGTTTCTGCTAGCTATTAGTAAAATTCCATCTGTTGTGATTTTTTATGGTCCCAAAAAATATCGGGTCAGTGGAAAAGAAGACTCTACTTTTCCACTTTCATGAATTTGAAAAGGAAATAAAAAGGAAAAACATACACACACCCCAGGGAACAATGAGGGAAAGAGATAAGGGTAAAATCAATTAAGAAATGGTTTTTAAGTGAGTACAAGAGACAACCAAATCTAACCAGTGAAGGAAAATTCAGGGTACTATTGAACGCATGATAATTCAGATAGATGGGGCTGGCAGCAAATATATGGGCCAAAAAGGACAGAGCTTGCTTCAGTTTTCCAGATTCTCCAGGCTGCTTCAGTATTGTGTATTTTGTGTTGTTAACCTATGTTTTTATTTTGGTGAAAACCTACTTCCTCCCCCATAGTATAAGGGTAGTTCACAATTCCCACCCTTATCTTGGAAGCCAACCAATTTCCCCCCTTTATGTTTGGAAAATGAGCAAATAGCCCCACTCCGATACCTCAGTTAAATCCAACAGAATCACAACGATTACAAATACAATCCAAAAATGCAATGCAATTCTCAATTTTCTCTTCTTTGTGGTGTATGAGTATGACTAATAATTTCTTCCCATTGGATTTAACTGAGAAAATAATGTAATGGGGGTATTTGCTCATTTCTCAAACATAGAGGGGGAAATTGTGAAGTACCCTAAACATAAAAGGGGGAAAGTGCATTTTCCCCTTTTATTTTTATGTTGATACCCGGGCATTCTAGGAGTGTGGCATTAGTTTTTAAGTATTACCATAACAAGTGGTTGTGCTGGATTCTGATACCTGTGCTTACTTTGAAAGTGGACAATCACCCTAAGAATCATTGATACAGACATGGATATGAGTCATATGACAACATGAGACACCACATGATAATTCTTGAAAAATTAGGACACGACATCTTTGGGGATATAACAAGTTAATTTTAGTTTTTAAAATAACAACTATTAAAAACATATATATAAAAATTATTTTACGTTAAAGAATTATATTTTTTCCAACCTAGAAAACACACTAAGTACACGTATGCAGTGGTGTCTCATCTGACATGGGACACATTGAGAATTTTGTAGTGTCCGTGCTTTTTAGTTGTATGTGGATAGGTGGTGCATCAATAGAAAAGTTTCTCATGTACATGCTGGCTTTAATCCAGCCATGATGCACCAATAAATGAGCATGATTGCATAATCCAGTAACATGAACATTGAAAGCTGATAACCACCCAATATACATTGTTTTGCACAATATTAGTGAAGGGTCAGGTCAAATTTTGAGTTTTTCCCTTGTTCCTTCTTAAATGTCCGTTTCTTGCTTTCTCTCATTACGCCTGGTGTGTGCACATGTCTGTGTTCTAATTTTAAACTCACCCCACCCCCTGATACAAACCAACCCCCCCCCCCCCCCCCCCCTCCAAAAAAAAAAAAAGAAACCTTAAAAATAAATGGTGAATACTGATGGAGAAGCTATAGATGCAAAGGTAGAGTAAAATGTGGTGGCTCAGTACCAGTGTGCCACTGATGGAATAATATGCATTGATTGGAAGGTTGAGCTTAGGCCATGGAACATGCCGAAAGTAAAAATTAAAAAAGAAAAAGAGTTAAGTCTGTAGAATATGATGAGACCATGTCAAATTGGATGGAAGTTTTGGTACCCAGAAATAATTAAGAGATCAGTTATATGGGGGGATTCATTTTTTATTGCCTTTGGAGCTGATAATGTTCAAGGGGAAATGTGTCTGGCTTGAGGCATCTTCCAATCATGTTCTCACATTATCAAACCTTTGTCAATGTTGAGTCCACATCAACCTTTTTCATGATCTGTTATAGGAAACACAGTTAATTATGTGCAGACCTCTTTCAAATGAGGAAAGAGATTTAAAAATTGCTTTGCCTTTTGGGGTTGTAGTTACACCATATGCCTTTGTTATCCTACCTCAGTACTTGAAACTTGGAAGATCTCAGGGGTGCTCTATTTTTGTTGCTAAATGATTCCATTCTGTGAAGAAAAATACAAGGAAGTATATCCTTTTGTGTTTCCCATTATAGTCTTTCTCTCTATAATACCCGCTCTTAATTATTTTAGGATTGCTTGTAATTTTACTCTACAACTTATTTAATTGCTGTCTATGAAGACTGGCCCCTCTAGTTAGTCCTTGTTTTGTTTTTACATGATGTCATACTGGTGGCCCTTGTTGAAGGTTAGAGATTTGAACTTACATGACATTCTTTTTGATTGTGATGGCAGGACAAGTAATCAAAGGATGGGATCTGGGTATCAAAACTATGAAGAAAGGTGAAAATGCCTTATTTACCATTCCTCCTGAGCTAGCTTATGGTGAGTCTGGTTCTCCTCCAACCATTCCTCCAAATGCCACTTTGCAATTCGATGTTGAGTTGCTGTCTTGGACTAGTGTCAAGGACATATGTAAGGATGGTGGAATATTTAAGAAGATTCTCACTGAAGGAGAGAAATGGGAGAATCCAAAGGACCTTGATGAAGTGTTAGGTACAGTATACTTTTCCAACTTTTTTGAATTTTTTTTTCTCAATTGTTGTACTCTTTTAAGTGACATTGTTATAACTGATAATTCCATCTTTATTTCTTTTTTTGATAAGTAATTCCATCTTTATTTCATTGCAGTTAAGTATGAAGTTCGCCTTGAGGATGGAACCCTCATTGCAAAATCTGAGGGAGTTGAATTCACCGTTAAAGAGGGTATGTTACTTGTACTTCTACAGAACTAAGACCCTTTGAGGTCAATGTTGGTTTTGCATATCTAATTTAATTTCCACTTATGAACAGGTTGTTTCTGCCCTGCACTGTCCAAGGCTGTTAAAACAATGAAGAAGGGGGAAAAGGTGCTTTTGACAGTGAAGCCGCAATGTAAGTTGTCTTCTTGAAGTCCAGTTATATAGCAGCCATGTATTTGATTGTGTTTTTCTTATTTTGTTGACTATTGGTTGCAGATGGATTTGGGGAAAAGGGTCGCCCAGCTTCTGGTGATCAAGGTGCAGTCCCACCAAATGCAACACTGCAGATAACTCTTGAATTGGTATCATGGAAGACTGTATCAGAAATCACTGATGACAAGAAGATTATAAAGAAGATCCTGAAGGAAGGAGAGGGCTATGAGCGTCCAAATGATGGATCTGTTGTCAAATGTTAGTGTTAAATTTTTTTAAAAGTAAATATGTTCTTTTACCTATGCTAGATTGTATGGTTCCTGATGAGTTCCATTATTTTGCATCTGGCAGTGAAATTGATTGGTAAACTGCAAGATGGTACTGTATTTTTAAAGAAAGGCCATGGAGATGGAGATGAGCTGTTTGAATTCAAGACAGATGATGGTAAAAACTGGAGCCACCCTTTCTTGGTTACTGATTTTGTTCACTTTTGCGCTGTGTATTGACTGACTTGAGGTCTGGATTTGTTGGTAGAGCAAGTTATTGATGGGCTTGATAAAGCTGTGATGACAATGAAGAAGGGTGAGGTAGCCTTGTTGACTATAGCCCCGGAGTATGCTTTTGGGTCCTCTGAATCCCAGCAGGAGTTGGCTGTGGTTCCTCCCAACTCCACTGTGTCCTATGAGGTTGAGATGGTATCTTTTGACAAGGTTAGTTTTATGGGCTTTGATTCAGTTGTAAAGACATTTTAATTTCATTTGGTTAAGTTATAAAAATGTGTGGGTTTTGAATTCAATTTATTATAATGGTTTTTCTTTTAGGAGAAGGAATCATGGGATATGAACACTCCAGAAAAAATTGAAGCTGCCGGTAAAAAGAAGGAAGAAGGAAATTTATTGTTCAAGGCTGGTAAATATGCAAAGGCTTCCAAGAAATATGAGAAGGTACACATTATAAGGAGCTTGTGACATGACAAGCAATTTTACTTGAATCACTGTTTTTGGTTGTGATATGCCCGGACTAAGTCCATCATTCATTTGTGTAGGCTGTGAAGTACATTGATTATGACTCGGCCTTTGAAGAGGAGGACAAAAAGCAGTCTAAAGCATTGAAGGTTGCATGCAATCTGAACAATGCAGCTTGCAAGTTGAAGTTAAGAGATTACAAGGAGGCTGAAAAATTGTGCACCAAGGTTATATACTTTGGTTTAATGTTTTGGCTTGTCTTTTAGTCTATATTACATTTATACTAATTGCTTGTGAATATGCAGGTGTTAGAGCTTGAGAGTAGAAATGTTAAGGCTCTTTACAGAAGGGCTCAGGCATATATTCAACTGGCAGACTTGGATTTAGCCGAATTTGATATCAAGAAAGCTCTTGAGATTGACCCTGACAACAGGTTTGTGACATCTCTATTTCTAGAATAGCCCAAAGTTGCTAACAGTAATAGGTCTTGTTCAAAATGTACACGAACATTAAAGACTAGGATAAGAGTAAATATACACAAATTTCCGTCCACCCCTCTGATTTGTTGCTTTTGTCATGTTGAAATAGGGATGTAAAGCTTGAGTACAAAACCTTGAAGGAGAAGGTCAAGGAATACAATAAGAAAGAGGCCAAGTTTTATGGCAACATGTTTGCCAAGCTAAATAAGTTGGAGCCTCATGAATCAGATGTAAGTAAATTCTGCATTTACTACAATACTTGCTGTGATGAGTATATTGAGGTTGGCTGTGTTGCTTAAACTTGTGTTGTCTTGTATATGCAGAAAGCTGCAGCTAAGGAAGCTGAGCCAATGAGTGTAGACAGCAAGGCATAAATGGAGTGCAACACGAACTTTGACTTCTTTCTTATAAGAGTGAATCCCTCATTTTATTGGTTTACTGCTCTTTGTTTCCCTTTCATAAATAGGACTTGCTCTTGGCATAGAGAGGTTGAAATGAATTTTCTGTACTGAGGATTATTGACATAAATTTTTAATTGTGAACTCTTATTAATAGAAGAAACTTGTGATGAACTAATGTGGATTTTGATTTTTTTTTTTTTTTTTTTCCTGAGGTTTTTCTTTTCCTTACTATTTGATAGGTTTTTACTCTAGTTGGTATGGAAGGAAGATGAGAAGGATAGAAAAAAAATGGAGGGAAAAATAATTCGACACTTTATATGCAAGTGTTTGGTAGGAGAGAATCGAGAGATGGGATGATGGAGGATGAAAAAGTTAAAAGTAATTGTTACATCCTTGTGTTAAATTGTATTCAATTAATTAAAAACTAAAATAGTACCTCCGGCTATTGTTCTTTCAAGAAGAAGGTCAAGTACTCGTGGGGAGAATGTGATTAACTAGTTATTAATGCAAAGAAAACGGCGGGTCTAGTGGAGGTTAGCCAAAAAGTTTGTCTTTAGCTCGCTAGCATCCGGAGTTCTAAAATCATATTCATTTTATCTATTTCAGCACATTATTTTACAGCTTACCTTACATCTCATATCTTATTTTTCACATCATACTCAACACTATTCATTTATATATTTATTCCTCTCTCTCTCTCTCTCTCTCTCTCTCTCTCTTCTTCTAAGCCAGCAAACCCCACACAACTAACCACAAAAACTCAACCAGCCACCTCCACAATCAGCCCTTGCTATTGCCACTGCCAAAATGACCCAACCGTCACGCACAAAGCCCACAACCTACCAAGTGACCCACAAACTCACAACCCATCAAACAACTTACAACCCTGCAATCATCAACCAATGTAGATCCACCTCATTGCCGCCGTCAGCACTGATCCATATACACAACCAACAAAGAGAGAGGCACGAACAACCAACCTCCAATAGCCACCACCAACATTGAACCAAAAATTAACCAACAAAAACCAACCACTGCCAACTAAAATCGCAACCTACAACACAACCCACTATCCACTGACCTAATCACCAATCCACTGCCACCCAAAATTGTGTGCAAGAGAGAGAAGAGAGATGGTGAATAAAAAAAGAGTATTTGAGTTTACAACTGACCTACAATAACTTCTAAATTTAAGAAATTAATGTAGCAAAGTTCAAAAAATTTTTAAGAATACACCTAGATGTAGCTAGGATTTTGGTGTTAGGGGTGTAAAAAATAGCATTTTGGGGGTTTTACACCCCTGGATGTAAATGCTCTTATGTTTCATCTTTTTCATTTTAATTGAATGCATTTTGAAGTTTGATTGATTTTTCTAGAGACAAAAATATTTGTAACAACTAAGGTGACAAGTAAGTTGATATTGGTAGGTAAAAATGTAATGTTAGTTGTAGGCGTAGATGCGAGAATTAGTAAAGATTGTTAACTTAATTATTGTAAAAATGTCGTAAAATGTGTTATGCCTAGAGCATTAATCATCTATTAATGGGTGATTAATGCCCTTGTCATGTCTTTATTCTGACTATCATATAAAAGCAAGCCCAATGTTTAGAACTTTAGAAGTTCTATTGGTTCATCTTCGTGGTCAATATTGCAATACATATATTCTCCAAAAAAAGAAAAAAAGAAAAAGAAAATTGCAATACATAATCAATTATCTTATTGTGCCCACTCTTCTTTGTGAGCTTTCTTCCTGCTAGGGTGCCATTGAAGGTTCTTCATTCTTTTAACCTTCCCTTTTATATTTTCATCTCCCTTTACTTCTCTCATTTAGTTCCCTCATATTCCCTATTCCAAACAATCCAGCCCCCTTTCTCCTTTCTTGGTATTGCAATATTTGACAGTAACTAATGGATATCAATAACTTTTCATAGGAAAATTATTGTGTACTCCTAAAATACCATAAATGCGTACTCCCTTCTCTCACATGAATGGTGGATTCCACCATGAATTTAATTAGTGGGACCCACTATTCATGTGAAAGGAGGGGATACACATTTATGATACTCCAAGAGTATTTAATAATTTTTCCTTTTCATATATGTTGAATTTGACTTTATTGCATTTGGTGAATTCTCGACACCTTGATTGGCTTGCCATGCCGTCAATCCAAGCTACCACTAACTCATCTTTAACTAAGTTTATCTGACACACCACAATTTCCTAATCAAGTTATAAATTCCAAGGTTTAAACTAACAAAATCAAAAAGTTAAAATTTAATTTGAACAGGAACAAATTCTCGAATTGTTATTTTTCCCATAAAAAAACATAGACTCTAGTCCTCGCAAACGGATCAAGTTGGGTTGAGTTAATAATAATAACAAATAATAAAATCATATATATATATATATATATATATTTGCATTCCTTTCAATACAAATAACAAAATACTCAAAAATAAAATTTAAATAATACATAAATTCTTAAATTTACATAATTCATAATTCACTAATCCTTAAATAAAAAATACTAATTGTTGTGGATCATAATTTTTTTTGTTAGGTTCAATATATAATCATCATAAGAGCAAGACTTAGATACAGTATTTATATGCTGTTCTTTAGGTTCCTTTTTAAGATTCTGCTCTATAGATTTTTTCTTATGGAATAAAAGTATATTTTTTTAATTAAATAGTCACATGGTTGAATCTTAAGAGGAAAACTTAAAAAACAACACCTAAAATACAGTACATAAGTTTTTTCCTCGTCATAAATACTAAATGACGTGGTTTAATGCTAAAAGTTGATTTAAAAGCACCAATAAGAGATCGTGTCCATTAAAAAGAGTTTAAAAATTTGAGTGTAATTCTCTTTCCACTGAATGAGAACATCCAACTTTGCAAATTGCTTTCAAGAAACAATTTTTTTTTTTTTTTTTTAAATTTCACTTATTTAAAAAATGGCTTAAGTGGCTTAGGTTAGGTATAGGTTGACCAAACATTTTAATGGATCAAGTACAAGTTCACTTGTTGTCCCTAACGATTGGTTAATCCTAATTTCTAGGGGTGTGCAACGAACCTATCAAAACCAACTTGATCTAACACAACCTTGTTAGTCGGTTTTTAGGGGTTAATGGGTTGGGTTGAGTTGTGAAATTTGTTTTTATAGTGGGTCAAGTTGGGTTTGGATCATAAGATTTACAAATCCACCTAACCCAATCCAATTTGCTTATATTTAATATACGTTTAACATTTTAAAAAACATATTTAAAAATATATCATACAATTTTGTTATTTGTTTTTTTTTACCTCTCTTCCTAAATAAAACTCAAACCCTAAATTCTCTTCATATAACTTGTGTCATACTTGGGATTATTTGGTCATAATTTTGCTCTTATTTGCAGTGGTATAGTTCTAATTCTCAATTTAATACTAATAATAGTAATTTAAAAAAAATCTATCCAACCCATAGATTCAACTCGATCCATATAGGTTGAGTTAGATTGAATTGAACCCTTGAGATGATTTGGATTTTTTAAAACCCATCATGGTAAGTTGGGTAGAAAAAACCATTCAACCCAATCCGACCATGCTAACTCCAGTAATCTCCCTTCCAGACCAAAAATTAAAATAATAATAATAATAATCAAAATGTAGAAACTATTTTTTTTTTCTTTTTTTAAGTATAAGCTGAAATGACAAAAACACCCTCCTCTCGAAATTGCGTGAAAGTGCACTAGGGTTTCATATTTAATCCCAGACAACCAGGGTTTTAACATTTAGAGAGAGAGAGAGAGAGAGAGAGAGAGAGCACTTCGCTGCGGGGCCAAGATGGGTAGGATCTTCGATACCCTATACGCTCTATGATCTGATTAAACTTCTGAATATTTGATATCCTCCATTTTCTCAGGATCCAAACATAAACCACAAAAAAAGCAAGCTTTTTTTTTTTGTGGGTATATATATATTTTTCTATCTCTCATGGAATTCCCACTGTTTTGTTTGTTTTGTCAGGTATCTCAAGAGATTCCATGCACAAGAGACGTGCCACTGGTGGCAAGAAGAAAGCTTGGAGAAAGAAGCGCAAGTATTACCCTTTTCCCTCTATTCTTACATATATTTGTGTGTATGATATGTATGATTGTGTTTATATTTAAAGCTATTGATATCTTTTATGGATACCCATCTGGGTATTTGTTTGGCTGCTGGGAAATCTGGGAAAACGCAAGTCAATGAAAATGTGGTATAATCACTGATGATAATGTTTTATGGGTACCCATTTGGGTATTAGTTTCTGGGGGTCTTTTAGGTGTCAAGGAAATCTGAGATGGGATTTTGTCTATTTTTGGTCTTTTATTTTGTGATAACAAAAGCTGAACTGGTCCATTATCGTTTGAATTTTGGCATCTTGGACTTTTGGTGTACAGATGGATGATATATGCTTGTTTAATTAACATTATGCTGGTAGATAGAATCCTATAAATTTGCAATGCAGGAATTATAATGAAAATAAAACTGTTGTAGAATTAGGATATTTAGAATGTTCTGAAAATTAGTGCTGCAATTTGTAATTTTTGGCATAAACTGTAGCAACTTAATTAAAATTGAATGGCTAAAAATTTCTACTGGGCTGAATTTATCTGTGATTGTTTAGATTTGGATTTATTTATGTTTTGATCCTGACATGGTAAGATTTGACAACTATCAAAGTAATTGGGGATAGGCTCATTCATAAGGAATTCTCTCTTCAATGACTTTTATCAGCCATTGAATCCTGTCATTTCAACCTCAAACAAAGAATCAAGAAATTATTTAAAAAGTGATCTGGGAACTTACCTATGTGCTAGGTGCCTTTAGGAAGACATTCGTCTTTGGTGCTTAGGTGAATGCCTCTTCTCTGTATATTGCAGCTGGACCAAATAGTCCCTCAAGGAATGAATTTTTTTTATAGCTACAATGGGAGGTGAATTTTGTCCATGTCATGTATATTTTGTTCAGTAAAAGTATTTTAGAAAGTGGGGTTGGGTTGTGTAGGTCTCTTGAAGTCAAACTAAATGTCTAAAACCATTGGGAGAATAGACAATTAGTTCTGAAGAATGTTTGCAACTCTATTTTCTGATATGCGTAAATTGATTTTTACCAATTTTTTTTGGCTTAGCTAAGTTGAGGTGGCCCACCTTGTTGTCTTCATATTCCTACCATTTGATTGGTCTGTTTCATCTCTTCAACTACATATGCATTTTGCGGGGTTATAAGAGTTCCAGCCATTCAATATTAATCTTGTTTTTTAGCTTTTTCCATACTTCTAATACATATTTTGGATCATTAGATGGTAGCAAAGCTATGATGACTATTTTAGTTGATATTTGAGGTTGGAAAGACCTCCAACATGGGTGAACTTATTGGTTGGTTATCCAAACTTCACATTGTTGCAGGTTTCTGAGCACTATATTACGAGTTCTTACACTTTTCTCTGATAATGCTTTAATCCATGCTCTATTATGTTTTTATATAATTTTTGCTTATCTAATTCTTTATTGGTTTATTAAGGTATGAGCTTGGTCGCCAGCCAGCAAATACTAAGCTCTCAAGCAACAAGACAGTAAGGAGAATCCGTGTGAGAGGTGGAAATGTGAAGTGGAGAGCCCTTAGATTGGATACAGGGAATTTTTCATGGGGTAGTGAGGCTGTCACTCGCAAAACCCGTCTCCTTGATGTGGTTTACAATGCCTCAAACAACGAACTTGTTAGGACACAAACTCTGGTGAAGAGTGCCATTGTTCAAGTCGATGCGGCTCCATTTAAGCAATGGTACCTTCAACACTACGGTGTTGATGTTGGTAGGAAGAAGAAGGCAACCACTAAGAAGGAAACCACAGAGGTGATATATGATTGTGAAATTTTGTTACAGAAAAAAAAATTAATCATATGTTTGTCTAAATGTTGTTTATGAATTTAGCATTTTGTCTTGTGGTATCCATTAATTGTGATATGTCAATATGATAATATGCCTTGGTCTATTCACCTTCATTATGCTCTATATTCCTCCTTTACCCGTCCCAAAAAGAACCACTAATTGTTTGATAAGTAAGAAAAGTAGCATTTATATTGTAGTTAGAGGCATTTAAATTTTATCCGAACATATAAGATATAGCCAAAAAAAAAAAAAAAAACGATATATTTATTGATAAATGCCTTTTGTTTCCTGTTTTTCTCTGCTGGTGTTTAATCCATACATTTCTTATTTAAATTAAATTAGAAGCCTGTGCTGCAGTAATTGAATTATTCTGGGCTTTGGTAATTATTTCTGATCTTTACATGAATTCATTAGCTTTTATATTGGTATAAAAAAGTATGTGTTCTAAAGTGAGTATGGACTATGCCCATTGATAGTAAGCTGGTTTATTGCTGGTTTAACTGAATCTACTATACTACTGCACTTTTATAATTTAAAGTGGATTACATGATTGATGTAATGTGTACTACTTTCACAAAATTGTTCCGCCTTTTCTCTTGTTTGTCTAAATGTATTTTTTTGTTAGGGTTTTCTACTTTTATTTCACTCATTTTATTAACCTTTTCCCTTCTCATCTTATAATTATTGGAATTGAACTTTATAAATTTCTACATGATAATATGTCAAGCTCCCTTAATGTATTCCTACCATCAAAATATTGTAATTAATAGACATTACAAATAATCCAGGTGACACCATAGACACCACATGCTACTCTCCTGTCTCTTTCGCATGTTATCCACTGGATGCATTCTTTAAGTTTTGATTTTATTCTGTCTATTCTGATTTTTCAGTTTCCAAAAGAAATTGACATTTTTTGTTTTTGGGCAACAATTATAGGAGGGGGAAGGTGCTGCTACAGCTACAGAGGAAATTAAGAAGAGCAATCATGTTCAGAGGAAGATTGAGAAGCGCCAGAAAGATCGTCAACTTGATCCGCATATTGAAGAGCAGTTTGGTTCTGGTAGGTTGTTGGCCTGCATCTCTTCCCGACCTGGTCAATGTGGCAGAGCTGATGGGTAAGCTTAATTAGACCGAAGGTTTCTGAGATTACCTTTGTTATGTATCTTTTGTTTTACCAATCATTGAACTTTTTTTTTTCCCTGGTAGGTACATATTGGAAGGGAAAGAACTTGAATTCTATATGAAGAAACTCCAGCGGAAGAAGGGAAAGGCTGGTACTGGTGCTTAATTGTACTGTGTTAGTGTTTTGATGTTGCCTATATTGAATCTTTATTTTTAGGCTATAGCTTCCATTGAAGAAGAGGCTTTTGCTAAGCATTTTTGCTGTTACCTGATTGGTGACCACTTGAACGATGTCAATTGTTGTGGCATCATCTCTTAGAACATTTTTGGCAACACATTGGGTTTAATTCATTTATTACGGGGCCTTTTATTTTTCTCTATCTGATGGTTTTTTTTTTGCTGAATATTCTATCTGATGATTGTTTGTGGTTGCTTTGAAGCGGTCATCCATCCTTCTTAAATAATAAGATTGAATCGAAAAGAATAATGTGATAAAGAGTATGATAAATTCTTGGAGAAGAAAGAAACTATTTTATCATTTAACATCTCTGTAAAATTCCATCAAATCGAAGTGATATTAGAAACACATGGGTTTAGTTAGTCACACCTCAAATTCTCGTAAAAATATATCATTAGGGAATCACGTTACTATTATTCAAACTGGTATGAAAGGTATAGCTGCTTGTCTTGTAAAGTGATATCAAGTACATATTATCGACAAAAAAAAAAAAAAAGGTGATATTAAGTCCGTGCTTGGATGGAAGGTGCGGCTGTTTTGTTCAAACTAGTGTCAGTTGTGTGAAAGGTACGGATTTGGAAATACCAGTGAAAAACTTGCTAAGGAGATTAAATTATACATGCCAAACCTCAAGGGAAGGCTTAAAATGGATTAATTCCAAACGGTGTTGTAGTTGAGAATAATGAATAGCTGAAAGTGCAACCATCTGCTAAGGAGGTTAGTTTCTCCACACACCCCCCCAACCTCCCCCCCAAAAAAAAAAAACCCGCTAAGGAGATTAAGAAAACAAAATTCATTATGGAGTCCCACAAAGCACCGAGTCTAGATGGTTTATCTCATTATTCTTTAACCATCACTAGGATATCATTGTGTAATTGTTGTTGCGTCTAGTTTCATCTCTGAAGGATTCACGCTGAAGAAATTTAATCATACATTTTTTTTTGGACGTAAAATAAAAATATGTTTATGAATTTGATTCCTAAGGGTGACAAAGCTGCAATGGTGAACCATTAGACCAATTAGTCTTTATAATGTCTACGAGGCTATTTTCAAAATCCTTGCAATCGATTCAACCCCTTTCTACCCAAGTGATATCTCAATGGCAAGTAATGCTTATTCCTGGAAGAAAAATCTAGGATAATAGCTTAATTGCTCAAGAGACCATCCATTCCATGGAAAGGAAAAGGGGAAAAAAAAGAGAGAAGAAAATGGTGGATTGGTTTGATCCTTGAGATGGAATAGCCTTTGATAAGCTCTAGTAGATGCTTTGGATTTTCAGATGAATGAATAAGATGGGTGGAACAATGCATAACAACATAATTTTTTATATCCTACTTAATGGGCCTTTATATATATATATATATATATATATATATATGGAACGGTTAGACTAAGCTTTGATCAGTCTAGGTTTAGGTCACCATTAGATTATGAGACACCCAGATCTCCCATAGATTTACACCACAGGTCTAGATCCATAGATCTACGCCAACCCTTTAGGCAGCCAACTATCCTTCTAAAAGATAGACCTGCATCCCAGTTTAGTAGTTCGTCTAGAACACGAGCTCCTACCTCTAGAAGAGACTTAGGTCCACAGTTTCAAGGTGTTAAAGACCACTCCCAGGTTAGTACCCCTTGTTACACAGCCAAGCAAGACTCAGTTGTTGATCAGGAAGAAGACAGCAACAGTCAAGACAGTCTTAGACCTCCCTCACCATCAGGATCTGATTTTAGAAATCCTATTCAGCAGGAAACTGAATATGATCATCAGCTCCTAGTATTAACAAAGGAATTCATCCCTGATATGGACATGCTTGAAAAGGAATTTAATTCTGAAAAGAACAGAGTTAAGAAAGAAGCCTATCGAGCCAACCATACCAAAGAACAAAAGGTTGAAGTTTTGGAGAAATGGAAGTTATTCATGAAAGAGGTAAAAGCAGACTATCCTTTCTTTGAATACTTTGAGAAACATTTCCAATGAGGTCTGGCTTACAATCAGAGCCATTTGTGGCCGATCGTAAGTGTTTGTAAGTTACTGTAATTATTTTTGATTTTCAATCAAGTTGGCCGGTGATACCGCCATAGTTATCCATTATTTTGGTTATACATTACTTTGAAGTATGTTATCTCTAACAAACATTATTTTATTTTACATCTATTTTCTGATAGCACTTCCACTCCCATATGTTGCATTCTTCATCTACTACTTCATCTTAGTCAGTGTTTACTGTTCTTTCTTTTGGTGGTAGGCTGAGCCTCCCGTTCATTCAAACTGTTTATTATCTTGTGATTATCTGTTTGAGCTAATCTTTTGCTCCCCAGTTATCTTCTTCTTCTTGTCTTTGTTTCTTTCCCTACAATTTGTTGCAGATGTGTACTAAACCAGGTTCTGTGAGAGAAATGTTACCCTGTAAGTCTAGGAGTAAGTTCCAGTTCTGTGTCGGTTTTGCTGCCCAGTAAATCTAATCCCGAAGGTTGGTGTGAACCAAAGACCGAGAAACAAGCCCCGTTAGCCGTTAGCCAGGAGAGCGTTAGGCGTTTGAGGGAACGTGTAAGGGACGGTTCATATACACCAATAGCTAAGTACAGCGGTGGTAAGTAGCAGCAAAAGACACAGAAGGCATCCGGAAACAGCCATAAGTGGTAGCATATCATAGGAAGGTAGTCATACACTCCCTGTTTCAGATCTAAGGATAGATCCAGAAATTGGAAGATAAAGATTGTCTAGGTTGTAATTGATTTTTTAGGCTTCTAATCCAGAATGATAAATAGGATGTTTAGAAGGAGTGACTCTTCCACTTCCATTAGATCTAGCAGTACAAACCCTCCTGACATTCCACAAGAAGATGGAGCAATCAACTCAGAGTCGTACCAGCTTTCAGATCTAGATCAGAAGTTAGGAGATTGGAACATACCCAAAGTTCCCACAACCCAAGTCTATAAGTCATCATCATGGTCCTTAAAAAAGTCTTTCAGAACAGACTACCATGTTAGGACTATAGAACAAGTCTACAGCATTAACAAGGAATTTGAAACCTGTTATTTGTTGTCCCCTGCAGCCATAAAAGCTCACAGGGAAAGTGGTCATAGATTCCTCCACATAGGACTTGTCCAAGTTGGAGTAAAACCATTGATCAGAGAAGGTTTGAATAACTCGATCCTCATGGCGCTTAGAGACACCCGTCTTATCAGATTTAGAGACAGTCTCCTAGGAACCATAGAATCCAGTTTAAGTAATGGTCCAGTTCACTTCGACTGTTACCCAAACCTCACAGTTGCACTTGACGACCCTCATATCTTGAAGGTCCTCACCCTCAATATCAAAACCCATGGAAACCTTGTGTTACATGGAACCAAACAGATTGCTCTTATATACAGAGTGTATTATAAGTGCATGCGAACCAACATGTCTATTCAAGCGTTCGATAAGAGAAAGCCAGGTGAAACTACTCTTATCCAAACCTCGGATGTTAGATCCACTGTTCAGGTACCAAAAACCTTGAAATGGTCTGAAATAACATTCCCAGCACAATGGACTTTAGAAAATGAGAATTATCCTTTACAGGTCCAAAACCCTGTTAGAAGTCCAGATCTAGACATCATCCAGCAGCTAGCCGATGGAACGGTTAGACTAAGCTTTGATCAGTCTAGGTTTAGGTCACCATTAGACTATGAGACACCCAGATCTCCCATAGATTTACACCACAGGTCTAGATCCATAGATCTACGCCAACCCTTTAGGCAGCCAACTATCCTTCTAAAAGATAGACCTGCATCCCAGTTTAGTAGTTCGTCTAGAACACGAGCTCCTACCTCTAGAAGAGACTTAGGTCCACAGTTTCAAGGTGTTAAAGACCACTCCCAGGTTAGTACCCCTTGTTACACAGCCAAGCAAGACTCAGTTGTTGATCAGGAAGAAGACAGCAACAGTCAGGACAGTCTTAGACCTCCCTCACCATCAGGATCTGATTTTAGAAATCCTATTAAGCAGGAAACTGAATATGATCATCAGCTCCTAGTATTAACAAAGGAATTCATCCCTGATATGGACATGCTTGAAAAGGAATTTAATTCTGAAAAGAACAGAGTTAAGAAAGAAGCCTATCGAGCCAACCATACCAAGGAGCAAAAGGTTGAAGTTTTGGAAAAATGGAAGTTGTTCATGAAAGAGGTAAAAGCAGACTATCCTTTCTTTGAATACTTTGAAAAACATTTCCATTGGCATAAGAAGAACTATGTCAAAACCAAACTTCCAACAAAAACCCCTTCACCAACAAAGGCTAGACATTTAGCACAGCAAGTAGAGAAAATGTCTCTCCTTCACCAGAAGTAAATCTCTCCTCTAGCAGTTCTAATGAACCTTCCTCAGAAAGTGAAAAGGAGAAGGAACCACTAGACGACCAGCTTGGTAATACACCCCCACTCCCTCTTAAGAAATGGATATCCAAGTACAGAGGAAACCCAGCCTTCAAAGACTTCCATAGGAAGAAGATTGTTTCCAGAGAATATAGAAGACAGAAATTGGAAAGCAAAGGCTTCTATAAAAAAGGAAACTCCAACACCATTGCCAAACTCAAACCTAAAGCAAAAGGAAAATGCTTTAAATGTGGAAAGAAAGGACATTTCAAGAAAGAATGTCCAGGCAAATCCCCTACCCATTCCTTAGTATCTGAAGATATTTCCAAGGCCTTAGAACTTGACCATCCAGAAAGTGAGTCTCCCAATAGTTCTATTAACCAAGAAATCCGTCAGATATACCACAATTCATCCTCTCCTAGAGTTTCAGATAGCACCTCTAGTAGTCTAGATGAAGCCATACCTTGCCAAGATAGTTGTTGTAAGAACAACACTATTAAAGTTCTTTCTAAGCAAGAAGAACTACTCCTAGATCTCATAGATCAGATTAGGGACCCAGAAGAGAAATCTCGAAGACTTAGTGAGTTCCATAAAACCCTAGTCAAGGAAACTAGTACAACCGACCTTAGGATTCAGGAACCCAAAGTTGACTTGGAGACAATCTACAATAGATTTACCAAACCCAAAAAAGAGATCACTACACAAGATCTCCAAAAAGAGATTAAGGATACCAAGTCCCAGGTTAGAACCCTTAGACAAGAATTAATCATCCTCAAAGTTGCAGATATAGAATCGGAACCATCCAATAGATCGTTCTTACAAACCACCAGTAGAATCAACTTCCAGAAATGGCATTCCAAAGTCAGGATTGTCATCAGCAAAGATTTTCAATTCGAGGTTGTAGCCCTAATAGACTCGGGCGCAGATCTCAACTGCATCCAAGAAGGAATCATTCCCTCAAAGTACTTCCGGAAAACCAAAGAAAGGTTAACCTCCGCAAGTGGTGGGAAAATGCAGATTGAATTTAAGATCCCAAAAGCACATGTTTGCCAAGACAATGCGTGTTTCAAAACCACCTTTGTTCTTGTCAAAAATATGACAGATAGGGTCATCTTAGGAAACCCATTCATGTGTCTGTTATATCCTTTCACCACGGATAGTGAAGGAATCACTACCCACCCCTTTGGCCGACCAGTCAAGTTTAAGTTCCTTAGGAGTCCTGAACCGAAAGACATCAATAGTCTCCAAGAAGTTTCCATCTCCAAGACCCTTAACCTCATTAAAGCCAAAACCCAACATCTTAAGTACCTTAGTAATGAACTAAGTTACAAAAGAGTTGATGAGCAATTAGACTGCAAGAGTTACCAATCAAACATCAGAAAGTTTGAAGAACAACTCAAACTTGAAGTTTGTTCTGATCTTCCCACAGCCTTTTGGCATAGGAAAAGGCACGAAGTTGCACTACCTTATGTCAAAGATTTTCATGAAAAAAACATCCCTATCCAAAGCTCTCCTCAGCTATAAAAGGGACCTTTGGATAGGATCAGGAGGGTGCTGAAATCACGGAGAGTAATTTGCTTTTACTGGGGGTAGATTCTTTTCCACCGAAAGCAAACAGTGATTTCCATGATTCTGTCTGGGGTACTGTAGAGTGAACAGTAACTGGTCACTGTTTATGAACAGTGTTTTGTCCCCTTGCTTTTCTGAAATAGTGACTCTGCATAGTGTTCTGGACTGTGCAGTAAATAGTGGTTTGTCTGCATGCGGGTACTGTTCTGAATAGTAACCGGTTCTTTGCAGAGGTAGTTTCTGAAACTTCCGAAGGCTATTCTGGAGCGTCCTGGGATATTAATCACTGTCCAAATTATAACCATCATAAGGATCTTGAGAATCCTGGAAAGGTTCATTTGGGACACGGTTGCACGAGGCTTCTGAAGAGGTAGGAGAGGTCTTTTCTGCTGACTCTAGCTGTGCAGATTGAAGGAGTAGCTGTTGGGCAAGATCTTTGAGTTCTCTGCTTGATTTCCCGGAGATCTATACTGAATCAAGGCTGGACTGTGATCTTGTGCAATGAGCTATCGGTTTCTGTACTGGAAGAGGAAAGTCTTTATACATTTTGGTGATAGCATCAGTTGGCCTGAACTTATCCCACCATTTTGTAAAGAATTCCCTATCAAGCAGATTCTGATTTATAGCATAATTCCACGAGCAAATCCAGTGGATCTTGTATTGAGCTGTCATATGCAAGATGGCTGGAAACTGTGAAGAATGCTTATCTGTCTGGAATTTGGAACCGAAATATCTTAGTGCATCCTGTAGAGGTTCTGGGAAGTTCTGAGGGGTTGAACCAAACATTTCCCACCACTTGAGGAACCACGAAGGCATCTGTCCCTTGAAATTCTTGTCAAACTGAATGAACCATGAGTGATCATAGGTCTCATTTTGGAAGAATAATACCTTTTCAAATGCATCCATGTAATCATAGTAATTGTACAGGGGTTCTGAGCCCTTGAGTACTGTAAGTGTTCTGAGAGTGGAAGGATGTCCCCAATCTTTGCAGCTCACAAAACTCTGTATCGTGAACTTATGATACAAGACAATTGAAGGATTATTCCTGTCTCTGATGTCTTCTATTCTGGCAGACTTTTCTTGTGTGAGAATGCCTTTATAGAATTTGATGCTCTTTTCTGGGCTTTTGGGAAGGAAATGCCATTCAGGAGGCAAAACTTCCATTGCTAGTGCCAGTGGATCCGTTACATGGGCCAGGTGTGGCTCAATATAAGAGATATGCTGAACAAAAGGTTTCTTAATATAAGAAGCTCTACCTGTTCTGGGAGGGAGAGTATATGAAGATTGCTTAGACACGATCGGACCAAAGGGTTCTTCAACTTTGTATGGAGCTAAAGTTGCTTTGGGAGAGAGTGTGGCTAAAGCAGAACTGTAACTGTGTTGTCCTTGGGGCCTTTGGTAATTTGGTTTTGGGATTGTGGAGACCAAATAACGATTGGCTATAATGGATGGTGGCACAGGTGAAACCTTAGGTGAACTGGAAAAGGGTACTAAAGGGCCAGGGTTCTGTGCCTGACTAGTACTCCTGGTGGTTTGCTGTTTAGGCATTTTTGGAGGTTGGGTTTGTACGGGTTTCTTCCCGGACATTTTGACTTGGATTCTGCAAAAATTCACGGGTTAGGAAGTCAGGGATACTATTCTGAGTTCCTGCTATGAATTCAATGTCAAAATCGAAAACTGAAAGAATGGCTTGCCAGCGTGCAAAAATTTGTTTTGATGCAATGTTTTGAACATCCTTTTCTAAAACATGTTTTGCAGATTTACAATCAATTCTTAATAGAAATTTTTGATTTAAAAGATCACTTTGAAATTTTGAAATGCATAGTACTACAGATAAAATTTCTTTTTTAATAGTACTATAATTTAGCTGAGTGGGAGTCCAAATTCCTGAATGAAAACAGACAATTTGTTTAGGGGAAGTGGGATTAGTACGCTGAAGGAGAATGCCGCCATAACCAACATTAGAGGCATCTGTTTAGACTACCTTGAAGGAATTTTCAGAGGGGATTCCTAGGCAAGGGAGGGTCTTGACATATTTCTTAACTTGTTGGACAACCGATGTATGAATGGGTGTCCAAGGAGGAGGATTGGTTCGGAGTCTATCAAAAAGAGGCTTGCATTGCTGCCTAAGGTTTTGATAGAAATCAGAAATGTAGTTGAGGGATCCTAAGAACCATTGGAGTTGGGTTTTTTCTAAGATTTCATCAGGGAACTTTTCCGCAAACTGGATGGCCCTATCTATGGGTTTGATGACTCCATGTCTGATGTCAAAACCTAGGAACCTGACACTTGTTTGGAAAAGCTTAATCTTCGGAGCCGAGACAACAAGACCATTTCTTTTGATGGTTTGGAAGAATGTTTTAAGATGCTTCCAATGTTTGTCTAGGGATTTTGAGAAGATAAGTACATCATCGATGTACACAATGGTGTGGCTGGAGAATGGATTAAAAATCTCATTCATGATGTTCTAGAATTCAGAATGTGCATTCTTAAGACCAAAGGGCATTACATTCCATTCGTAATGACCAAAGGGTGTGGTAAAGGCTGTCTTGTACCTATCAGACTCACTGATTTGTATCTGCCAGAAACCACTCTTCATGTCGAATTTACTGAAAACCACTGCTTTACTAAGCCTGTTAACTAAATCTCTTTTGTTAGGGATGGGATACCTAATCCATTCTAAGACGTTGTTAAGGGGCTTGTAATTGATGACAAGTCGAGGAACACCTCTTTCTATCTCAACATTTTTCTGGACATAAAAGGCTGGACAAGACCAAGGTGACTTAGAATTTCTGATGATTCCTTTTTCTAGAAGATCCTCTATTTCTGCCTTACAGGTATTCATGAGTTCTTGACTCATTTGAATAGGTCTGGCTTTGGTAGGGATTTGTGGCATTTGTGGCCGTTTGCTTTAAAATATATATATATATATATATATAACAGTGACAGATGAATAGTGATAGATAAATAGTGACAGGTGAATAGTGACAGATAAATAGTGACAGGTGAATAGTGACAGATAAATAGTGAATAGTAAAAGTGAATATTTCTTCTTTTGACTTCAATCTTTGGGGAATCCTACAGAGGATATGTAGAGATAATTGTTCTTCTTTTGACTTCAATCTTTGGGGAATCTTACGGAGGATATGTAGAGATAATTGTTGTCCTTTTGTGCCAATAATACCAAATGAACACCATTATTCGGGAATCTTCAGAAGCACTATTTTGGTGGGAAATAGGCTTTGAACAGTGGTAAATATTGAAGTGTTTCGGCCGTTGTGCAGGCCAGACAAATAGGAGAATCAATACCAATCTTCTGCCAAATCCGAGATATCTTCAAACAGTTCTGGATTGTAGGGGATTTCAGCAACATATTCTTCAAAAATATTGTAGCATTTTGGCCTTTGTGCAAGCTAGATAGGGGAATCAATAGTAGCAATAGTAGTAGCCTAGGGAAGCTACTCATCAATCAGTGGAAGGAGTATCGGATGGATAACCATCATAAGAATCCCTTGGAGAATCATCATCACATGCATGCTCATGATAGATAGCATATTATATATATATATATATATATATTTATATATATATATATATATATATATATAAGAAAGTGTTTGGGAGGCTACAAGATGTTTCTGAGACTTTTTTTTTTTATATAAAATTTTAATTATTTATTTCTTTATTTTAAAAGGTTGAATACTCTTAGTCTCATCCATCTCTTTCTTGGAACCATTCTTCGTTGACGTTAGCGTCTATGTTATGATTATCATAGTAAGGGTCATTGTGGTCAATCAGAAGGAGATTGGATAGTTCCTAAAGGTTGTCATGTGGCCATTGTTGTTTGTGAGCTTTTGGAGTATTTGGGCCTGTTTCACATAAAGTTCTCGTATTGAGAGTTTTTGTCCTGCTGAGAGCTTTCTCAACACATGACGAGGAAGGGTCCATATGCAAATGGAGGGAGTCATATGGGTTATATATATATATATATATATATGATAAATCCCTTGTCTTTGTTTTTGTTTAATTTTAGTAGTTTTGGTTCTTCTTCTCCAAAGAGTCATTTTGGTCACTTCAAAGGCATCAAAGTTTATTGCAAGAGCCCTCCAATTGGAAGATGATTTATTATCTTCATTCACAAAAGTTAGGAGGGGCATGAAGCAGTGAAGTTGTGTTTGCAATGTTATATGAGCGTGTGAGGTCAAGTTGTTAACTACTTAAAATCCTCTATCTTTTTCAGCAGAAACTAGGCAGATTTGATTGTTTTAGGTTGGCTGCTTGCATGAACCTAAAGTTAAAGCCAAGTTGCAAGGTTGGAAATGAAAACAAAAATTCTATCTCAAGCTGCAACTTTGATTTTTGTATTGGGATATATCACACCACTCTAGGCTTACTCCTGTGTAAGATGGGTGTAATATATCTTTTGTAATGTCAAATACCTTCTCAAGAAAGTGGGTATCCATGTACCTACAATAATGGCTTCTTTTATAAGGCAGAAGAAATTTCGTCATATCATCCTCCTGTAAGCTTTACTAATTAAAATTCAATTCTCTTCACGGCCAGCCATTCAGAGATACAACTAATAAAGCTACAAGAAGTTACAGTTCCTACTTCCTAAGAAAGCCTTCGTTGTTGATGTGAAAAGTACCCAGTTGGTTGAAGAGTGGAACAGAAACAAAAGAATATAAGTCAGTAGTCCCACATCTTATAAAAGAGAGGAGAGGAAAGCAAAGCTTGAAGATAAAAGACGAAGGCAGAGACAATGCAAAGCGTACCTTTCTCGGCCTTTTGGGGAAGATCAAGTGTAGTATCTGTTCTTATTAGGTTAATATCTGATATGTGGGTCATTGGCCAAGCGCTGCACTATAGCTCGGGCCTGGCGCACCCCGTAGTTCAAAATATTACAAAATTTGGTTGTCCTACTGACCAGTTTGGATAATATACGTGTGGGTTCTTGTTTTATAAGAGAAATAATACGTTCATAATATTTTTATAACAAATTCACAATAAATTTTAAGTGGTAAGTTGTTATTATTGGGACAAAAAAATAATAATTTTATAATAAATTCAAAACAAATTTTAAATGACAAGTTGTTGTTATTGAGGTAAAAAAGTAATATTAATGTTAGATTCAAATTTAAACCAATAACAACTAATTACTTATGATTTGTTGAGAAAATATTGTAGACGTAGCACCTTTCTTTACTTAATGGTTTCTAGTTTCCTGCCAAAGTAGATATTATTCCACTAACTATTTGGAAACTATGGGGTTAATGTACATTTCTTTTTTTTTTTTTGATTTAGTTATTTCTATAATTATAAGTATACATATTTATTCATTTAATAAACCTTGTTGAACTAAGTAGTCAAAGAATTGAAAAAGTTTTGTTTTTGTTTTTATCTGTTGAATCAGAGATTTTTATTGTTGAACAATTGGATTGGTTTGGTTTGGTTTTTTTTGAGCTGATTGAGAGTTCGATCGGTCTGATCTAATTTGTAAAACCATGGTATAAATTAATTATGCATAATACTACTAGAAGATGTACATCTGAAATGCAGTGGCACTCATTTGAGTTCAAAGGGGCAAACATCAAAAGATAATATTGAAAATAGTAACTTCAATAGATTAATCCAAGTACATTAAGTTTAAACAAGTAATTGATTAATTTATTTTTAAATTTGTAATTTGATCGCTCAAAATAAATCAATGTAAAAGTGTTAAAAAGTATAGCAATACATCTTGAAAGTTCTATAATGCCTCACTATCTTGATTGCTTTTAGAAAATTATGTTGGATTTAAACTCTCTTTGAATTCTTTCTCTATTATTCTAATTATTTAAAGTTGAGTTTATGGCCAAAAAAAAAAATGCCCAAAGTTTTGAAACTTTGACAGAGTCAAGAGATTGAGGGGGAAAAGATTAGCAGAGGGATTGAGACATTGTGGATTGTTGTTGTGTTTTGTTTTGAATAAATTTAAAATATGTGACCCACTACTTTGAGTTAAAGTGTAGTGAGAAATATGCATTTTATATAAACTTTGAAATGTTGTGATATGGAAAAATTGAATTTTAATTATTGTAAAAAACCACATGCGTCCTGTGAGGGGTATAAAATCGGGAAGCCCATGTCAATGTCTGTGCTGGGGCTAAGGCCTGATCCAAGGAAGGCCCACCCCTTGGCTATGGGAAGGATCCTCCTCGGCCATGGGAAGGACCCTCCTTGGCCATAAAATGTAGCCGAGAGCAAAGGGAGCAACTTGGTCCTGGTGATGACATTCTGGGTCATTTCGCCAAACAGGAAAAGTACTAAAACGACAAAGAATAAGGGAAATGTTGCCCTTACTGCAATTAAGTACTCTACACCTGACAGAGCTATGCTTTTCAGCTTTTACAACCACCCCCAACCACTTTGGGTATTGGTTGATGGGACAAGTACCTGCCCTATAAAGCTGAACCTACACGTGGACGTTGGGGGGAGGGAAAAAAGCTAGTATAAAAGGAGGAAGAAGCAGTCCAGAAAGGAGACTGGGACCAGGTCCAAGAACCGGAGCCACCTAGGCCGTGCCGAGGAGAAAGTCTTCTTGGATAAGCTCAGTTCACCTCTGTGCGATCATCATAAACACCATGACTAACAACTGCCCGTTCACCAAGGCCCAGCCTTTTAGCCCACTCTCTACAAATTTATTGTATTGGGCCCGCTGGTCCAAGATCCCACCCACCGTGTGGTATTAGGCTGAAAAACGAGACCCTACACATCCTAAGTCAAATTTTAAGTTCTCCTATTTATCTATATATACTATTTAAAGGAATTCCCCTATTTGGGATCTTCATTTTTTTTTCTTCAATAATACACCTAGACCCCTATGTTTTAGCGGAGACAAAACTAAAAGACAATGAGAAAAAAAATACAATTTTAACTCTCACTAAAACATTACCTACAAAATAGGGTCACTTTCCTATAGATTTTCAAATTGCTTTTTTCATGTATAAATTAGATTCTCAATATATATATATATAAAGAAACAGTTTTTTTTTTTTTTTTTTTTTGCTACAAAATAGGACCACTAAACCCAATGTTTTTTTTTTCATTCTCTTTTTTACCCCTTTATCAAGACTTAAACATTTTTATTTTTATTTTTTGGGTTTCCTTTCTTCTAAATTCCAATCTCATTTTTTTTTTCAAAGCTTTTATTCTTTATTTTGAATTAAAAAAAAATTAAAAAAAAAAAAACACTCCTACTAAAACTTCTCATCCATTTCTATAAATTTGGGAATATGCTTATTTTTTATGAATGGCAAACCAATTGCAAAAATAAAACATAAATACAGTAAATATTTAAACTAAAAGACAATTCGATAAAAATGCAACTCCAGCTCCTAAACAACCCCACTAGAGAATAACTTCCAACTTACTGTTTATCAAAAAAAAAAAAAAAAAAATGCTACAATTGCTTGTTCATATTAAAACACGGTAACTTACTTTTTTTCCCCCTTTAAATCTCTTTTACAAGATAGAGACCTACTTAATTTTTTTTTTCTCACCTTCTTAAGAAAAAAAAAATTAACGTTAATTTTTTTTTTTTTTCTAGAATCAAAAACCACGTTAACTTAGATTTTAAGAATGACTTAGAGATTAAAAAAAAAAAAAAAAGCTAGCCCTTATCCTTATCCCATCATCCCATGTATTATTTTATTTTATTTTTAATGAGATTATCCCATATAGGTAAAAGAAGATCCAGTTATTCACCTATCTTTTTCATTTATCTAAGCAAAGACAAAATTGGATCCCAGTAAAATACATGCCTTCAAAATTGGACTACTCTCTTACTAACCCACCCATATATTCAACACAATCTAGTTATATATCAAAAGCCAAGCCACCATTTACTACTATAAAAGATAGAATTCTTTGGTAATTTGAACACACTCAAGACAGAAAAGAAGAGTAGCATTAAAAGTTGCAGCACAACCCGGCTTGAAAAGCTCCTCTCTTGCCATCTATTTTGTTAACAATTTTTTTTTTTTTAAATTTTTTTGAGAACAACAAAAATTTTAATTTATGTATATTTTTTCAATGGCCCTTTTATATAATTCATCAACTTTTTGAGCATCTAAAGCATATTTTATTTTTTCTAACCATTCATTTTAACTAATCTTGCAGATCTTTCATTACCATCAGTTTTGGTTGTTAGGATTGTTAACATTGAGGAATCGATTTTGTACATTGATTTGATTACTCCCTTTATCTAACTGAAATTAAATGAGAAGTGTATGTTTTTCAATGTCCAACTTATATTCTTATGTCTTTCAATTCTCTTTAAATTTAGGTATCTTTTTACCATCAATAATTTTTTTTTTTTTTTTTTTTTGAGATGAAAGATAGATACCATCAATAGTTTTAAAAGTTAAGGTTTATGTGGTGCCTTATTAAAAAAAAAAAAGGCTCATTGCACGTGCAAAGCACGTGTGATAAGGCTACTTATGTTATACTTATCTCTCTCTCTCTCTCTCTCTCTCTCTCTCTCTCTCTCTCTCTCTCTTTCTCTCTCTCTCTCTCTCTCTCTCTGAGAATTGGATTCCACGACATGAATTGAGAAAAAGTGAGTTACACTCTAAGATATGTTGTCAATACTATACTCAATACTCCATTATTTTACAATGTCTCATTAGGTTATTATTTTATTTTATTTTATTTTTTTTTTCTAAGTTGGTCACAAGACGAGAGTGAATTACCGTTCTGTTTTTTTTTTTTTTTTTTTTTTTTTTTTTTTTTTTTTTTTTTTTTTTTCTCTAGAAAATAAGTCATTTTCTAAAAAAATATTTCTATAAAACTATCTAATTTTCCTATGTTTGGTATTAACCTTAGATGAGTTAAAAAAAATTTTCTTAACTTCTCTTATTTAGCGTACTATGAGATAAAATTGTTTTCCAAAAGCTTTTGGTGGAAAACAATCTCTAAAAATAAGCCATACTTTTTATGTTGATCAAAAATAGTTTTCTTTTGACTCATTTTTTCTGATACTACCTGTAGGCACACGATTCGCGTTAAACCGCAGTTGGGTTGGGTTCGCACGTAAATGGGCCCATACAATATCATTTGTAGAGAGTGGGATCGAAAGGCTAAGTCATGTTTACCCGGCTGTGGTTTTGTTAAGATATTTCTGCGTGGTTCCAATATCTTTTTCTCTGAAGCCCTTTCTCCTTTCAGTGGGACTGGAGGAGCCTCCACTTTAGGTTACATATTTTTTCTTTTATACTCGCATGCGTTCAATTTCCTTTGTCCACGTGTAGGGTCGACCCTTTCAAGACTGATACTTGTCCCATCAGTTTTAGACCCGAGTTGTTGGGGAGTGGTTGAGTAGGCTAAAGAAACACGACTCTGTGAAAGGCAAAGCTCTGTCTAGGGCAGGTAGTATGGGCAGCCTTTCCTAGATATTTTAGATTTCTTACAAGATTATCCCTATGCCACTTTTGCCCCTTTCCTTAGTGTAGTTCTGGGCCAGCCGAGGGCTGTACCCTCCTCGGCGGCTTCTCTGGCCCATTGATGCTTTGCGTTATTGGGCTTGGACTACTATCTTCTTCGGCTTGGGCCTTAAGTCTTCCTGTGAACAGGTGGATCTGGCCCATCTGTTGTCGGGCCCCACAATAGCCCCTCAAAACCATGCTGTCCGACCCCTTGGTTGGATAGGAGGGTTTTGATAATACCGAGCATTTATAGCGGCTCATTAAATTCGGCCCTTGATCAATGTCGGCGACTTTTCACCTCCCCAAGGAATGTGCCGGTCTACGAGATGCTTCCCTCGATTTGCGCGTGATGCGTTTATACCGTTTGGTTATTCGTAGTGTGCCTTTAATATCTTCCTTTTACGAGGCCTCCCAAATCTTACGGTTACTGATAACGTGAGGGAATGAAATGAATGCGCATTTATTCGCAGATTTCCTTGAGGATCAGAACGTGTTACGTGCCCCTGTTCTACTCCCTTATATAAAGAGAGAAATCCAGAGGTGATTCTTTCATATCTGAATCCCTTAGGCCCTTCTTGTAGTTCACTTCTTCCATCTGGTTACTCCTAGTCCAATAATACATCCACCATAGTAGTCGGCCATGAATGAATCCTTCCTTTTCCAGAAACGCCATGCCCTAACAAAACTTGAGATGGCTCGGTCAGGGCAAGGATGGCGGAGACTCAAGATTTGTCTCCCCATTCTTTTAGCCAAAATCCGAAGCAGGGACTCGTCACACCTTACTTCCGGTGTTACTGGGTCGAAAACTTCCCTTGTCATCTCCATCCGCTCTCTCATGAGCATACCTAATATGGCTCCCCTTCTCCCTCTTTTGCTCCTTTTACTTTCTTTTCATTGCTTCCCTCTTCTTCTCCTCCTTCCTACTCATGTCCTCCATCTTCTTTTTCCCTTGCTTTCTTCAGTGACAAGAGCTTGCTGAAGTGCTTCCATGTGTTCCAATTCTTCTTCCTTGTCCTTCATTATTTTTGTATAAGGTTCTTCTCCTGATATGAGCAGTACTGAGGTATAGATTTCAGAGAGACTTTGAAGGCGAGTTCAGAAGACACCTGATGGTTCACTTATTTGTATTACGGATGTTGTTACTGTCTTAGCAGTTCATTTTTTGTATAGGCTTGTTTAAGCCCTTCCTTGTACGTTGTAACAATTTTTCATATTAATAAAAGTTATTGTTACTCTATTTCGTATGTCTTGTTTATATATTCTACCAAAGGTGAAAGCGCTGCTCGGCATAATAGTATAGCATTTGAATCAATAATAACTAAGGCCAAAGTAATCGTTGATAAAAAGATGCCAAGATAACTTTAACAAAATTACTATTCAATATAACAGTCCGACCAGTAAGGAATGAGACTTATCTTAAGATTAGCCGTGATGGGTATTAAATGCTCGATAAGGTGTAAGAAATAGTTATCCGAGGACATGTTACCCACCGGATGAATGGCCTCCTTAGGTTGACGATCATTAGGTTGTTCTGCCATCTCCATGACATGCGAGCCTTAGCCTTTTCCAATATTTAAGCCGAGCAATTTCTTCATTCGGGCAGTTGATTTCCCAGGAAGCCTGAGTCCGAGGACTTCGCAAAACCTAGGTTTTGCTCAGGACTTATGCGTTTTATCTTACGTACTTGACCTTTCCCTTAGGCTTGAGTCCGAGACTTGTGTCTTTATCGGTACTTGGTTTTCCCTTTTAGCTTGAGTCCGAGGATCATGCAAGCCTTAGGTTCTGTCCGAGACCAATGTCTGCATCAGTACTTGGTTTCCCCTTTTAGCTTGAGTCCGAGGATCATGCAAGCCTTAGGTTCTGTCCAAGACTTTGAGTTCAGATTTTCCCTTTCTTTGAGCATTTCCCGAGGTGTCAAACAGGGGTTGTCCTCGGCCATGGCCACTGCTCGGCGTCGGCCACAGTACCTGGGCCCTTACACAAAGCGGGCCCGGGGCCACGAATCCACCTAGCCCATGAATTAAGAGATATTTCTGCAACTTCTGGCCACGTGGTACTCTCTGATGTCACGGTGACCGAGGTGCGCCTTTACGAGGCTCTTTAATCTTGTGGTTGCAGTTGATGTTGGAAGTTGAGCCAGGACTGTTTTGTCTGTAACGTTTCTTGGGACGCCACGTGAGTTGACTGCCATCACCTTGTCTTTTCCAATAAATGGGAAGGAGAGAAAGTTGCTTTATATACACACAAATCCTTCAGATTTTCTCCCACATCACAGCTTCCATATCCGGAGTTCTCCTTTCTTGGCATAACATGTTGAAAGTGAGGGTTGGGAAGAAAGAACTGTCTCCGCCGCAGAAGCGCCGTGTCTTCATGAGGCTTATAACAGTAAGGTATGGGCACAGGAAGCACAAGTTCAGGAGAGTACTCCATCTCCACCGGGGGAGAACGGCGTCTCTCCCTCTTTTAGTCAAAATCCGAAGCAGGCTCTGTTCATGCCAGCACTTTGGTATGTCAGAAGAAAGATTTTCCTCCATCAGCGCCTCTGCTTTGCGGCAGGCGTATGTTTAGAGAAAGGCCCACCACCTCCAACTCCCTGCACCTTTTCTTCAACGGTGTCAGGTTCAAGTTGGGTCTCTTTGGCTGCCTGAGTTATGGGCATGTAAGGGTGCGGGGGAAGAATAAGGTCTCGGAGCTGTAGCCAACCTTTCCTCCGACATACCTCCTCGGCTTTCTCCAGCTTTCTTGTATTTTTCTTTTCCTTGCTTATGTAGTAAGCTTTGACGTAGGCTGATTCCAGCTTTTCATTTGTACACTGTACTATTTCTTCATCGTAATAAAAATGGAAATTGATTTACATGTTTTAAGCGTTGATCTAATGGGCAACACAACTTTGTGAACGAATGTGCTCTATGTATGTGTTGCTTTGAGAATATTTGTGATAAAGCTACTTTGAAGCATAATCTAATCAACTCTCATCTGTCAGCACTATCAGGCATTATATCGATAATTTGTAATAAATCAAACTTAAGGAACTAACCGGGATATCAGTTGGATATTCTGTGATAAGCGCGTGAATATCGTCCAAGGCTGATGATTTATAAATAATCCATCCGAGCAATCGACTGGGAGTTAGGGAACTCCGATGGCGCTTTTGTGTACTTGGTTTCCCCATAGGCTTGAGTCCGAGGACCATGCAATGCCTTGGTTCTGTCCAAAATTTTTTGTTTTTTTTCTTTTTAAGTAGTTGGTTTCCCCAGAGGCTTGGGTCCGAGGACCATACAAGGCCTTGGTTCTGTCCAAAACTTGTATGATTCTTTTTTTAAGTAGTTGGTTTCCCCAGAGGCTTAGGTCCGAGGACCATGCAAGGCCTTGGTTCTGTCCAAAACTTGTATGATTCTTTTTTTAAGTAGTTGGTTTCCCCAGAGGCTTAGGTCCGAGGACCATGCAAGGCCTTGGTTCTGTCCAAAACTTGTATGCTTCTTTTTAAGTAGTTGGTTTCCCAGAGGCTTGGGTCCGAGGACCATGCAAGGCCTTGGTTCTGTCCAAAACTTGTATGATTCTTTTTAAGTAGTTGGTTTCCCCAGAGGCTTGGGTCCGAGGACCATGCAAGGCCTTGGTTCTGTCCAAAACTTGTATGCTTCTTTTTAAGTAGTTGGTTTCCCCAGAGGCTTGGGTCCGAGGACCATGCAAGGCCTTGGTTCTGTCCAAAACTTGTATGATTCTTTTTAAGTAGTTGGTTTCCCCAGAGGCTTGGGTCCGAGGACCATGCAAGGCCTTGGTTCTGTCCAAAACTTGTATGCTTCTTTTTAAGTAGTTGGTTTCCCCAGAGGCTTGGGTCCGAGGACCATGCAAGGCCTTGGTTCTGTCCAAAACTTGTATGATTCTTTTTAAGTAGTTGGTTTCCCCAGAGGCTTGGGTCCGAGGACCATGCAAGGCCTTGGTTCTGTCCAAAACTTGTATGATTCTTTTTAAGTAGTTGGTTTCCCCAGAGGCTTGGGTCCGAGGACCATGCAAGGCCTTGGTTCTGTCCAAAACTTGTATGCTTCTTTTTAAGTAGTTGGTTTCCCCAGAGGCTTGGGTCCGAGGACCATGCAAGGCCTTGGTTCTGTCCAAAACTTGTATGATTCTTTTTAAGTAGTTGGTTTCCCCAGAGGCTTGGGTCCGAGGACCATGCAAGGCCTTGGTTCTGTCCAAAACTTGTATGATTCTTTTTAAGTAGTTGGTTTCCCCAGAGGCTTGGGTCCGAGGACCATGCAAGGCCTTGGTTCTGTCCAAAACTTGTATGCTTCTTTTTAAGTAGTTGGTTTCCCCAGAGGCTTGGGTCCGAGGACCATGCAAGGCCTTGGTTCTGTCCAAAACTTGTATGATTCTTTTTAAGTAGTTGGTTTCCCCAGAGGCTTGGGTCCGAGGACCATGCAAGGCCTTGGTTCTGCCCAAAACTTGTATGCTTCTTTACTTGCTTATTCTTCCGAAGGTTTTGCTCCTCGAATAAGGTGGAGGAAGCCGGCCTGATGTTTGAAGCCCCTAGGCTTGCCCATGTCGTTGACACCGTGGAACGTAGCCCCTAGTGGGAGCCTATGTTGGAATAGCAACAATGTGTCGCCAGTGATACAGGCGTCCTCATAGTCCCTTGTTCGACAGAAACTCAACCTCGCCACCGCTCGAGCTAACACGCAAGCCTCCCCACAGACGGCGCCAATTGTAGGCACACGATTCGCGTTAAACCGCAGTTGGGTTGGGTTCGCACGTAAATGGGCCCATACAATATCATTTGTAGAGAGTGGGATCGAAAGGCTAAGTCATGTTTACCCGGCTGTGGTTTTGTTAAGATATTTCTGCGTGGTTCCAATATCTTTTTCTCTGAAGCCCTTTCTCCTTTCAGTGGGACTGGAGGAGCCTCCACTTTAGGTTACATATTTTTTCTTTTATACTCGCATGCGTTCAATTTCCTTCGTCCACGTGTAGGGTCGACCCTTTCAAGACTGATACTTGTCCCATCAGTTTTAGACCCGAGTTGTTGGGGAGTGGTTGAGTAGGCTAAAGAAACACGACTCTGTGAAAGGCAAAGCTCTGTCTAGGGCAGGTAGTATGGGCAGCCTTTCCTAGATATTTTAGATTTCTTACAAGATTATCCCTATGCCACTTTTGCCCCTTTCCTTAGTGTAGTTCTGGGCCAGCCGAGGGCTGTACCCTCCTCGGCGGCTTCTCTGGCCCATTGATGCTTTGCGTTATTGGGCTTGGACTACTATCTTCTTCGGCTTGGGCCTTAAGTCTTCCTGTGAACAGGTGGATCTGGCCCATCTGTTGTCGGGCCCCACAATACCATATACTTAAAAAAAAAAAAAACAATGTATGTATATTGAGATACTATACCTAGGGGCGGAGCTAGGGGGGTTGGGGGGGGGGGGGCAGTTGCCCCCTTGGCCCGCCCCAAAAATACCTTTAGTTATTATACCTAATACTTATTAAATACTTTTGCCTATTTTTTGTTTTTGGGTTTATTAAATGCCACTCTATTTCTTTGGTTTTGAAATATAGCACAACTTCTAAACGAACAATTAAGGAACCCTAAGTCCTCCACTAGCATGCTTTGTACTGAATATTTTAGTTTGTCCCTACCATATTATAATTTGAACTTTTTATGGGTTCACATTAACCAAAATAATAGAAATTCACATATATTACACTCAATATTTATCTAACAACTAATAGTTTCATTCATAACTTGAGTTTTGGCTCTAAAAAATAATAATAATAGATCATTCATGTGAAAAATATCTCAATAGATAAATATTATGAATAGGCATTTTTTTTTTGTATATATATTTTTTTTTGTATATATACATTAAATATCACTTAGTATTTAAATGAATAGTTTTTAATTTTTCAAATTGGTCTCAAATATTATATATTCACATAATGTGTGTAAATGACTGTATCATATATAAAATTCCCCCCACCCCCCCCCCCCTCCCCTCAACTCAAATCTTAGCTTCGCCACTGACTATACTCCCCCTAAGATAGGAGGGTATCGTTACACTTATGACTTATCTTTAGAGGCAAATTAGTCTAAAGTATCTGACAAGGCTAACTAATCTACATTTTATCCTATTTTATGGGAGTTTTTGGTGAGGTCAGAGGGGAATTGGCCCCCTCGCTCCCCCTTGGCTTGACCTCTGTCTAATGGAACTGTTAGTTGGTCTTAATTACTAATAAATTACTATTTTCTTAAAAAAAATATAAAAAATAATAATAGAGGGGAAGAAAATAAATATTAGGCAAAGAACAAAGTTTGGAAACATTTTTGCACCATTGAATTAAATTTTCTTCTTGATCCTTCATGTTTGAAAATTTTTCAGAAAATCAAAGATTAATAATTATATCATTAATCAAATATTTAAATTTAAACTTTTGTAATATAAAATTATACATAAAAAATAAGTTTATAGATTGAATAGTAAATTACATCCGATTGGTATAAAATTTGACATTGTGTGTTAGGAATATAAAGAACTTGCAATTCAACGCTTAGATTTTAAAAATATTTATTAATTTTAATTTTTTTAGTGAGAGTTGTAGCATTAGGCTACAGCTTGTTCTTAGGCAAATTCTCTCTCTCTCTCTCTCTCTCTCTCTCTCTCTCTCTCTCTCTCTCTCTCTCTCTCTCTCTCTCTCTCTCTCTCTCTCTCTCTCTCTCTCTCTCTCTCTCTCTCTCTCTCTCTCTCAAAATAATCTAATGCAAGACTACAACTAGGGGTCCTATCTATTCCTACATATCTTATTAGTTGTGATAGTATTACTATTTACCAGGCAAGCATCTTTATACGAATTGCGAAAAGTAAAAAAGAGAAAAGAAAAAAGAAAAAAAAAAGAAAGAAAGAGACGCCAACTGCATTGGTAATTTGGTATGCTTCTCAGTTTTCAATGACATTGGCATCTTCCTTCAATGTTATGGTGTGAGGTGTGACAATGTCTCTACTCTGGAAATTGCCTGATCAAATCCAGTCTTTCACACTCGCACTAAGCGTACTAAAGTTGATTATCATTTTATTCGCGAGCTTGACCTTTAAATTCAGCTTGTTACTACTTACTAGTGCTGATCAACTCACAATTTTTACAAAACCTATCATCCCCTCGAATTTTGGAGCTTCAATCCAAACTCATGGGGCTGCTCCCTATTACTTTGTAAGAGAGAAGGGTGGTGGCGTTAATAGTGGAGAACAAGATTCAACCAAGCCAAAAGCATTGTCTGCAACAAGTTATTTAAGCTCAAGAGTGAAAGAACCTGTTGCTAAATGACACACCGTTTTGGAAATGATTTTCTCAATTGAATGTCGTTTTTATGTTGAGGCAATAATGATTGTGTCATTCACAACTTGCTATGTATTGGTTTAATTTTCCTTATAAAATAACCCAAGTTTAAGATAGAAAAAATAAAGAAATAAAATCAAATACCATGATTAGTAAAGTATAAATTAGAACACAAAAGTGAGACATAAGATTTGTATTTCTTAGGGACATGGCAATCTAAGATTCAGCACTAGAGATTACATTTTCTCCCTCTTACTCTATTCCTAATCTACCCAAAACCTTGCTATCCAAATTCCTTAACTGCTTTCATCACAACAACGGCATGACTACCACTATCCATAACTCCAACCACCATATATAGCAATTGAGGCAACCCAAAAAATAAAATAAAAAACACTAATCATGGTGACTCATCACCCGAGATTGTATTCAAATTAAGAATCTCTTTATTTATTTTTGTTCTATTTTCCCAATATATTTTTGTTCATTCGACACCCTCACGGCCACAATTGGTCGTTGAGATGGGTTTGCTAATGCTGGTTTTGGTTTTTGGGTCTCACCTGTGTGTAGTGTATTTATCTTCGTACCTGGGAGTGTGTCATTTGTGTTCAAGGTACATTACTTAAAGATAGGAAAATGGTTTGGATCTTACCCTTTGGCTCTCTGATTTTGTTTTTTTCCCCTTCTTCTACCTTTCCTTTCATCACACATGCTTTGAATACAATCTTCGTGAACTGCTAAAACCGGGGTTGGACTGCACGAACCAGTGAGAACCGTGCGGTCCAACCCCTTAGCAATTAAAAAAAAAAAAAAACAACTTAACACAATTTTATTCTACTTAATTAAATTATCCATCTTTTACAAGGATTAAAAAAAAAATTATAATTAAAATCCTTCAAAGATATTCAACTTTACTTCAAAAATTAATCATAAATTTTAATGTTTTCATGGTTATTATTTTATTTTATTAACTTTCTTATTTAATTATTAAATATATGCTTAAAAATTATTAAATTTCCCTCACATATATAAATATATTGTCAATTTTGCTAGTTTTATAAATTTAATATCTATATTTAGGCTTTAATTAATTATTAAATTAATTATGACATTATCACGATTCAACCCCGGTTTGACCTCGGTTCGACCTCAAAAAACTTGAACATCTCCCTTTTACGATTCAATGAACGGTCTGGGTCTAAAAACCTTGCAAGAGACAATGCCCTACTAAAATCCAGCAAGCTAATTTTAAATAGTCAATAATCATTTTCATTTGAACCCAATCTATAACCCACTATTAAGTCCATTGTAGACAAAGTAATTCTTTCCCTCAAAAAAAAAAAAAAAAAAAAAAGGTCCACGGTAAAAATATGGTTTTTTAGTGGAGTTTATGGTATGCTTTTATGTTAAAACCTCTTTTTCTCTCTCTTGTGTGTATTTGTTTCTTAAATTTTTTTTTTTTTTAAAGTCCACTATAAAATAAAAACCCAAACATAACATATAGTCCATCATTTACCCACTTTCTAAAATTTCACTTGAATTTCACACGAAACGTAAATTACACATTGATCTCTCAATTAACATAATTTTCACTTGGCCCTCATGCTTGGCACAAATTATACTTTGATCCTACATTTTGCATAATTTATAAGTTTGCTCCCATACTTTCGCATAATTACAATTGTAATCTCACACCAAAAAAAATAATTAAAAAAAAAAAAAACCTCTAAGAGATGCACTTTAAGGCGAGTTTGGTTCAGCTTTTTCAAACTGTACTTTTTGAAAAAGTGGTAGTTTTCAAAAGTATGGTATAAAATTGATCTTTCTGAAAAAGTAGAGCTTTCGGTAAAAGCTGTCAAAAATTGCTTTTTGAAAAAACTGAGTGTTTGACTAACACTTATAAAAACTATAATTTGAGTTATAAATTACCAAAAAGTATACACACACACAAACACACACAGAGTATTAATATTAATAAAAGGATTCTCTGTTCAAGTTTCATTATTTTGCGTACTAAAATATTCTCATACAAATTATTAAATTCTAAAAAATAACCCTATTTTTTAGTTAAATAATTTTAAATTTAAAAACACAAACTGGTTAAAAGAGTAATTTACTTTTTTCTTTTTTTTTTAGTTCCTAAATTTTAGGCTTTCAAACTTTTATCAACTCAAATATCTTAAAAATTAGGACACTATCTTTATCTCACTTTTAAACATTATTTCACTAAACCCAAAATAAAAAATAAAAAATAGTCTCATTGCAAAGCGTGTGTGATGAGTCTAGTATATCTATATCTATATCTATACTATATATAAGAGGATTTCCCTCTTTCAACTAGACTTTTTTGTAGTTAAAAAATACCCTCATTAATGAAGGGTGACTTCATTTAGAAATAGGTTTATAAATATCAAATTATAAATTTCATTTTGAATTCAAAAGGAGAACTCCTAAAATTTGGGATTTTTTTTCTCTTCACGTACAAAAAATAAATTACAGTTACTGCTTATGTCTAAAGTTTAACTTTTTTTATTTTTTTAAATTAAAAAATTCTAAATTATAATAGATCCAAATTATTAATCTTTACCCCCAAAAAATAGAAAAGTCTCTGAACACGCGTGTTTGGAGACTAGTTATATACAAAAGGATTCCCCTCTTTCAACTGGACTTTTATGTGATTCAAAAATACCCTCATTAATGAAGGGTAACTTTATTTAAAAATAGAGTCATAAATTTTAAATAACAAATCTCATTTTGATTTTTTTTTTTTTAAAACTCCTAAAATTTAGGATTTTTTTCCCTTCACTTTCAAAAAAAAAAATTACAATTACTGTTTATCTCTAAAGTTTATCCTTGTTATTTGTTTAAAAAATAAATATATATATATATATATATATATATTTCTAAATGATAATATATGCAAATTATTAACCTTTACTCAAAAATAGAAGAGCCTCTAAGCACGCGCTCATATATATCATTTTTTGTTCAAATTACCTTGATAATAATAATAATAATAATAATAATAATTATTATTATTATTATTATTATTGTTCAAATTACCTTGATAATAATAATAATAATAATAATAATTATTATTATTATTATTATTATTATTATTATTATTGTTATTGACTTCTCAATAGTAAATGACTCCTTTAATTTTTGTTAAAATGGAATACACTATCATTATCTTAAAACTTAATAATTTTTGTAGGGGCGAAGGCCCAAAATCATATAATGGGCCTTAGGCCCCATATGGGAAGATTAACCATGTCCGAGGAGAGGAAGTGGATGCCAAAAGGGCTCCCAGCCCAACTCTCATGGATAGGGAGACATTTAAAGGACGGTCTGAGGAGAAATGCCTCCTCGGATGTGATGAGTATGGCTCAAACATGCACTCTGTCTATTAGAAGGACCCACCCCAATGGACATTAGTAGTAGGGATGAGTCCCACAGACTCGTAGGAAAGAAGGAAATGTAAGGTGTCCAAGGAGAGGTTGCTGCTGCCACATTAAATGTGTTGCAGCTACTTTTTTAGCCGCATTAATGTGGAGAGGACCTGTGAATAGTGTTGCCTTGGCTACCACAACTCACAGAAGGCTGAAAGGAGGTGTCCGATGGGACAAGCACTCAAGTAAGGGTCCAGATGATCAACAAGTGTAAGGTCACGATGGCTTCAAGAAGACTATATAAGAAAGGGAGTCCCCATGGGGAAATGCAAGAGAAAAAGAAAGAAGAACAAAGGAACAGTACAAACAACCGTAATCTTCGAATAGGGACCAGCATACGTTCATTTCATCTCCTCGGACTGAGAATCTAGGGATACTAACATGCTTCACTTGTGTTCAATTGTAGTATAACCCAATATTAACCACTGTCCACTTTGCTAAGACCTAGTTCTATAGCCCACTCTCTACAAATTCATTACTTCTGGGCTCCTTGGACCAAGACCCCATATCTATTGGGCTTGGGCCCAAATTGTGACCCTAAAATTGGCGTCGTCTGTGGGGAGAGCTTGTGCCTCAGCAAGTGCAACGGTTAAATATGGAAGGATCAGGTCCACACCGAATGGGGCCCGTAGACTCCCAACGGCAGGACAACTTTCTTAACCTCGAACGGGAAAGAGATCAAGACAAGCGACAAGAGGGTAGTGTACATACCTCCCATACGAGCAGAAGCCATTCAAAAGGGAAAGGTCATGCTTCCCAAAAACGGGACGATAATAGGGCTCTACAACAAGAAATTGATGACCTGAAGAGGAAGTTACGTTGAGCGCAGAGAAGGCGTCCCTCCTCCAGCCCGGATACTAGCGATGAAGAGGACAACGAATACAGGCGAAGGTTGAGAACTCCACCAAGTGAAACCTTCTCCTATGAGGAAGAGCAACCTCACAAATGCATCCACAAAAGTCCGTCCTACAAGGGCCTAGTAAACGACGCTATGAGCAAAGCCCTAGACTGAATCTCCCAGATGCAAGATAGAGGGGGCTGAACTTCCTCGGCGGTTCCACCAACCCACTTTCACCATATATAACGGTCGGACGGACCCCACAGAGCACGTAAGTTAGTTCAACCAGAGGATGACCATCCATTCCAAAGGCGAAGTTTTGATGTGCAAAGTATTTCCATCTAGTTTGGGACCCATGGCGATGAGATGGTTTGATGGCCTCAAGCCGAACTCCATAAATTCCTTTAAGCAGCTAACCCAGGCCTTCAGCTCTCGCTTCATCACAAGCAGTAGGGTTCCTCGACCCTTGGATTCCCTCCTGTCCTTATCCATGCGAGAGGGGGAGACCTTAAAGGCCTACTCGGATAGGTATTGGGAGATGTATAATAAGATAGAGGGAAATTATGATGACGTTGCCATCAGTACCTTCAAGAAAGGCCTGCCGACAGAGCACGGTTTAAGGAAATCCTTGACGGGGAAACCAGTCACCAGCCTGCGCCAGCTCATAGACCGAATCGACAAGTACAAGAAGGTCGAAGAGGACCAGTAGGTGGGTAAGGGGAAAGCGAAGGTTGTCACTCAGGAGAGAAGGGACTTCAGGTCGGACTGATTTAGCAACAACCACCGATCGAGAAGAGATTACATGGAGCAACCGGGATCCGCCAGTGTGCAGGCAGTCCACACTGTGTTCCAAGACCCATTACATCAAATTTTGGAGAAAATCAGGAACGAACCATTCTTCAAATGACCAAATAGGATGGCAGGCGACCCCACGAAACGCAACCAGAATCTATATTGTCAAAACCACCAAGAACCGGGGCACACCACCGATGACTGCAGAAACCTGAAAAACCACTTGGACCAGCTGGTCTGAAAGGAAAAATTAAGTCATCTCCTGCATCATTCCAGTGGCCGACAAGAACGGACGAACGTTGAGACATGGAAAAACACCTTGAGACCGCCTATTGGCATGATAAATGTCATTCTCGCCGCTCCAGGAAGGACCGGTTCCCATCCTTCCAGAGTAATGTCGGTCACCTGACTCCCCGCTGAGGTTGACGACCGTGAGTCTAAGAAGGCTAAGAGGATGGCCTCACCCATGTTGAGATTCTCAGATGAGGATAAGGTCGGAACTATCCAACCCCACGATGATGCTCTAGTCGTCACGCTTAGAATTGGGGGATATGACATAAAGAGAGTGTTAGTCGATCAGGGCAGCGCTGTGGAAGTAATGTACCCCGACTAATACAAGGGGCTAAATCTGAGACCCGAAGACTTGATGGCATACAACTCCCCTTTGGTGAGCTTTGAAGGGAAAACCGTCATTCCGAGAGGCCAAGTTAGACTGCTCATACAAACAGACTCGGACATAGTGGAGGTGGACTTCATAGTGGTGGTCGTATACTCGCCCTACACAGCCATTGTAGCTAGGCCCTTGCTTCATGCCTTAGGGGCTATTTTCTCTACCCTGCACCAGAAGGTGAAATACCTGTCGGAAGGTCAGGTCAAAGAAGTCATAGGGGACTAGGCCATGGCTCGGCAATGCATAGTGTCCGCCATCTCACGACGGCCGAAGGCCGAACCCTCAACCTCTACCGAGAACGACTTATAGCAATTAACAACCCTGGCCATGACAGGTAGGGGACCAGCTGAGGAGGCAAATTGCAAGGATTCGGAAAAGGTTCCTGTGGGCACTGATCTAGAAAGATTCTTTCAAGTCAGCTCGGAACTACCTCCCTAAGAGAAAGCATTGCTAATTGATTTCCTTAGGGAAAATGTGGACGTGTTTGCATGGGACGCTTACGAGGCTCCGGGGGTCGATCCAGACTTCATATGCCACCACCTTAACGTTAGTCCATCCACTACGCCCAAGAAGCAACCCCCTAGGCGGCCGTCGAAAGAACATGCTAATGCAGTCAGGGAGGAGGTGATGAAACTTAAGAAAGCAGGGGCTATCAAAGAAGTTTTCTACCCTGAGTGGCTAGCCAATACTGTAGTGGTGAAGAAAAAGATCAGAAAATGGCGAGTCTGTGTGGACTTCACGGACCTGAATAAGGCCTGCTCAAAGGACCCCTTCCCTATGCCTTGGATAGATCGGTTGGTAGACGTAACCATGGGACACCCTCGAATGAGCTTCTTAGATGCCTTTCAAGGATACCATCAAATACCCCTGACCGTGGACGACCAAGAAAAGACAGCTTTCGTCACCCCCATCGAAAACTATCATTATAAAGTGATGCCTTTCGGTTTGAAGAACGCCGGTTCCACCTACCAGAGGATGATGACTAAGATGTGAGAGACCTCGGCGACATCTTTGAAATTCTGAGAAGACACAGGCTGTGCCTCAAGGCGTCCAAGTGTTCATTCGGGGTGGCATCAAGAAAGTTCTTGGGATATATGGTGACCCACAGAGGTATCGAAGTCAGCCTTGACCAAATTAGAGCTATCCACAGCATGCAGCCCCTTCGGAATCCCAAGGAGGTCCAAAAGCTTATCAACGTGATTGCCGCTTTAAACCATTTTATCTCTCGCTCGACGAATAGGTGCAGACCTTTCTTTCTCTTGTTAAACAGATGGAAAGGGTTCGAGTAGACCGAAGAGTGCGCTTTGGCCTTCCAACAACTCAAAGAGTATCTGTCTCGGCCACCCATCATGTCTAGCCTCGAAGTTGATGGAGTTTTGTTCGCTTACATTGTCGTGGCCCTTCATGCAGTAAGCTTAGTGCTGATACGAGTGGACAACTGCGTATAACGGCCTGTCTACTATGTGAGCAAGTCATTGCATGAGGCTAAGATTTGCTACCTTCCCTTGGAAAAGGCCATCCTGATGGTCGTTCAAGCCACACGAAAGCTCCCCCATTATTTCCAGACACACACAATCATTGTTCTAACCCAACTCCCGCTCAGGTCTATACTCTAGAGCACTGATTACACAGGAAGAATTGCTAAATGGGGCACCGTTTTAGGCACCTTCGACATTAAGTACATGCCCCGCACCACCATAAAAGGCCAAATCCTCACGGATCTGGTGGCTGAGTTTGCTGAACCCTCGCTAGAAGAAGAAGAAATGCGAAGCATGGATGAAAAATCGGTTGGCGCAATCTCCCTGCAAGGCCCCACCTGTTGGAAAGTCTACGTTGATAGCGCAGCGAATCAAAGGGGCTCTGGGGTAGGGCTAGTCCTGATTTTCCCCGAGGGGATTTCCATTGAAAAATCGCTGAGACTAGGCTTCTCAGCCACGAATAACGAGGCAGAATATGAAGCCCTGCTGGAAGGAATGTCCATGGCCAAGATATTGAGCGGAAAATCTGTAAGCATGTACTCGGACTCAAGACTTATTGTGGGACAAGTAAATGGGGAATTAGAAGCAAGGGATGAAAGAATGCAAGAGTACCTAGACCAAGCTAAACGCCTGCAGTTGCGTTTTGACTCTTTTAGCCTAATGCACATCTCCAGAAGTGGAAACACCCACACCGATTCTCTGGCAACCCTAGCCACCTCCTCAGCTCAATGTTTACCTCAAGTTATACTTGTGTAAGATCTACACAAGCCCTCGGTGGTGAAGACGGAAGCGGGCCATGTCCACAACATCAAAGTGGGGCCTAGTTGGATGGACCCTTTAATACTATTTTTGAAGGAGGACGTCTTACCCGAAGAAAAGAGCGAGGCCAACAAGATTAGAAGAAAAACTTCTCGATTCTGGTTGTCCGAAGACTTGAAACTGTATAAGTGCTCATTTTCAAGATCGTACTTACTTTGCGTACACCCTAACGTCATGGAGCTTATCCTAGAGGAATTGCACGAAGGAATTTGCGGGAGCCATGCAGGGGGTAGGTCCTTATCCCATAGAGCCATAACCCAAGGTTACTGGTGGCCGAACATGCAGAAAGAGGCACACGAATATGTAAAAAAGTGCGACCAATGCCAGAGGTTTACCCCAAATATACATTAACTAAGGGGGACCCTCAATCCGCTGTTTAGCCCTTGGCCGTTTGCTCAGTGGGGCTTGGATATCCTAGGGCCATTTCCTAAAGCGATGGGGAACAAGAGATATCTACTCGTCGACACTGATTACTTCACTAAATGGGTCGAAGCCGAATCACTGGCAAATATCAGAGACGTGGATGCCAAGAAGTTTGTCTGGAGAAACATCATCACCAGGTTCGGAGTCCCTCACACCCTGATCTCGGACAACAGTCTTCAGTTCGATACTAAGGCTTTCAGAAGGTACTGCAGCGAGTTGGGAATTGCGAATAGATACTCCACACCGGCTTACCCCCAGGGGAATGGGCAAGTCGAAGCCGTCAACAAGGTCATAGTAAATGGGCTGAAGAAGAGGTTAGACGACACGAAAGGGAGATGGGTGGAAGAGCTACCACATGTCCTGTGGACGTATCGAACCACGCCCTGCAGATCGACGGGGGAGACCCCCCTTTCGATGACCTATGGGGCCGAGGCTGTCATTCTGCTAGAAACAAACTTTCCAACATAGAAGACCAGCTCATTCTGTCCTAATGGCAACAATGGGCTGCTGGAAAAGAGCTTAGACCTTATCGAGGAAAGAAGGGAAAGAGCAATGGTCCAACTCGCCTACTACCAACACAAACTTAAGCAAGGTTATGACGCCAAGGTAAAGCTAAGGCCACTAGTACCTGGGGACCTGGTATTAAGAAAAGTTTTGGGCACTGCAAAAAATCCCGCATGGGGAAAGCTCGGACCAAATTAGGAAGGGCCATACCGTATCACTTCAGTGGCCGGCATAGGGGCATACTTCTTAGAAGATTTGGACGAGCATGTAGTACCACGCCCCTGGAATGTAAACAACCTGAAAAGGTACTATTATTAATGAAAGTTCCAGCTCTTGATACACCTTTCTATTGTGAAAAGCCTTTGTGTTACCTACCTCGCGTTTTTATCTAAGTGTTAAACAGAACCCAGGTCTTGATTGGCTCCTCGGATCACAGGCTTGGGGGAAATTAACCACTATGCATTTTTATCCAAGTGTTAAATAGAACCCAGGTCCTGCGTGGCTCCTCGGACCACAAGCTTGGGGGAAATTAACCACTACGCATTTTTATCCAAGTGTTAAACAGAATCCAAGTCCTACGTGGCTCTTTGGACCACAGGCTTGGGGGAAATTAACCACTACGCATTTTTATCCAAGTGTTAAACAGAACCCAGGTCCTACGTGGCTCCTCGACCAAAAGCTTGGGGGAAATTAATCACCACGCGTTTTTATCCAAGTGTTAAACAGAACCCAGGTCCTGCGTGGCCCCTTGAACTACAGGCTTGGGGGAAATTAATCATTTAGAAAGGATGCAAAGTCATGGGGGAAGAGTCTTTTTCTCTTATTCATACTTAGCTGTATTACTTAAACTGTGAATAATGAATTATCATTGGAAATCTAGCAACACAGTCAAAATTCATTCACAATGAAAGTAAAAGTTAAAGTAGTAAAATAAAAGTTCGAAGAAGAAGAAATTATATCATTCATTAAGCTCCAAAAGAAGTTATCTTACAAACATTAACAAAAGCCAAGGAAATGGAAAGCAGAACAAAACAACTACAAAAGAAACCCTACACTAAAGTCCTAGGCTTTATCTTGGGTTGAACTTTTTGTAGGACCATCAACCTCGGGATGATCATCTCCTGCTTTAGGTTTAGGTCCAGCATCCTTGGCCCGCGAGACAACGTATCTAATTATGAGGGCGTCCTCAGATGACTTGTCTTTGGCTAGTGGCTATGCCTCCTCGTCCACCCCTTTCCCCTCAGGAACGATGGAATTAGGAACAGTGGTCGGGGCGAAAGGGAGCTCCTCAGAAGGATCCGAACCTAGAATCTCAGGAATATCCTCAAGGAAGAAGATATTCTCGATTCTCTTAAGCTCGGAGTCCGCAGGAACTGCCGCCCGGTCCATGGCTACTCCCCAGGACTCGGTGACGTAGTCCCTGCAAACCACAGCCACCTCCTCGGTCAGCCTGGCTTCAGTGTCCTTCACCCCGTGCTTATAAGAGGTTGCCATCGCTGCCTCGGCCGCCTCCCTGGCCAAACGAGCTGCCTCCTTCGACTGTTGCAGCTGCGCCTTAAGGTCCGAGACCATTTGCTTCTAGGTTGCAAGGTTTATTTCTGTTAAATGAAGCTGCTAATGCATGTCCTCGGCTTGCCTCGTTGTGGTCTTAAGGCCCGCCTCAGCACTGTCCCGAGCCTTAATAGCCTCTTTAATCTTCTCATTTAGGCGCTCTTTTTCCAGCCTAAGGACACCCACAGCTTTCTTCGCGGCAAGGCGGGACTAAACCTCAGCGTTCACCTCCTCCCGGGAATTCATCACCCACTCCTCGGCCATGAAGATTTGCTGGGTGACCTGCATAGAAGTAATGGAAGAATCATTAAAACAAAAACGACAAGTAGACAAGCACAGAATAAGGAACCTGAACAAGGGAGAATCTTCATTTTACCATAGCGAGGTCTTTCTTCAATGACATGAAGAGGTCTGGTTGCCTAGTAGTTTGGAGCTCGTCCATGTCGCGAGGCAAGAGGAGGGGCTGCTGCAGGGCCTCGGTGAGATACGACGCCTGTCCCCATTGGGACTCCCAAAGGGTTGCATCCCATGGGATGGGAGCGCCGTCCAATTCCAGTCAGGGAGACCAGGTGCGCTGCTCCCTTCTAAGGGCAGCCTCATCTCGGCTATCAATAGACTTCGCCCTCTTATCGTTAGGCTCTTTGCCTTTTTTCTCCTGTTTGGCCTTTTGGGGGCCGACCTCACCCTCCTCCAGTTCTTCAACTAGCCTTTTCCGCCTCAAGTGTGGAATGGGCTATAGTATGGAGTCAGTGGAAGGAGAAGGAGGAGGAGGAAGGGTGGCAGGAACTTGCTCCTTAGGGGTATCCTTGGAGGATTACCCTTTGTTCCCGTTGGACATAAGGCCCCGCAGACCAGATCTTGGCTTTAAGTTCATGCCTTCCTCTTCAATTTCTTGGCTCGTGTCGATTCGAGTAACTATTAGTCTAGGAGAGTGAGCTGCCGAGAAGTGATCAAGATCTGAGCCGGAATCTGAGAGCTCTACGGGCCTTGTTGATACCTCGCCCTCCCTGTTAAAGTGGAAATGATCGATTTCAGCTTCGAGGGACGAGTGCAAGGAGTCAATTCCTTCCCTTGGAACAGCTACCTCCTGGGGAACGCGTTGAGTGGGCGGTTGGACTAGTGGTAAGTCCCTTCGAGTTAAGAAGCCCGGCTTAGAAACGTCAATGCGTGCTAGCCGGGGACTCCCAGCCCTTATCGCCTCGCCCACGTCCACGAAGGCATGAGAAAGCGGCTCATAGTCCAAGATGAGGTGAGCGGCCCGCAACTGCCCGTCCTCGCTCACAAAAATCTCGGACCTTAAAAGGTAGCTGAGAGCTTGGACGTTGACCAGGCTGATCCTTGGAGTAGTGTGTACTTTGTCTGCAAAACATCCAAAGGAAGGGTTATGTCAATTCGAGAAAGCAAGCAACCAAAACCAAGACCAAAACAAGTGAAAGGAAAACTCAAAACTAAGATCCTCGCCGAGGGACCTGATCCTAGAGTGTCCCACCTGGTGCTTTTGCCCTAACTAGGCAGCGAAGACCGTCGTGCCATGCTCCGGAGACAATCAAATAATTGTCCTTCAAGCCTTTGTTGGACTTGGGAAGGCAGGATATCAGCCTCACCTCATCGGACCTGGATTTCAGGTAATACGACTCGGAAAGGCAATGGCACTCGTACAAGTGAACAACATCGTGCCATGAGAGACCGAGGTTCATCTGTTCATTCAAAGCGTCTACGCACCCTAGAATCCGGAACATGTTAGTGGCGTACTAGTGGGGGGCCAACCTATGGCCGCGCAAGTAATCCCTAGTTATCCTACCCAAGGGAATCGTCATCCCTCCTTCTACGAAAGTGATCATAGGAATGACGGCCTGCCCCGTTTCTCTCTTGGTTAGGATTTGATCCGAGGAAAAATATTCAAGACCCACTCCTTGCAAGATATGGTATTTGGCCCTAAAGCCTTCCATGCCGGCCAGGGAATCTACTAGGCTCTTAAACTTACCCATCCTATTAACCCTAAAGGGCACGGAGAAAGGTTTACAAACGAAAGGAGTCCGAGGAGAACGACAAAGAAGGGGAGTAAGGGAATATGAGGAAGTGAACACTTACGGGAAGTGCGAGTTCTAAATCTCTCGAGCTTTCAAAGGATCCGCCGAGAATCCTTACAGGAATGGCTATGGACTCTGAGTATATTGCGAGAGAAAATGTTGAAGTTCTCTGGAATGCTTAAATGTCTTTTCTAAAAAAGGGAAAGTAATCTCCCTTAGGAGCCTTATATAGTGAGGAAAAATGAACGGGATTACTCCCGCCCAAAGTATTGAGGAACCTCTACCGTTGATTAAGCACCCCACCGTTGGATGTGAGGGGACATAGAGGCACCTGGTGCAATTAATGGCGCCTCGTGGGCTACGAAGCACCAGTAGCAATAATGGGTCACGTGAAACGGTACTCCCACACGCGTGACTTAAGGAGTTGTGATGATTTATCCATTAAATATCAAAATTCCACCTTTTTCTCCTCGGATAAGAGGGAAAAACCAGAATTTTGAGGGGCTATTGTAAAGGCAAAGGCCCAAAATCATATAATGGGCCTTGAGCCCCATACGAGAAGATTAGCCATGTCCAAGGAGAGGAAATAGATGCCAAAAGGGCTCCCAGCCCAGCTATCATGGAGAGGGAGACATTTAAAGGACGATCCAAGGAGAAATGCCTCCTCGGACGTGATGAGTATGGCTCAAACATGCACTCTGTCTACTAGAAGGACCCACCCCAACAGACATTAGTAGTAGGGATGAGTCCCACAGACCCGTATGAAAGAAGGAAACGTAAGGTGTCCAAGGAGAGGTTGCTGCTGTTGCTGCCACATTAAATGCATTGCAACTACTTTTCTGACCGCATTAATGTGGAGAGGATCTGTGAACAGTGCTGTCTTGGCTACCACAACTCACAGAAGGCTGAAAGGGGGTGTCCGATGGGACAAGCACTCAAGTAAGGGTCCAGATGATCAATAAGTGTAAGGCCACGATGGCTTCAAGAAGACTATATAAGAAAGGGAGTCCCCATGGGGAACTGCGAGAGAAAAAGAAAGGAGAAGAGAGGAACAGTACAAATAACCGTAATCTTCGAACAAGGACCAGCATACGTTCATTTCATCTCCTCGGACTGAGAATCTAGGAATACTAACATGCTTCACTTGTGTTCAATTGTAGTATAGCCCAATATTAACCACTGTCCACTTCGCTAAGACCTAGTTCTATAGCCCACTCTCTACAAATTCATTGCTTCTGGGCTCTTTAGACCAAGGCCCCATATCTGTTGGGCTTGGGCCCCAAATTGTGACCCTACAATTTTATTTGTATAAATCCTTTTTTTGTTTTTAAGAAAAAGTTGTACAAATCCTTGCAATAAGTTTTTGTTGAGACTTATATTTTTCTTTTTGTAATTATTATACTCATTAATTATTAATAGTAATGACTATTTTCAAATTATTTTTTCTCTTAATATATAAATTGATAGGTCAAGAATGTAGTGACTCATTGTGATGAATTAACCAATTAATTAACCAAGTTAATTAATTAATCCGATTAACATGCAATACGCGTGGTAGTACAAATAAATCACTAATTAAGTTAATATGCAGCGGAAAATAAAGTTGACACGGTGATTTGTTTACGAATGGGGAAAACCTCCAAGGCAAACACCTTACTAGGTGATTTTAAGATCACCACTCCTGAGAATCCACTATTAACACAACAAGCGATTACAAGTAAAAGAATCTTAGTACCTTATACTAATCTACAGTTAAACCCTTACCCCAATACCCAATTGGACTTGTTCTGTAGTGACAATCTCTCATTTTCAATGCATGGCTCCCAGTACGTGACTAACCAATTGATGCACGACTCCCAATACGTAACTAACCACCAACTTGAGAAGGACATTGGCTGCAAAGTTCTTCAGTTCATCAACACAATGAAGATCACGAAGCTCCTTGGTTACAAAACCCTACGATGTACAAACGCAGCAACTTCTTCAAAAGAAAGATGAACTAGGGCAAATTGTCTCTGGTCACAATATACTTGTGAAAAACCTTTGCATCAAGTTGCACTCACTTGCATCATCTGTGACGGCCCTTAAAATAATCCTTATATATGTTTAGGGTTGTGAGAAAAGAAAGCCAAACAACTATACGCGGATTTGTGTGAAATTAGATCTAAAAAACTGATTTTTGTAAATCTCTATAGATAGGTCATCTATTGAGCAACTTTTGAGCATTGGGCTAAGTTTGCCTTTTAAACCTCAATAGATGCTATCTGTCAAGCTTTAAAATGCAACAATTCTTCACTTGATTCTTGGACAAGCTTGCATGGCTTTAACACTTGGACTTGAACTCTTGTTCCTTGAAGCATTAAATACATCCTAGATCTACCCAATTACAAGTAAAGTTTTGTCAAAAGATTAGCCAATTATAGATTGAAATATGTTTCTAACATGAATCACATATGTCCTAATACACACACACACACACACACACACAGATATATATATATATATATATATATATATATAAATAGCCAAAACTCAAAGAAAATCAAATTAGATTTTCAATTTTGTGCCACCTGTCCCATTTAATTTTTAATTTTTTGCTAAATAAATTATTGAGTGTAAAAATTGAAGAGTCTAAATTCAATTAGATTCTAAATTGAATTTCAATTGAAGTCCAATTTTCCGCCATGTGTCCATTTGTTTTTTTAATTTTTGTGGCAAGTAAATTATTGGGTGAAAAAACCGAAGAGTATAAATCCAATTAAATTTTAAATTTTATATATATATATATATATATATATAATGAGAAACCATTATATATTTTAGAAATATATGGTTTTTAAAAAAATGTAAGCTAATACTATGTATAATTTGAATCTCTTCTTTAAAAAAAAGTATAATTATGATTATTTTAAGTTGTAATCGTACATATGCACAAGGCTACACACTAATCTATATTCTATATATATAAATGAATAGATGAAACTGAAAGAAACTCAAATTAGAGTTCCAAATTAGAGTTCTAATTTTACGCTATATATCTTAAATTATTTATTCTTAAAGAGTTTTATTTCTTAATTTTAGAATCAAATGTAGGACCACATCATAAATATTCATCCAAGTGAGTTATTAAGTACAAAAACTAAAGAGTCTAGAATAAATGAACCGTAAAAAAAAAAAAAAAGTGTTTCACAATAATTTAAAAAAATTGACAGTTTACATTTTATACCTAATAATATCCTTACAAAATTTTTTAAAGAGTTAATAAAATATAAAAATGACTATCTGTAGTATTTAAATTATATATATTAGAGGTATCCACGGGTTGGTCTGGGTCGGGTTTGTGCCCAACTAGCAACCAACCCAATGACATTGGGTTTTCGGCAAGAAAACCCGTCGTCGACCGCAAAAACCAACAGGTTAGGTTGGATCGAATTTGTTTGATCGGCGGTTGGATCGGTCAAAGATGCTACTAGAGGTTCTTTTCGGCGGCAATCTATATTTTTCACCGGATCTTTGCCAAATTAGTGCAAAACTCACTAGATCTGAGCAAAAAAACACCAAATCGTCACTAGATTTGTCCAAAACTCACGAGATCTAAGCAAAAAAAAAAAACCAAATCATAGTCGGATTTGAGCAAAACCCATCGGAGTTTCACCCGATTTGAGCAAAACCCATTAGATTTTCAGCAGATCTGAACCATATTTGAACAAAACCCACTAGATTGTAACTGGATCTAAGCAAAAACGACGAGGTCTCGCCAAATCTAGTAGAGATTTCATGGATCTAGCTAAGATCTCGTGGGATCTAAAAAATCTTGCTAGAAAATGCTATGTATCTCGGTCGGTTTGGGTTTCTTCGGGTTTTGGGGAGAAGATCCAAGACTGAACCGTCTAGATCAGATTCTGGAGAAAAAGACCCACTGCCAACTGCCGGAGTAGTCGGGTCAGCCGACGATCAGCCCAAGTCCGGTTGGGTTTATTGGGTGGGTTGGGCCACCGGTTGAGTTGGACACCCCTAATATATATAGAATTATATTATGCATTTTATTGTATATCTTTAAGTGTATCCATGCGTGTGCATGGGGTTACAAGCTAGTATATATTAATAGCCAAAACTGAGAGAAAATCCAATTTGATTTCAAATTGGAATTCAATTAAAGTCTAATTTTGCGTCATATGTCTCATCTAATTTAAGCTTTTAAATTTTTGTGCCAAGTGAGTTTATTTAGTATAAAAATTGGATTTCAATTAGAATTTAATTTTACGCCATGTGTCTTATCTAATCAAAATTTTTTAAAATTTTGTACCAAGTGAGTTAATTCAGTGTAAAAAACAAGGTATACAATATAAATAAACCTAAATAATATATATAGGTTAGGTTCAAGTTACACCTAATGTAACTTTAAGTAATGTTACACTACTCAATATTTTGTAATTAAATGTGAATTTTAACAAATCAACCATTGGATTATATTATTTTCGTGCATTCTTCATGCTTGCAAAATTTTAAGATGATTAAATATTAATAGTCATGTCATCAATCAATTATTTAAATTCAAGTTTTTGTATTTTAAATAATGCATAAAAAATAAATTTATGGATTGAATAGACAACTAATTAGCATGAATATCATAATATTGATATATATGTTAAAAACATATTGAACATGTAATCCATTGGTAGAATTTTTAAAATATGAATTCAACAACAAGTTATTGAATGGAGTGTATATATATATAAATATATATATATATATATATATATATAACCAAAGCTTTGAGAAACTTTTATTAGAATCAAAATTATATTTTGCCTTTGTTAGCTTTTCGTACAAATTAAATTGTTTAGATTTTTGTTGTTATTTTTTTTTTTTTTTGAACTAATGAGTATATATTTTTTATACTGTTTCAACTGATTAGCATGAATATCAAAATATTGGTATACATGTTAAAAACATATTGAACATGTAATCCATCGGTAGAATTTTTAAAATATGAATTCAATAACAAGTTATTGGATGATGTATATATATATATAACCAAAGCTTTGAGAAACTTTGATTAAAATCAAAATTATATTTTGCCTTTGTTAGCTTTTCATACAAATTAAATTGTTTGATTTTTGTTGTTATTTTTTTTTTTTTTTTGAACTAATGAGTATATATTTTTTATATTGTTTCTATTTAGATATTTTGCATATGAAGATCTTAAACGTAATAAACTATAATTGAGCTAAACAATTCCATGCATTTATTCCCATTCAATTTAGGAAATACTATTGAACCAATTTATTCTTTTATTTTGTGTTGTATTTAGTAGAATTTCATGAACAATAATAGTGAATTGATATAGTATATGTAGTGTCTAATAATGATTTTAAAAATTATATAGATAACAACAGTATAATGAAAAATTTGGCGTAACCAATATCATTAAAATTATAAGGAAAAATCATTTTAGTACCTCCAAATTTCCTGGTCGAACTAATGTTCTATATATTTAATAACCCAAATTAACATCAATGGTATGACTATACAATTTATCATTCATGTGCATAAGCACTAGTTACATACTAGTGAAAGTTATGAACACAACAGTTTCACAAAAATCACAATAGAGTCTATGTGACAAGTTGTTTTTGATATATATGTGACAAGTTATTAAAAGTAATGCTACAGTCACAAACTATTTTATAACATTCTCACAAATTATTAATATGGCTAACTTCTTATTGATTTTCACCGCCTACCTTTAATATCACTTTTTTTCATTTACTCTATTTTGACAGCCATGACTTAAGGGAAATATTGCTTGTTTAACACGTAAAACAAGGCGGTCAAAACAGGGTATCAACGTATGAATTAAGGGTATGACCCGTACATTCAATGTGGAAATAGGTAAAAAGCAAAGTGACAAACAGAGCGGAAAAATAGAAAAATCTTTTGAGTGTCAAACACGATGGAAATTTATCATGCTCCAAAAAAAGTTCATCCAAAGTGGAAAACCAGGAAAGTGGAAAACTGGGCAGGAAAATTTTAATATCAAGTGAAGTGTCAAACACGGTGGAAAAAATTATCTTTTCCAAACATCCAATGTGGAAGTGGAAGTACCATCAATCATAGTCCAAGCATCCAAGTTGGAATGTGAAGTTATTAATATCATTAACTAAGAGCCCACTCATTTTCTTCTAATTGATAATCATAAATTGAATAGTAAATAGACTACTATATTAAAACACTATATCTTTATTTCTTTTTCTTTTTTGGTATTTATTTTTTAAACACTAGAGGCATTGTGATGATAGCTTGTAATCACCTCACTTCAATGGCGACTTCAGGAATTTTGTCCAGGGTGTTCCTATTCCACTTTGAAAAAATTTCGGATCATTTCAGTCTATTTCGGGTGTTTCGGGATGTTTCAGTAAATACCAGCCGAAATTTAAGATTTGGAAAAAAAAAATGTTCTTAAAACCAAAACAAATTTTAATTTTGTACACCGAAAAACCTCAAAAGGAAAAAAAATGAAAAGAAAAGAAACAAACAGAGGTATCTGTACAATAAACTATAAGTTCATTTGAAATATTAATAAAATTATTAATTATTATTGTTTAGTAGTTTCATTAATTTATTTGCCTTTTATAAACTATAATTTGTTATATTGTTGTTTCATTAATTATAAAATTATTAATTGTTGTTTAGCCTAACATAATTTAATTTATTTATCTTTTATAACGTATTGGTTAATTATACTGCTTTAATTATTGTTGTTTAGCCTATCAATAAACTATATTGCTTTAATTTATTTGTCATTAATTATATTGTGCTGCCCGGCCCTATGTGCCCATCTACCCCCACCCCACTCAACAGAGTCACAGACAAACACAAGCCTCAATGCCTCATGCCTCATGTTGTGATGCCCCAGTCACAAGAGCCAGCTACAAATCAAAAAATTTCACAACCACAAATCACAATACACATTACACTAAAAGACAATTAATATCTCACCAACATCAACACACACCAACACCAATGGATAAGATAAAGCCAAATTCAAAAAGACAAAAAAAAAAAAAAATGGCAAAAAGCAAAATATTAATAAAGCATTCGGCCAGCCAATCGCAGCCAGTTCAAAAGAGAGAGAGAGAGTTTTAGACTCTTAAAGAATAAAGAGAGAGAGACTCATCACTCATTCATTATTTCATTTCATAGTTTTCATTTGTGGATTCAGATAAAGAGAGATTGAGAGACTGAGAGATTGAGAGAGAGTCAGAGAGAGAAATACCTTGAGGGAGGGAGCATCGAGCATCAGAGCAGGAGCAACTGAGCAGGGAGGCCTGAAGTCGCGCAATCTCCGATGAGGAGCGAGCGACGACGACAAGGGGCGATCTCCGACGACAAGCGAGGTGCGAGAGACATGATGGTGTGACCAATCTCTGATGAGCGACGATGTGCTCTAGACTGCGACTAGACCGATCTAACTTCTTAGGGGAGGCATTGCTTTGTTGCTCTGTTTTTAGGTTTACTTTAGCTTTAGTGATTTCTGATGTACTGATTTACTGATTTGAGGTTTCTGATTTAGTGATTTGCTTTGGGCATTTCAGGGTAATTAACCCTGATTTTCAAACATTATAATTAGTAGGCCACGTTTTCAAACTATATTTTTTACTAGCATCTCGAGACTAAGAGGCTCGATTTTGGACTATAAATTGAGTCTTTGAGGGTCGGTTTTCATGTTCTGATCGGGTCCAAGGTGGCAGTTTGTCCACCTGGAAATCGAGTCTTAGAAACTTAATTTATATATCTACGCTCAAAGACTCAATTTATTTTTTAAATCATTCAGACTGAAAAGATGAAATTTTAGCAAGTACAAAACACAAACACAAATCAGAGATCAGCTAGTACAAAACATCCATCCAAATCTACCCCCAACAACCACCTAAAATCCAGATTAAAAAAAAAAAAAAAAAAAAAAAAAAAAAAAAAAAAAAAACCCATTAGATCAGAGCCATCAAATCAAAGAAAGAAAGAACCCATTAGATCAGATTCAGATCAGAGCAAGAAAGAACCCATTAGATCAGAGAGAGAAAGAACCCATCAGATCCGAAAGAGAAAGACCTGGGTCGCGCTACTGCGGCCCACGCGACCCAGGCCAGTCTTGCTCTTGGAAGGCTTAATGTTCAGGCCAGACCTCGTCGTCCAAGGCTTGATGTTCTTGGAAGGCGGCTCTTGCTCTAATAGTAGCACCAAGAAATTTTTTGCTGGGTAAGAAAATGTGAGATGATGAAAATAATAATAAGGAACGGAACCCATCATACACGTGCTGGGAATCGGAAAAGAGAAAACATTATATAAATCGAGTCTTAGAGACTCGATTTCCAGGTGGTCGTCACGTGAAAAAAATGCCACATCAGACTTGATCAACCCATGAAAATCGAGTCTTTGAGACTCGATTTATAGGCCTTAAATCGAGCCTCTTAGACTCGAGATACTAGTAAAAAATATAGTTTGAAAACGTGGCCTACTAATTATAATATTTGAAAATCAGGGTTAATTTCCCATTTTGGCCGTTGCTCTGTATTGGGGTTTGGTTTTTTTTTTTTTTTTTTGGTGAGAATCCGTGGATTTGCTTCCTCTGTAATCTGTTGGGCTTGCCGTGGGCTTAATGTTGGGCTTGTCGTCCCGTTGGCTTGATGTTGGGCTTGCCGTCCGTTGTTTTGCTCTGTTACAATTTTTTTTTTTTTTTTTTTTTTTTAGATTTTAGTTGAGATTTTTTTTTTTTTTTTTTTTTAATTTGAGGGTGTTCCTTTTTTTTTTTTTTTAAGGGTAAACAAATAAAAAAATTTTAATTATTATATATAAATTTTTTTTTCCAAGTCAGGGTGTTCCTGGGAACACCCTAAGCATAACATTGCGTCGCCACTGCCTCACCTGTATCAAATATGGTATAAATTACCTTAAAACAAAGCTTTACTGTTAGTTTCAGTTAGATTAATTGGTAGTCTTTTGTCAATCAAATAATGAATGATAAAAAAGTAATCAGCATAGTAGATAATATGGGTCTTTAATCCTATTATATTTATCCAAATTTAAAATTAAAAAAAAAAAAAACTATGGTATAATTTTGTATTTTTTATGTGTCTGATACTAAATAAGTTACCGTACATAATACTTATAAAACCCTCCAAATCTAGTAGTATTTATGTACCCAAGCTCTCCAAATTTCTGCTTGCAACCGACCCTACTAGTTCTTTCTCTAATCTAACGTCCAGATCTGCAATTGTGCTCTAATTGCAACTTCAAGCCACTATGGACTGTTGTTTGAAGGGAAGTTAATGACTCATAAATTAATCTTGATTTTATCCATATTGGACGGTTTGATTTCAATTTATTTTGAACCAAGTCTGGGTTGACCAGAGTAAACTTTGGTTAAATTTAAGAAATTTAACTTTCCAAATTATGGATATTGATGGAAAATAATAAGATTTGATGAAAATTGCAATTTTACTTGGCTTCAAGTCAAGTCAGACTAATTTTGTCTCAAAATGGTAATTTTTTTTTTTTTTGGTCATTTCACATCGAGATTGCAAAATTGGGTATATGTTCATCCAATTGAAATAAAATAAATGAGATCCCTTTCATCATTCTCATAGTCTTTTGATGAAAAATGTGGATTTTGATATTTAGAGATAAAATTGATATTTTGCACATAAAACGAGGGTCAACAAAATACGGTATCAACAAATAAGATATCTTTGTTGGATATGGCCGTTGTCGGAGTCTAAAGACTCTAAACAACATTTTTTAGATATAATAAAATGATTAAACCTGTTGCACACAAAGTGTTTTACACTGTTTTACACAACCCCAATAAACAACTCAAATCATGATTTCAAGTCATGATTTTTGCATGGAAATCATGATTTCAATTGCTTTTGAAGGTGTGTAAAATAGTTTGCGTGCAATAAAAACTACTCATAATAGAATATATTGATAGTGACTTAATGACATGGTGCAACAGGATATATTGTATAGATGTTCTTTTCTGGAAATAAATCAATCTGGTGTTTGTGAGTGACCAACATCTTAATGAAAAAATAGTTTCAGTGTAGACATGAATTAAGGATATGGCTCATACATTCAATGTGGATACCCTTTTAAAAAAAAATCCAGCATTTTGCCTCATTTCTCAAACTAATTAGGGAAATGCCCCTATTTTGAAACTCGATTTTCTCAAAATCGAGTTAAGCCCTATAGTGGCCTTTTTAAGGAGCCTACAGTGACGTTTTAAAGACATATAGTGGCGTTTTGAAACTTGAGCTCCTTGAACTCGAGTTATAGGTAAAAAAAAGAAAAAAAAAATTCCATGTAACTCGACTTCATGGAGATCAAGTTACAAAATGCCACCATAGGTCCTTAAAACGTCACTATAGGAATCTAGAATTTTTTTTTTTTTTTATAACTCGATTTTGAGAAAATCGAGTTTCAAAAGAGTGATATTTCCCTAATTAGTTTGGAAAATTGGGCAAAATACTGGATTTTTTTTTTTTTTTTAGGGCATTTGCCTATTTTCTCCATATATAGGTAAAAAGCAAATTGACAAACAGAGCGTAAGAATAAAAGAATCTTTCCAAGAGTCACACACGATGGAAAATTATCATGCTCCAAAGTCCAAAGCTCATCCAATGTGGAAAACCAGGAAAAGGCAAAGTGCGAAACCGGGCTGGAAAAAAAAAAAAAAAATTATGCGAAGTGTCAAACACGGTGGAAAGAATTATCTGGTCCAAACAGCCAATGTGGACGTGGAATTTTTAGTATCATTAACTGTAAGAGACGAAGAGCCCTCCCGTGAAAGAGTGATACACAGACGCTCATTTTCTATTAATTGACTAATTCAAAGCAAACTGAACCGTTTAACACGATTGAAGCCCAAACTAATCATAAATTGAGTAGTTGATAGGCTAATATATTGAAACACTATATCTTTTTTTTTTTTTTTCTTTTTTTTGGCATTTATTTTCTAAATACTGGAGCCTGGAGGCATGTTTGTGATGATATCTTGTAATCACTTGTATCAAATATGGTAAAGGTGGCCTTAAAACAAAGTTCTGTTGTAGGTTTTAGTTAGATTAATTGGTAAAGTATTTTGTCTATCAAATAATGAATGATAATAAGTAATCATTGTAGTAGATAACATAGGTTTTAAATCCAATTATATTTATCCAAATTTAAAAGAAGAAAAACACCAGTGGTTTAATTTTTTATTTCTTATGTGTGTAAACACGGGTTACATATTAATGAAAGTTATGAACACAATAGTTTCACAAAAATCACAATAAAGTCTATGTGAAAAGTTGTTAAGAGTAATGCTACAATTACAAACTATTTTATAACATTTTTACAAATTATTAATGTAACCAACTTTTTATTGATTTTCACCGGTCCACCCTTAATATCACTTTTCCATTTACCCTATTTTTGACAGCCATGACTTAAGGGATATCTTGCTTGCTTGTTTTAACACGTATAACAAGACAGTCAGAAAATAGGGTATCAATGTATGAATGGACAAATTGGGCTTTTTCCCTTTCAGGGCAAATTAATTAGCTTTATACCCCCTTTCCCAAACTAAGTAGGGAAATGCCCCTTTTTTAAAACTCGATTTATGATAAATCGAGTTAGGCCCTATAGTAGCATTTTAAGGAACCCATAGTGACGTTTTTTAAGACTTATAGTGACGTTTTTTAACTCGACCTCAATGAAATCAAGTTATAGGTAAAAAAATTACTTATAACTCGATTTCATTGAAATCAAGTTAAAAAACGTCACTATAGGTCTTAAAAACGTCACTATAGACTCGTTAAAATGCCACTATAGGGTTTTAGAAATTTCTTTTTTTCTAACTCGATTTATCATAAATCGAGTTTTAAAATAGTGACATTTCCCTACTTAGTTTGGGAAAGGAGTATAAAGCTAATTAATTTACCCGAAAAGGGCAAAAGCCCATTTTGTCCACGTATGAATTAAGGATATGACCCGTACATTCAATGTGGAAATAGGTAAAAAGCAAAGTGACAAACAGAGCGGAAAAATGGAAAAATCTTTCAGTATCAAACACGATGGAATTTATCATGCTCCAAAAAAAGTTCATCCAACGAGGAAAACCATAAAGTGGAAAAGTAGGAAAATTTTAATATCAAGTGAAGTGTCAAACACGGCGGAAAAATTATCTGGTCCAAACATCCAATGTGGAAGTGGAAGTACCATCAATCACAGTCCAAGTATCCAACTTGGAATGTGAAATTACTAATATAATTAACTAAGAGCCCACTCATTTTCTTCTAATTGATAATCATAAATTGAGTAGTTGATAGGCTACTATATTGAAACACTGTATCTTTTTCTTTTCTTTTTTCTTTTTGGCATTTATTTTTTCAACACTAGAGGCATGTTATTGTGATGAATGATGATAGCTTGTAATCACCTCACCTGTATCAAATATGATATAAATGGCCTTAAAACAAAGTTGTGCTTTCAGTTTCAGTTAGATTAATCGGTAGTCTTTTATCAATCAAATAATGAATGATAAAAAATAATCAGCATGTAGTAGATAATATGGGTTTTAAATCCTATTATATTTATCCAAATTTGAAATTTTACTACATAAGTTTTACTACATAAAACATACAAATACTAATGTAGTAATGAATGTGATTGGTTTAAAATTTTGGTTTATAACAAAATTCTTGAGTTTGAAATTGAAATTTCAAGAGAGAGAGGGAAAAAAAAAAGACATTGGAGGCTTTAGGGTTTTAGTACCATTCAAGGACATTAGGAAGATTTTTATTGTTATTTTTAAATAACAGTAATTTGTGTAAAAAAATATAAAACCCATCAATTGAAATGTTGTGACTATAAATAAAAAATGAAGTGAAAAAATAAAAAAGAAGAAACGTTAAAAGTGCCGTGAGCGTGACTTTGTTTCTTTTCTTTTCTTTTCTTTTTTTCTTTTTTTGATACAAGATAGAATTCTACTCTAGCCTAATCTAAATATATATGTGTATAAAGTTCCCTCCTGGAGACTTGAACCCCGGCCCTGGTCCCCCACACTCCACAAGCACTTATACTTGTGGAGTAACCATCGTACCAAGGGTGTTCGGTGGTGACTTTGTTTCTTTTCTAAACAGGTGACTAGCACTAAAAAGAAGGCATGATTCCATGAATAGCATGAAAAAGATAAAACATAAGGCTTTTGACTCCAGTATTGCGTTTTACTGTGTTAGGAATTTTTTTTTTTTTTTTTCCATATTATTCGTGTCAAGAAAGTCTTATACAAATAGAGAGTGGTTTTTCATTTTTTTAGTTTTTACCATGGCAGGGGGGCAAAACGTTTATGGTTCCTAAATATTAGCAACTATAAGGTCTTTTAGGAGGAGTTAGGGGGGCAGTTGCCCCCTCTCGACCCCCCTGACTCCGCCCTTGAGTTAGATTAATTGATAGTCTTTTGTAAATTAAATAATGAATGATTAAAAATAATCAGCATGTAGTAGATAATATGGGTTTTAAATCCTATTATATATACCCAAATTTGAAAAAAAAAAAAAAAAAAAAACTGTGGTATAATTTTGTATTTTTCATGCGTCCAATACTAAATAAGTTACAGTACAGAATACTTATAAAACTCTCCAAATCTAGTAGTATTTATGTACTCAAGCCCTCCAAGTTTCTGCTTGCAGCCAACTCCACTATTTCTTTCTCTAATCTAACATCCGGATCTGCAATTGTGCTCTAATTGCAACTTCAAGCCACCATGGATTGTTGTTTGAAGGGAATTTAATGACTCACAAATTAATGTTGATTTTATCCCTATCGGACAGTTTGATTTCAATTTATTTTGAACCAAGTCTAGGTTGACTAGAGTAAAATTGGTTAAATTTAAGAAAAAACTTTCCAAATTATGGATATTGATGGAACCAATAAGATTTGATGAAAATTCTAACTTTACTTGACTTCAAGTCAACTCAGACTAATCTTGTCTCAAAATGGTATTTTTTGGTCATTTCACATTGAGATTGCGAAATTGGGTATTTGGTCATCCAATTGAAATAAAATAAAATAAATGAGATCACATTCATCATTTTCATAGCCTTTTGGTGAAAAATGTGGATTTTGATATCATATACTATATAATAAAAGTTGGGTTTAGAAACCGTGGTTGCGCCAAGTGGTTGCACCATATGGTAGAATTTTTTTTTTTAGATTTTTAAAAAATATATAATTTTTCTTTCCTGTAATTTCTATGTTGATAAATATCTTAATTTAATTACAATTCAAATTCTTCATTTGACCTATCTAATCCTTATTTTATCACTATACTACACGTAAAAGAAAACATATATATATATATATATATATATATAAATAAAAAAGGTAGCAACGTGTATTATTAAAAAAAAAAAAGCAACGTATATTATAAAAAAATATATAATTTTTCTTCTCCTATAATTTCTAAGTTGATAAATATCTTAATTTAATTACAATTCAAATTCTTCATCTGATTCATCTAATCCTTATTTAATTACTATACTACACATAAGAGAAAACATTTATATATATTAAAAAAAAAAAAAAAAAAAAGCAACATGTATTATAAAAAAAAAAGTGCAACAACATTGTGTAATCTAATCTTTCTCAAATTCTTCATCTAATCCATCTAATCATGATAAAATAAAAAATAAAATAAAAATAGCAACGTGTATTATATATATATAAAATAAAAAAAAATGTTGAATTCAGTTCTTTTTTCATGCATATACACAAATGCACGGGGCACGACTCCCCTTGGGGCTCCTGTGTTTGTAAGATCCAATGTATTGGAGCCATGTATATGAGGCTTTAACCTTGTTGGGCCGTGGGCCCTAGACCTTAGGACCTTGCGTGCGCATATGTGTCCTATTGGGCCCACGGCCTTGGTCCAGATAAGTCTTGGTACCCTTCCAAAACTCAAAGACCACAATGGTACCATTATGACACGAACTGCAAATGTAATTCCCTGCCGGTCAACTCTAACCCAGCCGAGAAGTGCGGATCTCTCGAGAAGGTGGATTCATAGATGCTCGGTATTGCCTTGGGAAGTAACGCTGCCAGGAAGATCTCCTGAAGTGGGGAGTCAATTCCAATGCCATTCTTACCATACCCCACTCCCAACTAAACATCCACTTAGCAATAATAACATTGGACCTCCTGTACCACTAACCACAAGAGTAATCATATCTCCCCACTAATTGTAAGACTATAAATAAGAGAAGCTAAGGAGGAGAGAGGATTGTTGAGAGGTGCGCAAGGCAACAGGGAATACAGAGAGGGGGAAAGCGTGAAGTCAATGTAGGAGTAGTATAGAAAGAGTAAAATATTTCAGAAGGAGAGGTAATTAAGTTGGGTTTTTGGGCTCAGAACAACCCAAAGTAGGAAATCCTAAACCCACTTCATAAATAAATTGTGAGCCCAAGTGAGGTTCAGCCCAATAACCTCATTTTTGGCACGCACAACAAACATTTAGCATGATTTTTACTTTTGATTATATAATTGTAATTCATTTAGCTATTTTTTTAAAATAAAATTATACGTTTTATGAGTTTATACTCACGAGACTTAAACTTCAAGTTTCAGTGTTTTCTCTCATGCTTTCAAGGAAAAAAAATTAAATTCTCATGTGAGTCTCTTTACTTCAAAATTTTAAATATTTAGTAATTTAGATTGTTCTTAATGATTGAATTGAGATTTCCACTTAAATATGATTTTAATTGTTGCTTTCGATAGTTTTTAATTATTAAATTCAAGGTTTAATAATTTAAATACATGTGATTAATTGAGCTTTAAAGTTCAATATATTATTGAAAATCATTTTATATATTTTTTTAAAGCATTTTTACCATCTTCCATTCAATTATATATAAATATAAATATATATATATATATATATTATGATACCTTAAGTCTCACACAATATACATTCATTATATAACTTAAAAGTAAAATATTCATTTATTTTTATTATCTACTTTTAAGTAAATTAATAAAAAAAAATATTTACATATGAATTTTGATTAAACCGTGCATCGCACGGACATAATGCTAGTTTAGAGATAAAATTGATATTTTGTACATAAAACGAGGGTGAACAAAATACAGTATCAACAAATAAGATATTTTTGTTGGGCATGGTCGTTGTAGGAGTCTAAACAACATTTCAGATATAATAGAAGGATTAAACCTATTGCACACAAAGTGATTTACACTGTTTTACACAACGCCAAAAAACAACTCAAATCATGATTTCAAGTAATGATTTCTGCATGAAAATCATGATTTTGATTGCTTTTGGGGGTGTGTAAAATAGTTTTTTGCAATAAAATACTTGACATGGTGCAACAGGATATATTGTGTAGATGTTCTTTGCTGGAAATAAATCAATCCGGTGTTTGTAAGTGACCAACATCTTAATGAAAAAATAGTTTCAGTGTAGACATGAATTAAGGATATGGCTCGTACATTCAATGTGGAAATAGGCAAAAAGCAAATTGACAAACAGAGCAGAAGAATAAAAGAATCTTTCTGAGTGTCACACACGATGGGAAATTATCATGCTCCAAAGTCCAAAGTCCGAAGTCCGAAGTCCTTGTTCATCCAATGTGGAAAACCAGGAAAAGGCAAAGTGCGAAACCGGGCTGGAAAAAAGAAAAATATTATACGAAAAAGTGTCAAACACGGAGGAAAGAATTATCTGGTCCAAACAGCCAATGTGTATCACTCTTTCACGGGCTGTTTGGAACTTTGGACCACTTCCACTTCCACATTAGCCATAGAAAATAGAAATTAAGGAGGTGTTTGGTACTGTTGTTTAAATAACAGTTTTCAATGTTTAAACAATATTACACGTATTTTTACACATTTTTTCACTCACACGTATTTTCACTAAATAACAACAACGTTATTAGAAATCTCTTATTAAACAGGCCCTAAGCTACCCCACCATCCAACTTGTCATGTTGACATATGAATAGGGATATATTGGTGATTACCATTTGTTGATGTGTTAGTATATATATATATCCCCTATTATGTTTGCTTGTGTAGCAAATACATCATGTTTGATCACTAGTTGTGAACTCACCAACCACTCCAAGAGCCAACATTCCACACACAACACCTAATATTTCACCAGCTTCCTATTCCAAACTAAATGCCGCCTCAACAAACGAATTTGTGTGCATCATCTTGTTCTATATACCTTCATGTGATTCTTCTCTTTTCCATATGGCTACTTTGCTTGCAACCCACCATTACCACCACTGCTCCAACAAATGAGACTGATCGTTTGGCTTTGCTCAAATTCAAAGAATCAGTAACTCATGATCCATATAAAATATTGAGCTCGTGGAATAATTCTATGCACTTCTGTAATTGGCTTGGAATCACATGTGGCCGCAGGCATCAAAGAGTCACTCGCTTGGAGCTACCAAGCTACAAGTTACACGGATCCATATCACCTTATATTGGAAACCTCACCTTTTTAATGTTCATCCAACTCTATAATAACAGCTTCTATGGTGAAATTCCACAAAAAATCGGTCATTTGTTCCGATTGCAACAACTGCGTCTTAGCAGAAACATGTTGGAAGGAGAAATACCATCTAGCTTGTCCAATTGCTCCAACCTTATGGTCATAAAATTTGCTGCGAATAAGCTTAAAGGGAGGATTCCGTCGAAGCTAGGCTATTTGATGAAGCTGGAAGAGCTTGTGATTCACGAAAACAATTTGACAGGAGGGATCCCACCATCTCTAGGAAATCTTTCGTCGGTCGCAACTCTTGGTATTGGGCGCAATAATTTGGGGGGAAATATTCCAGATGCCATAGGCCAATTAAAAAGCTTAATAGAGCTCTATATTTCAATCAGTAAATTGTCAGGTATGATCCCTTCCTCTCTTTATAATGTGTCATCTCTCAAAATCTTTCAAGCTACAGACAACCAACTTAATGGCACACTTCCAGCGAACATGGGCATCAATCTTCCTAATCTCCAAGTTCTTGCATTGGGTGGAAATGAGTTCTCCGGGCCAATCCCTACTTCATTATGCAATGCAACTAAACTTCAAATAGTTGATTTAAATCATAACAATATTTTGGGATCAGTTCCAACCACTTTGGGAAATCTTTTGGATCTTTACTCTCTACGTTTGACTAACAACAGTTTAGGAAGGAGCTTGAAATTCTTAACATCTTTGACAAACTGTAGCAAACTGGACGTCATGAGTTTAAGTATGAACCGATTTGGAGGCGTTTTGCCCAATTCTGTAGCCAACTTGTCAAACCAACTCACTAAATTATACTTGGGAGAAAATGAAATATCTGGAACTATTCCTGCATCATTAGCGAACCTCGAGAAATTAATTATCTTGAGCTTAGATTATAATCACTTCACAGGAATCATTCCAGCTAGTTTCAGGAGACTTCAGAAGATGCAAGTATTGGTTTTAAGAGGAAACAGTTTGTCTGGAGAAATACCAACCTTTATAGGCAACCTTACTGAGTTGTTCAAACTCTTTTTAGATGAAAACCTATTTGAAGGAACCATACCTCCAAGTATTGTAAATTGCCAACTTTTGCAGTTCTTAGACATTTCATTAAATAAACTTAATGGATCCATAACTCAGCATACTGGTCTTTCTTCCCTTCCACTAGTATTCCTCAATTTGTCACATAACTCATTTACTGGCAAACTTCCATTTGAAGTTGCTAATCTGAAAAATATTAATGAACTGGATGTCTCTAACAATCATTTGTCTGGTGAAATTCCAGCATCTATAGGAAATTGTTTGATCTTGGAACATCTTTACTTGCAAGGGAACTCCTTCAAAGGAGCCATACCATCATCTTTGGCTTCTTTGAGAGGTCTTCGACGTCTAGATGTTTCACAAAATAACCTATCAGGACCCATTCCAAAGGGTTTAGAGATGCTTCCCTTTTTAGAATTTTTGAATCTTTCATTCAATAATTTTGAGGGTGAGGTACCAACTAAAGGGGTTTTCAAAAACACAAGTGTTATATCATTGATTGGAAATACTAACCTTTGTGGTGGTATACCACAATTGCAGTTGCCAAAATGCCCTATAAAAGTCACGAAACCAAGAAGTTCCATTCGATTGAAACTAGCAATTGTAATTACTTCCCTTGTACTATCTTTCATTTTGTTTTCATTCCTTTTTGTTCTTTATTGGATGAAAAAATCAAAAAAGAAATCATGTTCTATGATTCCAACAATAGACCTCCTTCTAAATGTGTCATACAAAGAACTCTATCAAGCAACTAGTGGATTTTCTCCAAATAATTTAATTGGGTCAGGTAGTTTTGGATCTGTATATAGAGGAGCACTTGATCAAGAAGAAAGACTAGTTGCTATAAAGGTCCTTAACCTTCAACACAAGGGAGCTTCCAAAAGTTTCATGGCTGAATGTAATGCATTACGAAATATCAGGCATCGAAATCTTGTTAAGATATTAACATGTTGCTCTAGCATGGATTATGGTGGAAATCAATTCAAAGCACTAGTCTTTGAATTCATGACAAATGGGAGCTTAGATATTTGGCTGCATCCCGAGATACCCAACAATCATCAATCGAGGAACTTAAGCCTTCTTCAAAGACTAAATGTTGCAATCGATGTGGCTTCTGCAATAGATTATCTTCACAATCATTCTGCACAACCTATCGTTCATTGTGATTTAAAGCCAAGCAATGTTCTTCTTGACCATGACATGGTTGCTCATGTAAGCGATTTTGGTTTAGCGAGACTCCTCTCAATTACTAATGGTTCTTCTGCAAATCAAACTAGTTCAATTGGGATAAAGGGGTCAATTGGTTATGCAGCTCCAGGTAATATGTTTCCAATTCTTCTAGCTATACCCTTAAACATATTTATAGTTATTGTTTTATTTTTGACAATTACCTTACTAGTTACAACTATAAAGGGAGGATATTAAAACTCTCTCTCTCTCTCATTTTTTTTTTTTTTTAAGTTTTTGGGGGGATTTTTTTTTTATCTTGCATCTCTACTTTAGGTTGATTAATTTTTATTTTCTTTAGAATTCTACTTTAGATTAATGTGATTTAGTTTTATGTTGTTGATATGATTTAAATTTGTATTTTTAAGTTGTTATTTTTTTCTTTTATTTGATTTCATAGATGTTATCCTATTATATTCTAAAGATAGTATGTACAATAAATTATAAATTACAATAAATTTACGGCAGATTGTAATATGGAAGGAAGCGAGTTTTTATTTTTAAATAGATTTGCTCCACATGAAGAAGTTTACAAACTATTTGGCCCATTTGGGAGGTATATAGAGCAACAGAATCACCAATAAATAATAGAGAGAAATGTTGCACTAGAACATGCACACTTTCCCATGATGGTTTCTATCTTCATGTTCTTCTTTACGTTTAATTTCTTTGAATTTGTACTTACATTAAATGCCAATTATCATTGTAAACAACTGCAACATTTCCTTACATATCATAATTAAATTGTTAATTGCAGAGTACGGCATGAGTGGCGAGGTATCGATGGAAGGAGATGTGTATAGCTATGGAATATTACTACTAGAGATGTTTCTAGGAAAGAGACCCACTGACAAAATGTTTAAAAATGATCTCAATCTTCACAATTTTGCTAAGATGGGATTGTCGGAAAGAGTTGTTCAGATTGTGGACCCAATCCTTTTACCAAGAGAAGTTGTCGCAACGCCAATAGCAATCGTGGCAACTAGAGAAGATAATAATGACAATGAAATTCATGTATACGAAGACGCTCAAGGTAGTACTGCAAACTTGTCCCAAATGGATGCCAATATGCATAAGTGCTTAGTCTCAATCCTTGAAATTGGACTTGCATGTTCAATGGAGTCACCAAAAGAGAGAATGAAAATGGAGGAAGTTACCAGAGAACTATATTTGATCAAAAATGCTTATCTTGGTTCTGGCATCCGCAGTGGAATTAGTGAAATCCTAGTTTGAGGTACTTCTAAATATTTTAAATTTTAATTTGCCTAAAAATAAAGTCACCAATGACAATTATCTCATAAAGTGATTGACTCCTATTAATTTTGTATAAACACAAATGGGTAATTATAGGAATACATTGTACAGTCAATGTAAATCTTACATTGTAGACTAAACAAATGTGTACAATGTAAGATTTACAATACCAGTACAATGTAAACTAAGAATTTTCCTTATAAAATTAGATTTCTGACTAAAATTTTTCACCTTTTTAGACCCACAACCTTATGAAAGTTTCCTTCATATTTGTTATTTCAAATGGTCTCATGCAGATGCAATGGCATTTCTTGTGTCTACATTCATGGTTTATTCTTATGTAGTCTAGGAAATAAGGAATATAACAAACTTTTTATTTGGTCTGCAGAGCATGAAACTATCAAAAGAGATCATTGAAACCTCTTTCATGTCCCTGTTGAGCATTGGCTTGCTAGTTCAATCTTCTTTGTCGAAATGTTCAGGATATGATTTACTCAGGGTATTTTCTTCTTCTGGATATGGCAGTCTTATTTGTGTATTTATATCAGTGATATCACTACTCTTTGACAATAAAAGTATATTGAACACTTCTGCTACAGGTTTTAGTATGGTGTGTATATATTCAGCTTAAATAAATAATAAATAAAAAGAATAGTGTGTTTGTATGGGTTTTGTGTTCTATTGATAATTGATCTAGTTGCTGAAAGCCTTTTGTATTTTTTTTTTGAGAAACGAAAGCCTTTTGTATTAAGAATATCGAGGACGATGTTGTTACTTGTTATTAGAATTTTTGTATCAAATACATGTCATTTATTAAAGTTTCCCCAAACATAGAGTTTTTTTTTTTTTTTTTTCCTCTAAATAGAGCTTATAAATAAAGTTTTTTTTTTTTTCTTTTTAAAATAATTTGATAGTTTACAATACAAAATAAGAGAGAGATTTGAACTCTAATTTTCCTCATGCAAGGTAGCAATATAAATATACGACTCTTCGCACTCTAAACATAGTTATTAAGACATTTGAACGAAATGAAAAGAAGAAAATTGAAAGGAACATTTTAGACCATGATAGATTAATTAAATCAACTTTGCACATTAATCAATTGTATGATCAATTCAATTTCAGTTGATTTACCACAGTAAAATATGTTACCAAATAACGAATAAACAATAAAGATTGACATGGGAATTTCAATAACAATGTGAAAAATCATTGGATGCTTCCAGAGGAAGGAAAATAAAACAGGCCTCAAAGTGTTTTTTTTTTTTTTTTAATAGAATTTCAACTTATGCATTCACTCTTAAAAAAGAGCCTCTGTTTCTCCAAAAAAAAAAAAGGGGAGGAGCCTCAAGTGAATATCTTATATTGTGTGCGCTATATTAATCAATGCATTAATTTTTTTTAAATTCAATTGGAATTTTAAGATACTATAATTATAAAAAAAAAAAAAAAAAAAATGTATCTAAAATTTACCCCAAAATACAAAATTATAAAAAAAAAGGTTTATTCTAATTTATTTTCTTATCAAAATATAACTAACCTTTATATACTAGGAAACCTCCAACATTATGTTTGTTAGAGATTTAACCTACACATAGTAGTGTGCATCAAACCTACCAATTCAATGATACTGACCCAACCCAAAGCCTCAAGTTGGTTTTCATGGGTTGATGGATTGGGTTGGGTTGGGTTGGGTTGGGTTGGGTTGAAATTTTATTTTGAACCTTTGATCAGATTGGCTTTAGATTGATAGCATTTTTAACTCATGCAATCTAACTCAACCCACCATGTATATAAGTTTATTTTATTACCTTTTAAAAAAAAATTAGTTTAATTGATTTTGGTATTTTGAGAATTAGTTTTGATGAATTTAGAAATTTGGAATATAATTAAAATATATTATATGAATCGTAATGCTTTATTAAAAAATGTCTAAATAATGTTGTTCTTATGAACATAAATTAATAATAAATTGCATATAATAATTCATAGAATAATTATTTAGATAATCATATTTCACTAAGATTGTATTTCAACATAAAATTAGAGAATAAATTAAAAGAAATTACCTTGTTAGTTCTTAACTTATTTCATAACATGAAAAATAATTTTTTACTGTCAATTCCATCAATTTAAAGGTAGTAGAATTAAGGCGCGGACTAGATCCTTTTTTTGAGACAATAAATCCCATCTACGAAATTTTCTAGTGTAATAGACTAATAATTTTGCATGCCACCTGTGGGCGCAAGCGCCTGTCCATGGGTTTCCTCCCCTTGCTTTGCAAGTCATGTACTCCAGAGAATACACCTCAGCCAAGTGGACTAGAGGCGGTTTGTGGGAATCATCATCTAGTTTAGATCTAGAAACCAAACTTTGGGCCCTTGCATAGAGACTTGTATATCCAGTTTGTAGGTTCAAGTTAAAATACAAGGATGAAAAGGTGTTAGACACCTAACCCCCCCTCAACCCATGGGCTGACCTCCGCTCATTGTATTTCATACCCTAATTCTATTAAAGAAACCTTTAAGAGGCTATCCTAAACATGCACACACACATATACTCTAGTTCTATGTCATACAACATGTTATCTCGTCCTAGCATACATATAAGCATATACTCACATACATCACAAACATACATCATCTCATCCACATGGCAGAAAACATACAACATATCATCACATGGCAACAAGCATACATCATATTATCATATACACATTCATAGTAACATAATTTATCATGTTCATCTCATCCAAATGTGCATGTGCATGTTCATGTAAAATGCATGAAATACCATTTTTGGACCACCACAGCATCCATGTATAGATGCATGTTCATGTTCATATGTTCATTTAAGTACACTCAAACCTTAATCATTAATCTAACTAATCTAAGCAATTAAAGCATGCTACCAACTAAACAGAGACCTAGGCATACATTATCTAACTCAAACAGAAGCTAAAACATGGAATTCAACTAAACAAAAGCAAAGAAATGGATGAACAAACAATTCTGGACATTCTGGGTTAAGCCTGCATGCATGCAAGCTCATGGAAAAACATTTCAAGTGTTTCTATAATCTTGCATTTTAATCCATTTCTAGGCTTAAAAATGCTTGGATTTTGTTGTGGAAAGGGTTTAGATGAAAACCTTGTGCCTTGGGATGAGTAGAAACATGCTTAAAGTTAATTTTGATCCAACGGGGCCGAGGAACAGCGATAAACACATTCAAGGTTGAGCCTGCGTACGCAGGTTTATGTCCCTGCATGCGCATGCTTAAGTCTTGCGTCTTTTATTTTTATGATTAAAAAAAAATCTACTTCAAGCTGTTACATAGATATAACTATAATTATACCGCTGAGAAGATATTTTTGCTCAATAAAAGGATAAATATTCAAGGAGAAACATGATATTTTCACTAGTGTTTGCTCAATAAAAAGATACATATTAAAAGAAAGAGGCAATTCAAAAAATAAAAATAAAAAGAAAAGAAAAGAAAGAGGAAGTCGATTTTTTTTTCTTTTTCTTTTTAATAATTTGTGCTATACAGCCAAGTGGTCCTTAGACTCCGTAGTCCGTACCCATAGCATGTCCAGAGCTGAGTTCAAAATCAAGATCATTTAGCAACTATATCCAGGTCTTAGAAAGGAAGAGCATCTCTTAAGAGACAAGCATATACAGGTATCAGCGCTCATGTTAATATACAAAAAAATACCCACTTATAGGTATCTCCCATAGTCTCAAGTGCAAAGAATGTGGGTTCAGGCCAAGGAATTAATCAATAATATGGATTTTTCACATCTGACTTGAGCTGTTGACGGTAAAATCCAGTTGATTCAGCATGTTGTTTAACACACACACAGAATGCAACCCTGCTCAAGTAAAGTGTAGTATAAACAAAGAGCAAAATTTCTTTAAACAATAGCTCTTTTCTGTAATAAGAAAAAAAAAAAAGGTTTATTTACAGTCTATAGCACAAATCCAGATCAGCTAATTGCTTTATCCCCAAGAAGTGCTCAACCTAGAAGATGGACAGAAAATTGCACTTTGTAATCAGTGCAAGCAATACGGAAAGACAGAATAAAATTAAGGATACATAAACCTCAGATGGAATGCTATTAAGCAGAACGCGTGATTCTTAACCTCTTTCTTTTTCATAGGAAAATCAGCAGTGTTGAAAAGGATGCAAATGCATACCTCTAGTGACCTATTCTCTAACTTTTAGAAATATGAAGAGGTATTTTTAGCTTGTAATATTCACAAATCTACAAGTTGTCAGGATTGATATTAGTAAACTAAGAATTTTTTTTTTTTTTTTTTTTTTGATAAGTAAAAAAAAAAAAAAAAAAACAAGTATTCCCTTTTTTTTTTAGTTGGTAAGTTACAACCACACCCAATAGGTCTTAAAAGTTAAACCTCAACCAAATCCTCCAGCTTGCGCTTACATTGGAAGAAGGTGCCATTTGAGCTAGAGCTAGGGCTCATTAGCAGCATTCTCCTGTTGTACACTGGGCATCTCTTGATTTTTATTTTTGTTTTTTTCCCCATGAAGCAAGTCTCGTGAAATCATTTACTAAAGAAAACTACAACCACCACTACTAAAACCGTACTAACATATGAAACTTAGAAGGCTGGGTACATACTTTTTTATTTTTATGGATATAATAAAATCAAGGATAATATCACAAAAAAGTATTAAGATGTTACTGACCTTTCTATCACCAAGCATTGGTGTCAAGCCCCCAGGGAAGCCCTTCTCAACAGTAGCAAAACCACTTCTAGGATCACTCGTTTGCCTGGTAAAAAAATACACACAAAAAAGAAAGAATAAATAAACCAAGTAAACAGAGGTTAAAAATTAAAAAAATGTTATTTAGACCATACAGCTACAGACTACTCATGCTTCACTAATTCAAAGCTTTGATTAAGAAGAAAGCCTTCCTTGGAGCAATGCAAAACATAAGATGTGTTTATCAACCAAATATAAATACGAAAATCTAGATATCCAAAACTTAACCTTATGATGATCTTTTAGCAGGTATTGACACCAAATTGATGCAAGCCAACATGGGTAAATGATTAAAACCTAACCGTCAAGCTCCCCAACTGCCCCAACAAGAAATTAAGATTCTTTGACATGGCATCAGAACTGTAATGACATTATCATCTGACAGTACCCTCACAACAAAATATGGAAAAAAGCATGAACATCTACCAGCACTCACATAAAAAGGGTAATAAAATGTAAGGTACTATATGCAATACCTGAACATCCAAATAAGCTGCACAATGTTCTAACTAATTATTTAACCTACTACACTGATATTTTGAGGAATAGAATTTTGTATACATATTATTTCCTCACATATTCTAAGGTGTCCAATTGTATCTAAGCAACCACAGATGGTTCATTTGGGGAGAGAGACAGTTATAATTAGTGGTATGATATATAATGCCAGTCCATCTCTTAGCTACTACCCCAATCATAGAGGGAATAAGCTTTTCATCAACTATCTTTCCATATAGTGAAATCCAGCAATCATTGGTCAGAATTATATATGAACATATGACAAAGATGAATGACGCATACCCTGGTTTAACATGGCCACTAAGGACAAGATAGGGAGTCTTTAACTGCATTTGAGCTTCCCTCATCCTCTCCACAGAGTCTGATGGTGTATCTGAATTCTTCATGTTCTTCAGCTTCAATTCTTCCAGGTATTGCATCAATTTGGCAGGACCCTTCCCATGAAACTTATGCGAAATCAGATGAAAGGCTTCCTTCGGAGTCATCTGGTAAAAACATGGACATAAGTCAAGAATACACGCTAACACAAAAAAATAAATAAAAAATAAACAAAATAAACTATAATATAATACTTTGTTTTTTCTAAGAAGCTACAAAATTCAATTATGAACCAAAGAGAGTTGTCTTGATTGTGAAAGAAGCAAACCATTACACTGCTTTGAGGTTTCACAAAGTCATCAACTAACAACCACAACAAAAACAACCAAGACTTAGTCCCAAAATTTTGGGGCCAATTATGGATTCTCAACAGACTAATAGGGGTTAGCTTTGTTTCCGCCATTCTATTCTAACCAATGCCATACTCTCTATTACCCTCTAACTAATACTCTACTACTCATTAACAACCACCCCCCCCCCCCCCCCCCCCACTCCAAAAACCCCCGGCTCTTTTCCAAAGCAGAATATCCAAACTATTCTATCCAATTCCGAGATGGATCAAGAGCAGAAAACCTTGATTGTGAGATCTCTGCTTGAGTGGTGTCAGTGCATGGGAGTAATTGATAGGCAGTCACTTGTTCTGTACATGAAATGTCTTTTTTTTTCTTCTTTTTCAAATTTAAATAAAGGTATCATTAGGAAAGTACAAGATGAATCATGAAAGATTTTGTCTTAAAATACTGAGAAGAAAAAGCTAATTATAAAAGCAGCAGCAGGGAATGAAAAGCATCATCAAAAGCAGAATTTGACTCCAAGGAGGGACAACTCACTTTTTAAAATCACCCACCAAACTGAATCCACATTGTTATAATATGGGTCATAGAACTCTTTGCCCAAGGATAAAAAAGGTTGTCTCATTTTGTGATTTTCACAAAGATCTGAGTAAGTTCACTTATTCTGCAACACTAGACTGGCACACAGACCAGACAGCATGTTTAGACATGGCCGTGCAAAAAGAGTCTCAAAGTTCAAAATTCAATGAGATTGTCACTTTTTAACCTTACAGGAGAAGTCGTCAATGCATATTACACCACATCTATTTTGATAACCTAACCCATGTCTATCTTCTCTTTACATATGATCAATAGCAACTATAGCTATCATGACATCACCTGTCTTCAATCATGACTCCAATTCAATAAACAACCACTATAAGTAGTTTCAATACATTTTATATGGCATTACTTTTTCTATGGGCTTCATTGTTTTCTAATCAAGTTTTGGCCCCAAGAAAAAGGGGAAGGGGAAATTTGAACTAGTGACATTAGCTTCATGAGATTATTTTTTTTTATTTTATTTTTTCAAAATTTTTTGCATGAATACATCTGCTTCATCAAGTGTGGTCCTCATCTGATTGTGCTACCCATTGGGGTTACTTTTTTATGGGCATTAAATGCATGGACATATTCATAACCATTATAAAAAACCATACTGGCATGGAATCATATGGCGTAAAATAATTCAACTATGTGGTACCCAGTTAGTTTCGTCTCAACTCCACTCAAGGATTTTTTTTTTTTACCAATTAGAGCAATGGGAAGAAGGAAGAAGCAAAAGAGAGATGATCCAATTCCATAAGATGACAAGTCAGAACTTAAGATATGCGATCCAGCCCTCATGTTGTGAGATTTATACAATAAATATATCTAACAGCCCACTTGATTATAACATACATTTTAAAGAACCATTCCCAACTGATTTCACTCAAAAAATTACACTCCATACCATATGTCAATTGTCTCTCTAAATAAGCATAAGTATCATTCACCCGAATAGTCAAATAACATGACAGTATGTATTCTTGGAAGGTTAGAGCACCGCCTAAAATCACATTTTACTTCTACAACAGCAAGCATATAAAGGTTTTGACAATAAATAGATTGAAAAAGCATCAAATAATACTATTGCATTAGTGCTGTATGTATGTCTAAATCAAGTGGAGAGACAACAGATCACCCACTTCTTCACAGTGACGTAGCCAGAGAATTGGGGTCATTGATGGTTGATCTATCCGAGGTTTTATGGGCTAAACTTAAAACAGTTGTTCATTTGTCAGCATGTTGGAAGAGACAATTTGGAAGACCTTGTAGTGATGAAATTTGGAAAGTAGTTCCCTTTTGTATCATATGGTACATTTGGAGAGAGAGGAACATGAAGAATTTTGATGGGTGTGGACTTCCTTGAAGAATTTGAAGTTTCCATTCTTTTAGGTTCTCACTATAATTGGACATCATAAAGTTAGCCTTTGTTTTGGGGTGTTTCTCCTGTATAATTTCTGTGTAGTATGATTGTGCCTTTTTTTTTTTTTTTAATAAGTAGGATTGTACCCTTAATTCACTTTCCTTTTCTGATAATTTACTTATGAAAACATCTATTCTTCTCATTGGAGTTCATCTTTAGAAAGTAATATAAAAAAAATTAAAAATCCCTTGGTTTTTTATAAATAAAAGAAGAAAAATCCCTCCTTAAGTGGAATATGAGGACCCCCACATCCAATCTGCCCCAGATGTCATGTTACACCATATAATAGAGAATGTTATTGTACATGTAACTGACATCTGTGTGTGTGTGTGAGAGAGAGAGAGAGGGGCCATTTGAGCTAAAGAAAAATATGAAATGACTGGATGGTTAAGTGAAGCACTTACAATTCGCCCAAACTCATCTGTCCGCTCAATGCGAATCTCCTTTCTATAATCGATCAAAGAGGATGAATGAGGCTCCTTTGATTCATCATCACCAACGATACCCACGAGTTGGCTCTTTTTCTTATCCATGTTTCTGCCACCCCATTCAATGCTTTCTTTAAGGGTTCCTCGCTCTTTAAGCAGCTTCAGTGCACCTGATAACCCTTTTCCAACAGCAACTTCATGGATAGTTTCATCTGGCACTATCTCCTCCTTGTCCTCGTCAGCAGGGTGCTCATCTTTACTGACATCTTTAACTTCGGTCCATCCACCAGTCTCATCTTTTATTTCTTCACCAGAAGCTTTTGGCTCCTCATCTTCTTGCATAAAAACATCTTCATTTTCAGGCTTACGGGCTTCTGCAAAAGCACAAAAACACGAGTTATTTCTATCATCAACCATTGGAAGAATACCTGCAGCAAACTAAGTGATGTAGGATCTTTAAGAATTCAGCACTACAATAGATTTCTTGATGAGCCATTGAAGGGTTCTTGAATAAGGATTGATGCTGAAGGGTTTTAGGTTAGAAAAAAAAAAAAAAAAAAATCTTAATGGCTGTTTGGGGCAGAATCAGGGGATAAAATAGAAAACAAGATAAATAAAATATTAGACAATCACACCTAGGTCTTCCTAAGTAATCACACTTAGGTAGGAGAAGGCAATCACACCCTCAAAACTAAAAATAAGCTACTAGAATATTATTAGAATCAACCTCTATAAATATTATTGACTACAATAAAGCCTTAATATAGGCTGTTGTTATATCCTTTCCTGGAATGACTAAAATTACTAATAACAAACAAAAATGGACTTAATAACTCCTCAACCAAATAGGAAAATGACTCAAAACATAAAATGAGACTCAATTCAACTTTAGAATGACTAAGCAAGCTCCCAAGAAAGCTCTCCATCATCTGAAACATCCCAAATAAATGCTTCAGCACTAGGATCAGCTTTCCCTCGCCTCTTATAGGTCTTCAAAGAGGGCTGCCACTTAAATTTGCCATCACTAAGACATGAATTAGTATTTTAATTGGGAGAAGATCTGGCATTTCCAGGTGGTGTAGAAGGTGATGGTTCAAATTCACATTATAATATAATATATAAACTGTGCAATATATGCCCAAAACTTAGCAAACTAGGAAAAGAAAATAAAAAATGTATTAGATTGCTCAGGGGCCAAAAAGAACAAAAAGATCAAGATTTGGGTACAAATGGAAGCTAAAGGAAATTGATAGGAACAAGAGCAGGACAACTTTCAAAGAAAAATGGTCATGATTTAACTTGAATTTTGACCAGATAAAATGATGGATATCAACAAACCACAAGATGGTGAATGGCCAGAAACAGTAAAGCAGTCAAAAAAATTACATATGTAGAAATCTCAATTCAAGCAGGGAGGTAGTAAGGCAGCTCAACTGGATGGCAATTTTTCCCCGCCCCGCTTAACCCGCCCCTCCCCGCTTCGCCCCATGCGGGTTTTCCCCGCCCCGCAAAGGCAGTGGGGTGGGGATGGGACAAGATTTTAGACCCGCACTATGGGGCGGGGCGGGGATGGGTTTAGACCTTTTAGACCCGCCCCGCCCCGCCCCGCATTACTAAGGGTTATAATTGTAAATTTTTCATACCCTAAAACCCTACTATTTAAACAAATATATTAATATTAGCATATTTTATTCTACTCAATGTGATTCTCTATCTTTATTTTGTTATGTGTTATAATATGAGATTTTTATTTTATTTTTATGATTGTCATGTTAAACACTTGGATATATTATTCAATTTTTTCTAAAAATTGATTTGATTTGATGGGATAAATTTGTAATTTCAAGTATATTTTTATTAATAAAATAAGTTTTATTAAAAAAATTGTACTAGTTGTAGGGCAAATTAACAAAAAGTAGAGTTTTACGGGGCGGGGTGGGGCTTCGCGGGGCCCCAAGGGGCGGGGATGGGGTGAGACATTATTCCCCGTCATGCGGGGCGGGGCGGGGATGGGGCAAGACAAGACCATGCGGGGCGGGGACGAAGATCCCATCCTTCGACCCCGCCCCGCCCCATTGCCATCCCTAAGCTCAAGTTTCAATTTTATTCAAACACATGAACAAACATAAAAGAAAAATACCTTCATCAAGCTGGAGACCTCAGACAAACTCCTCCATCTCTGTAAAGACAACCCTTTTTCTTGCGACTCTCCAGTTGTGGGGTTTTGATCTTCTGTAGTTTGACTGCTGTGGGCAGTAGTGGCAAGAAGTGCAACTGCTTGAGGACCAGATGCCGCCTCCTCTTGCTTTTTAAGAGCTAATTTCCTTGTTCTTTCTAAGGATTTATAAAGATCATCATTGTCATCAGCAAAAACAGGATTTTCATCTTCCTCCAATTTAACAGGAAGAGTTTGTTCCATCCACAATGATTTTGATGCCTCATCGGCTTTAGCATAAGCTGACTGGTATGCATTGTTTCTCAATTCAGCCTCAGCTCTTTCTTGCTCCTCTCTGATGGCTTGTCTCCTTGCATCATTCCGAGAGCCAAGATCCCCAACTCCCAGTCCTGAAGAGAGAGCTTCTGCTTCAAGCGCATCCAAATCCAGCTTCTCTTTCTTCCTCAAGGATTTCTTTTTCTTGGGCTTTTTAAATTGAAGCATTTCTTCTTGAGTATAGTAATCTGATGTGATCTTCCCAATTGCATTGAGATCTTCAAAGTGATTGTTTTGTGGAAGTGCCCTCTAACCTTTTACGCAGCTGGCAATTAGAGGGGGGGGGGGGGGGGGGAAACGTTTATAAGTAAGGGGAAAAAAACTAGTGAAGTAATTAAAATGAATTCTAAAACCAAAAGAAGCATAAACTCATTATACATGGGAAATCCTAACACTGCAAATTCAGTACAATAACAGAACAGAAAATAGGAAGAATGGGACTACAACTTGCATAAATAGGAAGTCACCAAAAAAAGAATAATGCCATTACTGCACAGTATGCAAAGAGTTCCTCATTTTCAAACACAACCAATCTTCTCCTTTATCTTCCGGGTTTAATAAGAATTACCTCTTGGAGTTTTTTCTCTGCTTCGCCGGAGAAACATCCTCTTTCATCCAGAGCTAACCCCTGTAAAGAAGAATGAATAAGTACAAAGTTCCATGATCAATCCCCATGCACAACATTCCTTGTAATAAACTGAATAAAAAAGGAAAAGCAATGGGTCAGACTAAAATTTAAAATACAGTGAATGGACAAAACCAAAAATCAAACCTCATCTGCAGTGGGGTCATCATACTGTGGCAGAATTTTCTTCTCTGCACTGGGATCATCATTAAACCTAAAGCATCAGGATGCATGATATGTTAAATCATTTTTTCATATACTTATGGTATAATTATGAGATAATAACAAATTATAGAAGTTTCCATCTTACTTATCATCATAGATCCCTGTTTTCTTCTTTGCAGCCTTGTAAGCCTCATCTCACTGCTTTTGTTCTCCAAGTTCAACATTCTCAAGCATATCAATCTCTGTCACACCAGACCAAAAACCCTTGTTATATACATGTGTCAACTCATCTTAGAAGGGCCCTGAAAAACGATAAGTAACACCAAATAGTTTACCTTCATTGATGCCACCATCTGCAAGTATATTCTGATCTTTTAACGTTAAAACAACTGCACCACCTTCCACTACTTTGTCAATGCCATGAAGAACTTTAACTCCAGCCAGATTATCTATAAAGTATTCAAAATAAAAATCATATCAGTATTGATCAGTGATGAAGGAATCCATCACACAAAACCATTGGCTTACAGATCAGGTTCCAGAAGAACACACTAGTGGGGCATAAATTATGAACAGGTGCAAACTCAAAAGAATAATTAACTACAGTCCTCGCATGCACGCAGGAAATTTCATGACTCCTCAATAGAACTTGAATGAGTTCAGTATTTGAATCAGTCCGATCCAAGCACTCAAAATTCAATATGTTTCAGAATGGACTGACCCAAAATCATGTGGCATAACATCAATTTGATTTTATAAGACAAATCAAAAGGAGTAAGAACCCTTACGAGCAGTACCCTGGCTTGGTTCCTCATCTTCACTGTCTCCTTGACCTACGTTGTCCTGAGAAAATTCACACCATGAGATAAATAAAAGATCCCACATGAAATCAATAGTATTGTGAAAAAGAATACAAAGAAACACTATTGAAACAAAACCTGTTCCTCAAAAATTTTTGAGAGCTGCAACGCTTTTTTCTTTTCAGCATTCCTTTTCTCCTCAAGCTTGCGATTCCGACTAAGCCATGACAAAACCTCAGAAACACCTTCAGAATTTTTGTTCAATCTCTCTTCTCTCTTCCTGAGCAAAAAGGTTAACATATTCACATTACACAAAATGGATTTTCTCAGTTCACCACCAAAGTAGAATGCAAAAAACCTAGGAAAGAGATAAATACAATGCAAATGTAAATCAGTTTACAAACTAATCATCATTCAGCTAGTTTAGACACAAAATCCAAGGGTAGGAATTGCAAGAGTAAAAATTTTAAACACCAATTGTTTGATTTGATGTGTCAACATGCAACAAAGAAGGCATAAATAAAGATTTACTTACTTCAAGATGCGCTCCTCCAGTTCTGACGCTGACAAGTGTGCTCCACCTAATGACCCCCGATTATTTTCTTCAATCTCTGCATGATGAGATAACCTCCCTTGCTTGGAAGCATCCCTATCCCTATTATCTTCATAGTCCAGCTTAGAATTATCATTCTTGCTCCAATCATCTTCCTCCGGAGTTTTCCTGCTCACTCTATCTCTCAACCTCTCTTTATCTTGATCTGCCTCCCGCTCCTTCTCCCTATTCTGATCCTTATGTTTTTCTCTTTCCTTTTCCCTTTCCTTTGTTCTTACTTTATCTCTATCCCTATCTCTATTCTTCTCCTTTGTCCTCTCCTTGTCCCATCCTCGATCACTATCCTTCTCTGCATCTCTCTCCCTCTCCCTCTCACGGTCTTTCCCTCAATCTTTTCTATCTTTATCCCTATCACACTCTCTCTCTATATTTTTCCCAATCATATTCTTTCTCCCTCACCTTACTATCCTTACTCCTATCCTTCTCTCTCTCATCTCTATCTTCTTTCCTCCTATCCCTGCCACCGCTTTCTTTCTCCCTTTCCTTTAAAACATCATAACTACTTCTCTTCGACCGTTCCCGGTCTTTACTCCTATGTTCTTTATCTTCCCCTCGACTACCCTTCTTCCTATCCTTGCTCTGGTGCTTACTCAACTTATCAGTCCCATTCTGTTCCAACTCATCCCAATGTTCTCTCATTGGAGAAGAGTCAACATCCCTATCTTCCTGGTATTCATCCTTCGACTCAGACCATTCCATGTCCATCACAACTTAAAAAATAAATAAAAAATAAAAAAATAAAAACCCAGAATCAGAATAATATATATATATATATATATTTTTTTTTTTTAACATTATAGGCATTGCCAAGCATAAACATGAACTCAATAGCATTCAATTTATGTTTTTGAGTGCAAAATCAAACATATAGTGAACAATTAATTTAAAAAATAAATAAAACTACATATCATTTTTATTGAAATACTTTGCTTTGTTTAGTTCTAAACAACAAGAACAAGATACTCTTCAAACCCTAACTGCAAAGGACTCAAAATTTAAACAGAAATAAATTATTTATTGAACAAAATGGTAATAAAATGGGTTCAAATAGAAATAATCACGCAAAAATTTAAAGAAGTAAATTACTGGAACGCAAAAAGTTAAGAGAGGAAAACTCACCGTGACTGAGTGAGAAAGAGAGAGAGAGAGAGAGAGAGAGACTAAGAGGCTTGGGAGTTTTGTTAGAGATGAAAGTGAGTGAGCATGATGATGGAGATGGAAAACAGGGAGAGTTGTATGTATTACAGAGGAGAAAAAAAAGCTTTCAGGACGCCGGTTTTGTATTTGCCAAACTGTTGTATATGCCGATAGGATAAAAAATAACCAACGGTGTCTTGGTCTAGTGGTGCCAGGGGCTAGACTTGGTAGGGAGAACTACGGTTCGATCCCCCGCAAGCCCGTTGGGAGGAGTTTAAAACCTTAACCCCGGGACCCGTTTCGAAACCGGATTAGTCGGCCCAGTGGGTTCGGATACCGGTTGGGAAACCAAAAAAAAAAAAAAAAAAAAGATAGGATAAAAAATTGGTGAAAAGAGCCGGTTTATTTATTGTTATTATTTTTTTAAGGCCGAAATGGCCAAGTAACTTCTTTGGAGAAATATATAAGTATCTATCATTATTTGTGAAATAAATAGAAATATATTACTTTTTTTTTTAATTGGAGTTTGTTGTGTAATTTGAGTTTCACAAACCTGAGTTTTATGGAAAATTTTTTATGAAACTTGAGTTCCATAAAAAATAGCATGGCAAATTTGAAGACTATTTTTTCAAAGAACTCGAATTTCCAGAACTTGAGTTACACGACAAACTCGAGTTTCACAAAATTGAGTTTCAAAAATATGGTAGATTGCTAAATATTTTGTAAACAGTAGTATATTGCTAAATATTTTACCAAACAATGGTGTATGGCCATTTTTTTGATAGGATTGTAGAAGGTGTGTATCAAATCCACCAACTAGATAAAAGTACTAACCAATCACTACACAACCCGATGTCTCAGGTTGGTTTTCGGGGGTTGATGAGCTTTGTTGGATTGAAATTATATTTTGAGCTTTAAATTGGGTTAAGTTTGAGTTAATAGTTTGTTCAACACCCAACCCGACACATACACAAATATATATTATATATAAGTTTACTTTTTTGTCATTATTTTAATTTTTAGTTTAATTTAATTTGGTATTTTTTAAGAATTAGTTTAGATGAATTTGAAACTTTTAATATAATTTAGTTATATTATGTGGATCTTAACTTATAAAAAAAAATAGTATTACGTGGATTGTAATCATTTATTTGAAAATAATTAATTAAAATGAAAGTTCAACTTTTTATAAGAAATAAAATATGTAAACGAATTCTTAATGGAAACCAAAGTTGATAAACCTATTTTGGAAAGGGTTGGTAGACGAATTCAATTTACTAATCTTTTCATTGTTCCTCGTATTAATTCAGGTGGTGGTCTTGCATTGTATTGGAAATCTGAGCTTGTTGTGGATGTTCAATCTTTTTCAAATCGCCACATTGATGCTTTTATTAACCATGGAGCGGATGACGCCTGGCGTTTCACAGGTTTCTATGGAGATCCTGAGACTGCCAGCCGGGAAAACTCCTGGTCTTTACTTCGAGAGTTGAGCCGCCGTTCAACTTTGCCTTGGGTTTGTATGGGGGATTTCAATGAGATTTTGTTTGCTGATGAGAAATTGGGATGGTTGGATAGGCCAGAGAGACAAATGCAGAGTTTTAGGGATGCCTTAGACTACTGTAGACTGAAAGACCTTGGCTTCAATGGATACCCTTTCACTTGGTGTAATCGTAGGCCAGGTGATCAAAATACCTGGATTCGGCTGGACAGAGGGGTTGCTACCATTGATTGGATTTTACAGTTCCCCACTACCCGTATTCATCATCTAGTTGCTTTCCATTCTGATCATAAGCCTTTGTTGCTTTGCCAGATTCTGAGTATAAGCGATTTTATAGAAGGGGCAAACCGTTCCGTTTTGAAGCTATGTGGTTAAAAGACCTATCATGTGAATCGGTGATTAAAGATGCTTGGGGTGAACATGCTGTGTCTGAATCGGTCTGGGTATTCCAAAAAAAGATTGCGGCTTGCCAAAATAATTTGAAGGTGTGGAACAAAAATTGTTTTGGGCATGTCCGTAACTCTTTAAAAAAGAAACTTAAAGAATTGCAGGAGGCAGAAGAAGGTGGGAGTTATCGAACTAACCCTAGGAGAATCTACATGTTGAGGGAAGAAATACAAAGGCTGAAAAATAGGGAAGAATGCATGTGGAAGCAGCGGTCTCGGAATGCTTGGCTCAAGGAAGGTGATAGCAATTCTCGTTTTTTCCATTGTCGGACTAATCAGAGGAATCAGAGAAATTTTATCACAGGTTTGGAGGATAATGATGGGGTGTGGAGAGAGGATGAGGGCCGAATGGGAGGCATCATTGAGGATTATTTCAGGGACATCTTTACTACATCCAATCCTTCAGGATTTGAGGAAATTTTGGGTGGTGTTCACTCGGCCATATCTGAGGAGGATGCAGGGTTGCTAGGCCGTGACTTCCAAGCTAGTGAGGTTAAGCTTGCTCTTGATCAAATGGCCCCTCTTACCGCCCCTGGACCTGATGGTATGTCCCCTATCTTTTATAAATCTTTTTGGCACATTGTGGGTAGAGATGTTACTTCTGTGGTGCTTAATGCTCTTAATTCTGGTGTAGTCCCTGAGTCGTTAAACTCCACTTTTATTGCTTTAATCCCAAAAGTAAAACACCCTAAGAAAGTGGCAGATTTTCGCCCTATCAGTTTGTGTAATGTGGTTTATAAACTGATTTCTAAGGTTTTGGTCAATCGTTTGAAAAAATTCCTTGCCTGTGCTATTCCGAAAACTCAGAATGCATTTTTATCAGGTAGACTTATTTCAGATAACGTTCTTGTGGCCTTTGAAACTCTTCACTATCTTAAGAGGAAAACCATTGGGAAGGTAGGTCAGATGGCTTTGAAACTTGATATGAGTAAGGCTTATGACAGGGTAGAATGGGAATTTTTGGAGCGGGCTATGCGGCATCTTGGGCTGGGGGAGAGGTTTGTGTCTCTCATTATGTCTTGCATTAGCACTGTGACCTATTCAGTTCTGGTGAATGGTCAGCCTGTTGGTAATATCAAACCTAGTCGTGGTCTACGTCAAGGAGATCCTCTATCCCCCTATCTTTTCCTGATGTGTGCCATGGGTTTACAAAGTCTGTTGCATAAAGCTGAAATGGAGGGGCATATCAGGGGTGTGGCCATCTGTAGGAATGGTCCAAAAATCTCTCATTTGTTCTTTGCAGATGATAGCATGCTGTTTTGTAGTGCTAAAGAAGCTGAGTGCCAAAAGATTCTTGATATTCTGGCTGTTTATGAGAGAGGGTCAGGGCAAAAAATTAACCGGGAGAAAACTAATTTATTTTTTAGTTCCAATACTCCTTCTGAGGTCCAAGTTCGGATTCAGCAGATTTTGGGTGTCCCTTCTATCCGTCAATTTGAGAAATATTTGGGTTTGCCGGCTTTGGTTGGTAGGGCAAAAAAACAAAGTTTCATCTACATCAAAGAAAGGGTATGGAAAAAGCTTCAGGGGTGGAAAGAAAAATTATTGTCTCAGGCGGGCAGGGAAGTGCTGATTAAGTCAGTAATTCAGGCGATCCCGACTTACACCATGTGTTGCTTTAAACTTCCGAAGGGCCTTGTAAGGGACCTGGAAAGCGTGATCCGCAAATTTTGGTGGGGATATAGTGTAGAGCATCGGAAAACCCACTGGGTAAAATGGGAACGATTATGTGAAGCCAAAGAAGTAGGTGGGCTGGGATTTAGAGAGATTGAAAAATTTAATGATGCCTTATTGGCTAAACAAGTCTGGAGAATGATCCATAATACTGATTCTCTTTGTCATCGTGTTTTTAAGGCACGGTTCTTCCCGGATTGCTCCATTTTAGATGCAAAAGAGTCAAGTTCCGGTTCCTATGCATGGAAAAGTATTATTGGTGCTAGAGATGTAATTCGAAAAGGTATGGTTTGGCGTATTGGGACAGGGGAGGCAGTGCGTATTAAGGAGGATAGGTGGCTGCCTGGACGTGTTCACGGTACAGTCATTTCTCCCCTTCCTTCTATGGCCCCGGAAGTGAAAGTGAGTTCCTTGATTGATCCAGAAAGAGTAGCCTGGAAAACAGAGGTTGTGCAGCAACTATTTCTACCCCATGAAGCCGACATGATCTTGGGCATTCCATTGAGCTCTCGACGCCCCGATGATCGCATTACTTGGGCACACACACCATCTGGTATGTTTACTTCCTGTAGTGCTTATAAGCTACTGGTTTCTTGTGATATCTCTACTAGTGCAGGTGCATCTAATCCGGACAGCCAGAAAAAATTCTGGAAAGGTATCTGGCAGCTTCGGGTACCCAACAAAATAAGGCATTTTGCGTGGAGAATTTGCAACAATGCTCTGCCTACACTGGTCAATCTTCACCGACGCAGCATTGTGCCTAGTCCGATCTGTGCCCAGTGCCAAAACTATCCTGAAGACTCTCTCCATGCAATATGGTGCTGCGAAACCATCAAAGGAGCTTGGGCGGCCTTGGAGTGGATCCGTCAAACTGCACCGCCACAGCCTGCATCCTTTAGCGAACTTCTAGCTGGATTCCTGTCCTGTGGAGAAGAATTCAGAGCTGAGATCTTCGTGACCAGTGCGTGGTTCCTCTGGAATAGAAGGAATGCTGTCCATTTTGGACGGCCCTCATTGCCTGTGGATAGCATATGCAACAGAGCAGGAAACTACTTGCAGGAATTTTTGCAAGCCCAGATAGAAGAGCCAATTCCAATTCGTCTTCCTCCCAGTCAGCAGTGGCGTCCTCCGAATCATCATTGTTTAAAAATAAATTTCGATGCAGCGGTGTTTCGTCGACCAAGTAAGGCGGGCATTGGTGTCGTTATCCGCAACAATGCAGGTGAAGTTGAAGGTGCTCTGTCCTCGTCCATTCCTATGGCCCATTCGGTGGCTGATCTTGAAGCCTTAGCATGTTTGAAGGCTGTCTAGTTTGCACTGGAACTGGGTATTACCAGAGTTGTGTTTGAAGGCGATTCAGCAGTTATCATTAACGCCCTCCTACACGGCGCGGGTGCATTTGCTTCTTTTGGCAATACTTTGGATGATATACGTATGCTTTCTTCAGTTTTTCAGTTCGTAGAATTTATTTTTGTTAATCGAGGTTGTAACTCGGTAGCTGATGCTTTGGCTAAAAAAGCTAAGCAGTTAGTTGGGGATCAGGTTTGGCTTCATGATGTGCCAGCAGACATTGCCCCCTTAGTTAGTTTTGACGTTCATTGATTTTGTTAGTTTTATTTCAATAAATTGTCCAGGTCCTTGATCTGGGTTCTCAAAAAAAAAAAAAAAAATGTAAACACAACCCATCGACTCAATCCATTTGGGTTAGGTTATGTTGGTTTTTACAAATGTGATGGGTTGGGTTGGAAATTTATTTACTCAACAAACTTAGCTTGGATTGAAAAACCTCTCCAACTTGACCCATACACATTGTAAGGGCAAGTTTTGGTTCTTTAGCCCAAAAGGTAGAAGGACTCAGGCTCAAAGAGCCCAACACAATGAATTTTTAGAAAGTGGACTGAAAACTAGGCTTCAATGGATTGGACCTTGCTTACAATGGATCAAGGATGGTAAGAGGGCAAGAAAAAAAAAAAAAAAAAAAAAAAAAGCCTTCGGCAAGGAAATTCTTCCTCGACAAAGTCCAAGGAGAGTAATTCTTGAATATATTAGTCTAGGACTTTATTACAATTTCAATTATTTGTGTTACAGTATTTTTTCTATCGATTTTCCCATCCCCCCTCTCTAAAGGATTTCTTACATTATATAGCCCCTTTTAGCTGATCTTGGCCCTCAATTTGTTGATCATGCAAGCCACTACTCGAGTGCTTGTTCCATCAAACGCCCTCCCAAATTTTCTGTGAGTTACGGCAATTAAAACAGTACTGTTTAGGGGTCTTTTCCACATAAATGCGGTTAGGAGGTTTGGTGGGATGCATTAAATAGGGTGGCAGTTACCATCTCTTCAGTCACATCAGAGCTAACCTCCTCTCTGAAACTCTTTTTCTATAGTGTAACCTCTTCTATTAATGTGTCATTGACATGGCCATGTCTTGCCCCTCCGACCCTACCGTCCGAGGGTATGGTCTCCTCATAACTACATTGGCCTTCTTGGCCTCGGTACGACACATGACAATACTACCCTATTCAATTTCTGTACCCCACACACACCATTTTTTTTTTCATAAACAAACCAATTAAGAAAAGTAAGTTTATAAAATCATAGCTTTCCCTTTTTTAATCTATGATTAAGTAGCATTGAGATACCTTTACTCGACTTGGGCTAATTTACCTATATAATAAAGGAATTTATTTTAATAATAAATATTTTGTGTTTGAGTGATATTGTTGTTTCTTCATATGAAATTATTTTGATGAATCACATAATGTGTTATTTCTTTTTCTTTTCGTCTTTTTTTTTTTTTTTTTTTTTTTGAATGAAGTCAAAGATGCTTTGATGCTATGTTAAATAAATCGGAGGTGAGTGCGAAAGTGGAAGCATAAAAGAAATAACACATTATGTGATTCAACTTGATGACCTATGTCCACAAAAGAAAACCCCTTGAAAACTACATCTTGATGTATGAGTAAAGTATAAATCCTAAGTTACAATAAACCTATTAGGGGTATTTATAACAAGCTAAACCCTAGTTAACAGACTTGCAATACAAGTACAAGACTTGGGCCTAGAATATTAGGGCTTGAACATCTCCAATTACCCCACCCCCACCCCCCTTCAAACTCAAGGTGGAAGTTGGATGGAGCTTTAAGTTTGGTTTAAGCTAGAGAATGTCCCGTGAAAATGCCGTGAAGAATGTCTTGAAGACGAAATTGAAGAAGCCACGAAAATGCCTTGAATAAGCCACAAATGAAGCCTTGAGAAAGCTTGAAGAATGACTTTAGGAGAGATTGGATTGATTAGCTGTGGAGAACGTGTTGACATAATATTTTTGTTCACCCTCACCTCGCATGTCAAAATTTCAATTTAAGTCAAAAAATTGCAAAAATTATAATTATGATCCCAGGATTGAATGAGTGCTAAATTCAATGTAATTTGTCATAATGAGATGTCGAATGTACCAATTTTGTGTGTCAAGATTCAAAATAACTAAAATACTATTTGATAATCAAACTTTGATTGAGTTGACTGATGGTCAAAAGAAGTCAAAAATTCACTCCACCACCAAAATTCATCATTTCGCATCAAAATTAAATATTTTCCAATCACTTTTCCTATAAATGACAAGTTTGACCTTAATTTGACCAAATATCCAACTGTTTGATCGGGATGAATTTGAACCCATATTGTAAGTAATTGAATTCCCTTCAAAATGACAAGTAATGGGGCCATGTCAAATTTAAAATGAGCAAGATACCGCAAAAAATAAGAAAAAAGTGTCCAACACTTGGTCATTTTTTAGACCAGTGTAATAAAACTTTATTCTAATTTAAACTCGATTGAATTAAAACTAAACAACCTTGGTTTGACCCAAATAAGGAGTTGTCGAAAATGTCTCATTGTGAATTTCAATTTGCTATTCTTGATTGCCTTAAATTCCCTTAAAAATTAAAGAATTTGATAAAATACCAAAATGAGATTTTTGTGCTTAAAATTGAATTTCTCACTGCCTTTCAAGGCATCAAATTTACCAAATATGAACATAGGAGCCATAAAGTAAGCATCTTTAGAAAGTAAACATTGCAATCTTTCCAATGGTACTTCACTTGAGCCAAACAAAGGTCGGAAATGCCAAGAACTTTGATTACAAAAATAGGACAAAATTATGTAAACTCACAAAAAATTGGTTTTGATACTCACTTTGCAGCCAAATTCTTAATTCCTCTATAAGTGTTATCTCCCCAACACACACACACACACACATATATATATATATATATATATATATTATTTTTTTTTTTTCAAATGGCCCTGTAAAACGAAATAACCAGTTTTTGTAAATTTAAAAAAAATAATGTTCTTAGTATCAATAAGACAAAATTATATTTTTGACCATCGATTGTTTTCATTTGGTTTCTTAAATTTAGGGTGTTTGATTAAGGGTCATTTTGTCTATGTCTATGAATATGACTATTAAGAGAGAGTTTAAACTAGAAGAACCAATTTATTTTTATTGGTACTTAACTTCCAGATCAATAATAGAAATGTAAATTGATGTGGTTCATGAGGCTTGGGAAAGGGGTCGGTGTAAAGTCTCTCAGTGGCCTTTGGAAGTTTGCATTGAGGAGTGCCAAGCATCACTAAAGTCTTGGAACATGCAAAGTTTTGGGCATGTAGGAAAACAAGTTGCTGAGCTACAAAGAAAACTTCAAGCACTTGAGAATCTGAAGGGTGCTGCCACAGACCTAGAAGAAACTCATAACATAAAAAAGGAACTGAACAGGTGGCTCGGTATTGAAGAAGAAATGTGGCACCAAAGAAGCCGGAACAACTGGCTGAAGGCAGGGGACAAAAACACCTCCTTTTTCCATACCAAGGCCTCAAACCGGCATCAAAGGAACATGATAAACAGGATCATGGATGAAAATAATGTGTGGCATGACAATATGGATTTCGTTGGGCAGATTTTTGTGAGCCACTTTGAGCAGCTATTTACTACCTCACGACCAAATGTGGCGGGAGAGCTGTTAGATGCCATACAAGCAAAGGTCACCGAGAGAATGAACTTTTCTCTCATCCAAGACTTCCAGGCAAGGGAAGTGGAGAAGGCGCTCAAGCAAATGCATCCCCTTACTGCTCCGGGCCCAGACGGTATGCCTCCCCTGTTTTATCATCATTTTTGGCCCACTGTTAAGTCCATTGTTATTAATACAGCACTTGAATTCTTAAACCATGGTATTGCTCCCCCAAAATTCCATGACACTCACATTGTGCTTATCCCAAAAACAAAGAATCCTGAGAGAGTAACTGATTATAGACCAATATCATTGTGTAATGTGGCTTACAAAATAGCATCCAAAGTTGTGGCGAATAGGATGAAACGGGTTTTGCAGGAAATCATAGGTGAGAACCAAAGCGCCTTTGTGGCTGAACGCCTCATCACAGACAATGTGTTGGTTGCTCATGAAATGATGAATCACATTAGCAAGAAAAGGAAAGGCAAATGTGGGGAGATGGCGGTCAAGTTGGATATGAGCAAGGCATACGACCGCGTCGAATGGGATTGTCTACAACTTATTATGCGGAAGCTTGGTTTCCATGATCAATGGATTAGCATTGTGATGCGCTGCGTGTCCTCGGTGAAGTATGCTGTCCGTATCAATGGGAATCCTTGTGGTCATATCCTCCCAACCCGTGGGCTAAGGCAAGGCGACCCATTGTCGCCCTACCTTTTCCTCCTTTGCGCCGAAGGCCTTTCTGCCCTACTGCATCAGGCCACCCAAAGAAATGCCATAAAAGGTGTGGCTGCCTCTGCCCGGGGTCCTAGGGTGTCCCACCTTTTTTTCGCCGACGACAGCCTAATCTTTGGAAGAGCAACAGTGAACGAAGCCACAGAAATCCAACGGATCCTCAAAGTCTATGAACTCTCCTCAGGGCAACAATTAAACAGCAACAAAACCTCCTTGTACTTCAGCCCCAACACAAACAATGCAACAAAAGAGAAGGTAAAAATCATGTTTGGTGCCCAAGTGATCAAGCCCCATGAAGCTTACCTCGGGCTGCCATCTCTCGTGGGGAGGTCAAAAAACAATACCTTTGCCCAACTCAAACAAAGAGTAGCCAACAAAGTCTCAGGATGGAAGGAAAAGCTTTTAACACAAGCTGGGAAGGAAATTCTAATAAAGGCGGTGGCCCAAGCCGTGCCCTCATACACGATGAATTGTTTTTTGCTGCCTAAGAAGCTGTGTGAGGAGTTGACAGGAATGATCAGACAATTTTGGTGGGGTCAAGTTAAGAGCGAGAAGAAACTAGCATGGCTGAGCTGGGACAAAATGTGTATGCCGAAGGATCGGGGTGGTATGGGTTTTCGAGACCTACGGAGCTTTAATCTGGCTCTCTTGGCCAAACAGGGGTGGCGGTTGCAACTAATTCCACATCCCTTTTTAGCAGGGTTTACAAAGCCAAATACTTCCCGCACTGTAATTTCAGGGAGGCGACTATTGGCCGGAATCCGTCGTATGCATGGCGAAGCATAATGGCAGCTCAGGGAGTAATTCGAAGAGGCATGAGGTGGCAAGTAGGAATGGGAAATGAAATAAGGGTGTGGGGTGACAAATGGATCCCAAGGCCGAGTACCTACAAGGTAACTACACCAGAAAGGCCCTCTGTTAAAGATGCTCTGGTCTGTGAGCTCATAAACAGAGACACAAAGGAGTGGGATAGAGTCAAGGTTGAGCAATGGTTCCTTCCCGAGGATAGAGATGAAATTCTGAGCATTCCCCTCAGCACAACGAACAACAGGGACAGAGTAATCTGGGCTGAAAACCGGAGCGGAAAATTCTCTGTCAAAAGTGCTTACATATTGGCGCTAGAGGAGCAAAAGCAAACAGCCATGGCTGACTGCTCAAACGGGGCAGCCAGAAGAAGGTTATGGAAGTCTATCTGGTCTTTAAACATCCCTCAGAAAATCAAATTTTTTGCCTGGAAAGCAAGCCGAGACATCCTTGCTTCGAAACAAAATCTGGCGAAGAGGAAAATTACAGAAAACGGGGTTTGTGAATTGTGTGGGAAAGAAGAAGAATCCATCTGTCATTTACTGTGGCTCTGTGACCATGCCAAGGAAGTCTGGCGTAACAGCAAATTTGTTTTGCCTTTTGAAATCTCGGCAAATTGGAAGTTCATTGACGTGCTTGGGGGTTTGCAGAGGAATGAGCACCTTCGGCCTGGGTTGTTGGAGCAGGTCACTACGGTTTGCTGGGGCATTTGGAAGAATAGAAATGATCTCCGGATGGGCGGAAAAGGTAAGGCAGGTCGGACAATCCTGAGAAATGCCATGAACTTGGTGGCGGAATATCAAAGCGCCAATGAAGCCAAAACAGAGCATCTGAGGGTAACCACTGCCACGGTCTCATGGCAACCTCCAAGTCACGGACTCTACAAAGTCAACATTCATGGTGCGGTCTTCACAAAAAGAAAGCAAGCTGGAGCTGGAGTTGTTATTCAGGACTGTGAAGGTGAAGTGATTGCAGCCCTCAGCAAAAGGTGGAAGTTCCCATTAGGAGCAATAGAAGCAGAAGCAAAAGCATGGGAAATGAGAGTCATCTTTGCTAGGGAGGTGGGGATCAGAGAAGCAGAATTCGAAGGGGATTCGTTGATGGTCTGCAATGCATTACAGGGACTAGTCTCCCCTCCCTCCTCAGTGGTCAACGTACTCACAGGATTTTTGGATCACGCTTCACACTTTAGGCAGTGGAAGGTGTCACATATCAAAAGGCAGGGAAATGTCCCTGCCCATCTATTGGCCCAACATGCCCAACATGTTGAGGACTACATTGCATGGCTAGAGGAGTGCCCTAGCTTAATAGATCATGCATGTAATGAGGACAAATTGTAATTTGCTTCTTCTTCAATAAAGTGCGAGTATTTCCTATCAAAAAAAAAAAAAATAATAATAGAAATGTACGAAAGGACCACTTTGAAAATGGAATCAAATTTGATGGACTTAAATGAAAAATTCTCAAGTACTAAGGATCAAAAATGAAATTTAATCTATTAGAAATGATGGGTCTACACTCTAGAGTTTACTCCATAAACCACTGAAGTATTGACGTGTCTAAAGAGTAAAGAGGCATATGCACATTACATTCACATGACCTGCTTCCTACAACTACAAATGATAAGATAAACAAAACATATATATAATAGAGCTGCAAGCAAAGACAAAGGCAAAGCAAAAAACTCCCCGCTAAAATTGGTGTACTTGTCTAAATTTAGCTTAAGACCCTAAAATTAGCTTCTTCCTCCTTCTACGGATCAAACACTCACATCATTCCACATTCTTTACTCCAGCAAAAAAAAAAGTGCATGGAAATGTGTTTATGGGCAGCAAAATAGTAAAATTTCCGAAAGATAGAAGATGAGAGAATGGGGTATTTAGATTCTTTAGAAGAGTTGTAGAATGTATGTATACAGTGTAGGAAAAGAGTATATGTTTAAGGCTTAGCTAGGTCCTCTTTAAATGGAACCAAGTATGAAACTAAAATGGAATTAGTTGAAGGCAAAATCAGAAAATAAGGAAAATTTGGAAAGGTTTTTTAGCCAAAAAAGGGTAATTTCTTTAGTGAGTTTTAGTTTTTATCCAAAAGAGGAAATTCTAAAATTTAAGGTTACTGGAATAGCTGTTCTATCATAGCTGTTTTAAGATTTTTTTTTTTTTTTTTAGAAGGAAGCTGTTTTAAGATAGTTGTTGCCTGGAGCTGAAGTAGATGAGATTAACTTGCTGATGTCATGCTAGTGACAAAATATTCAGCATATTTTTCATTGATTTGGCTTGAAATGGTAAGATCTTTTTTTATGCAATTTTGCTATTTTTGGAAGGGCAGTTGGCTACTAGGATTTTGGATTAAAATGGTAAAATCCCTTTTGAGGATGTCTTGCTATTTTGGGTATAGCATCTAGTTATTGGGATTGAGCATTAATGGTTGATAATGCCACTTTAGGACATGTGTCAGGTGCTGAACATTACTAGTGCTTTGTTAGCTAAGTTCTATGTTTTGGAAATTATATTTTTAGTCCATGGTTTCATTACAATGTAATTTTAGTAAGTAATAAACTAATTGGTTGATATTTAATGAAGTTTTAGAGATATAGTGACAGTCTTTTGGGTTTGGCCTACCTCAAATACTTTTTTAACTAGAATCTCCTTTTGTTTTATTGAAAAACTGCTACATCACCCACTAACTAAATAAAATGTGGAGATTAAAACTTACTACCATTTGCTATTGTGTATTTAAAACAAAAGGAGATCTCCAGTTAAAAAAGTACTGGAGATAAGCCAAATCCTAATATTTTTACATTGTGACAAAATCTTGGAGAACAATAAGAGTATTTAAAGCTGAAATTAGGTAGTTAGAAGGGAATACTTGGGCTGATCTTGCATTTAATGTTGATTACAGTAGCTGGCTTAGATATTAAACATATTTCTTATATATGGAAATTAGAGATAGCCAATAAGGTTTAGCCATGAGTTTGGGCTAGATTTAGTTGAAAATTATAATATAGTTTATATGAAATAATATGGCTAGATTTCAAAATTTGTACCATATAATGAACATTAAGTTTTAGGTAAAGAGTATTGAGAAGTTTTATCATTTTAAGTGTTATGTAATATAGAATGCTTACCAAATGTTATTTACTACAAATTGTCTTGTCAAACTTCAGGGAGTTGGAGAAGACATGTCAAGTAACAGGCTTCTTTTATCAAATATAGATTGTGGAGATTTACGGAACATACTTTTTGGCCCTTCAAAATCACAACTCCCAAAGTTTCCTCAATGAGACTCATGAGCTTGGATCATGAGCCCAAAAATATAAGATAATTTGCCATGGGCATATGACCATAAGTTTCATTTTGTGTAAATATAAGTTTTTGTTGGAGAAGTTGTTTCCATAAGTATAAGAGAGATAATATGGATCATAATTCTTCAATCTTTGATCGAGCTTGATCCATATAGTGATGTTGATGATGTTGTGGGTCATGAGCCCAATTGATGAAGAAGGACTATGGACCATGAACCCACCTTATAAGTGAAGATCTTGTAGGCCATTTGAGCCAAATTCATGTAGATGAATAAAATATGGGCTCTTTTGTGTTTTGAAAGATATTTATCCAAATATCTATAATAATGTTGATGTGGCATGAGTCACCAATGAAATAATGCCATTTGGTGCGAAAAAAATTGTTTTCAACATAAGGTAGCCAATATATGTAATTAACTTATTTCTATTTCATTTAATTTTATATATCGGCCTTTTTCAACCCAAAAAAAAAGAAGAAGAGAAAATGTTTAAAGAGGTTAAAATAGTAAAATTGCCTTGAAAAATGGGGAAAAAAAAACTAGTTTTTGTAAACTTAAAAAAAATATGATTAGTATTAGAAAGAGAAAATTATACTTTTGACTAGGGTGTTTTTCAAACCACTTAAAATGCATGCATGACAACATCTAAACCGACCAAAATCACCTGCAAAATAAAGTAATTGCACCTCACCATATTGTGTGGTGTGGAGTACAATTTTATGATAAAAAAACTGTAAAAAACCGCACTACATCCCTATATATTTATTTATTTTTATATTAGATATATATAATAATTTAATATTATATGAAGTAAGTGATCAGCCTAGTGTTAGTGCATTCCAGTTTCATATTAAAATGATTTCGTTTTGGTTAAATACAAAATCAAAAGTTCAAAAAATCATTCACTTCTCCATCTCATGCTCTCAATCTCACAAAATCGAAAGTTCAAAATTATTATTTTTTTGTTTTGTATATACAATATATTTGTGACACTTTTAGTTTACTATCAATCTTAAATGATTTTTTTTTTTGTCTTGTATATATTTGTTCTACTTTATTTGTTACACACATTATATTTTTTTTAAAAAATTTATTGTCATATTGTCATTATTATTATTAATAGTAAATTAGAAATTTGCCATGACATCTTGAAAAATATACCATCTTAAAACCAACCAAACCGCACCTTGTATACTGCACTACATCGTACTTGTAACTGCAAAATTTAGGTGTGGTGCATAAAATGATAAAAAACCGCACTGAACTGCATCGTGAATGCCCCTACTTTTGACCCTTGATTACTTTCATTTGGACTCTTAAATTTAAGTTTTTTATTTTAATTTTTTTAATTATTAAGGGTCATTTTGTTTATGTCTAAGAATAATATGATTGTTAAGAAAATTTAAACCAAAGGAAATAACTTCTTTCTATTGGTGTTTAACTAACAGATCAATAATAGAAATGAACTTTAAGGGCAAAGTGAAATCAAATTTGATTAAATAATCAAAATAAAAACCATCCCAAGTACTAACCACTAAAAAACTATTAGAAATGATGATGGGTCTATTCTCTAGAGTTTACAACATAAACCATTTAAGTATTGATGTGTCTTGACTCCAAAGAGGCACATGCACATCACATTCACACGGCTCTGCTTGCTGCTTCCTACAACTTCAAATGATAAAGAGGCAAAGCAAAAAACCTCCCCGCTAAAATTGGTGGTACTTTTGTCTAAATTTAGCTTAAGACCTTAACAGTATCCAATCCTCCTCCTCCTCCGGATCACACACTCACATACCACCATTTCCATTCTTCACTTTCAGCAACAAAAAAGGAAAACCAAAAAAACCAAAACACACGAGACAGACCGAACCAAAAGAGATTAAGGTTTGTCAAAAAAAATTATGACAAGACCTGAGAATTTCGAGTTCCAGGAGTGGTGGAACCAGCAAAGAGATAAAAACAACAACACCAACCACGATCTCCTCCTCGACACTTCTTCTTCTTCTTCTTCTAACAACGACATCCTCACCGTACAGGTCACCACTCCCACCTCAGATCCGACGGTCGAGAAGGGACGGTCACGCAGCGCTCGCCAGCTCTACTGGCTATGCCTCTTGAGGTTCCAGCAACTCTTCTCCTTCTTCGCTTTTCTCGCCAATGGCGTCGTTTATCTCCTCCGCATCTCCCACCGTCGGATCTCGTCTTCTTCGTCTTCGTCGTCCTCATCGTCGCGTCTGTACCGTCTGATCAAGGCTTTTTTGGTTCTGGTTCTGATCTTGCTGTGTTTGGAGCTTGCGGCGTACTTCAAAGGATGGCATTTCAGGCCGCCGGTTGGGTCGGACGAGGTGTTGGGAATGCTGGGGTTTGTGTATTCGAGCTGGATCTCGATTCGGGCGAACTACTTGGCTCCGCCGTTGCAGGCGTTGACGAATGTGTGTATCGTGCTGTTCTTGATTCAGTCGGTTGATCGTGTGGTTTTGATGATTGGGTGTTTTTGGATCAAGTTCCGGAAGCTTAAGCCGGTGGCGACGGTGCGGTACGCGGCGGCGGATGAGGAGAAGGGGAATGTGGGGGCGGTGGAGGAGTATTATCCCATGGTGTTGGTGCAAATCCCAATGTGCAATGAGAGGGAGGTAAGAACATGTAGGTTTCATATCCCCCCCCCCCTTTTTTTTTTCTATTGTAATTTTTGTGTTTTTGGTTAGTATATGTTTAGAGGAGAAGAAGTAATGTTGCATCAGTAAGGTAAGGTAAGAGAGAGTGAGTTGATTCAGGAGGTTGAGGGAATGGAAAAAGGTAGAGGAAGATTGAAAATACTAACATTAATAGACGTAGTGAAAAATGAGATGTTGATTAAGGAAGTAATAGTGTATGAGTTAGAAAAGATTAAATGTGGCCACCCGACCCAATTTTTATTTTTAGTGATTTTGAACTCTTGGAGGGTCTTGGACCCTTTTTTTTTTTTGATAAATAAGAAAGATGTGTATTCAAAAAATTAATGCAAAGAAGCACAAAGCATATCAAAGATTACAAAAGAAAAGAAAAGGCAACAAACAGAGAGAAAAGAAACTAATTACAAAGATATAGAGAGTTTTATGCAAAGAAGCAAAAAGCATATCAAAAATTGCAAAAGAGAAGAAAAAGCAACAAACAGAGAAAAGAAACTAATTACAAAGAAATAGAGAGCTAAGAAACAAAGGGAGAGATTCACTAGATGTGAGTTTCTAAGCCCTAGACCAATCAAAAGGGAACCAGTAAAAAAAGCAAGCAACTAGTCATCGGATCTATCTAAGTCCTCAAAAGTCCGCCAATTGCGTTTCCTCCAAATACACCACATCAAACACAACAGAGCTAAATTCCAAATGCTAGATGAATGCTTCCCCAACCAATTCCACCAGCCAAACAAGAAATCTGCAACTGATCTTGAGAGAACCCACGAAATCCCAAAAGTACCAAAGACAAAGTTCCACAAACGATGAGCCTTCCCACAATGTAGCAACAAATAATCCACTATCTCCCCACAACAACGACACATGATGCACCGGGGTGCCTTATCTTTCAAATACCTTTTCAAGGAAAAACAACGGAAGATGAACCATGCAACTTATGATAAAATGAGCGGATATTAAAATCCTCATTCTTTGTCAACTTCCATCTCATATGGTCACCATCATCATTTGAAGGTAAATTGGCTGCCAAGAACCAAAAGAAATCATCCACCAACTCTGCCTCCCAATCATAAGGACCCCTAATAAAACGAACCTCCCAATCTCTCAAGTCCTCTGCTCCTTGCCTTATCAAAGAAGAGTCGAGAGAGACCACTCTATTAGTAGCAATATTATATTAGACCAGAAAAGCCAAATGAAGAGGAAGATCCCCATACCACCAATCTGTCCAAAATTTCACTCTATTCCCCACCTTAACCTTAAACTGGATGTTTTTGCTAAAAGTTTCTCATTTGAATACTTCTCCACAAGCCACACTCGTGAACTCCACTTCCTAGCTTAGAAGTCCCCCCCCCCTCTCTCCCTCCCCCCCCCCCCCCCCCCCCCAAAAAAAAATTCTTCCCCAAATTTAGTAGCTACAACCCTCCTCGAAAGTCGAGTCTCCTCCACCCCGAAGCACAAAACCCATTTTCCTAGTAAGGCTTTATTGAAAGTGGTTAGTTTCCTAATCCCTAAATCACCATCGGCAATAGGCATACACACCTTATCCCAACCCAACAAGCGTGTCTTGGAATCACCCCACAAAAAATAACTTTGGAACTTCTCAATTTTGTTAGCCACATGAGTAGGGATGGTGAAAAGAGATAAAAAAATAAGTAGCAAGGCTAGATAACGTATTCTTAAGCAAAGTTAGCCTACCACTTGTCAACAAATACATTTTCTTTCACCCAAATAACTTTCGTTCTATTTTTTCCAATTTAGGATTCCTAATAGAGGGGGCCTTATGAGATGCCCCCAACGGCATACCGAGATAAGTCATTGGCAAAGACCCAACCCTACAACCCAAAATCTCTGCCAAAGCATGCGCATTATTCACTTCACTTATAGGAACCATTTCACTCTAAGACACATTGAGCTTCAATCCTACCATGGCCTAAAAACAATGAAGTAACAAACGAACATGAAGGAGTTGCTCCACATTTGCATCACAGAATAGAATAGTATCATCCACAAATAGCAAGTGCGAAACACATTCCCCTCCACCTCTCCTACCATCTGCTCTAAAGCCATGAAGTAACCTGCCCCTCCATTCTCTTCAACATCCTACTAAACACCTCCATCATGACCAAAAATAACATTGGAGATAGCGTATCCCCATGTCTCAAACCTCTTGAACTACCAAAAAATTCAGTTGGAGACCCATTGACCAACACAAAAAACTGAACTGTGGAGATGTAGATGTGAATCCATCTACACCATTTCTCCCCAAAGCCCATTCTCTTCAACAAATATAAAAGAGCCTCCCACTTCACATGGTCATAAGCTTTCTCAATATCTAGTTAACAAATCACTCTCAGAATCTTACTCTTCACCTGACTTTCAACACACTCATTGGCTATGAGGACTGAATCAAGGATTTCTCTACCTCCCACAAAGCTATTCTGAGATTTAGATATTAACTGATCTAACACCACTTTCAAACGATTTGCCAGAACCTTAACCAAGATCTTATAAATACTCCATACCAAGCTAATAGGTTTGAAATCTCAAAAATTAGAGACATCATTCTTCTTAGGGATTAAGGCAATAAAAGTAGCATTGAGAGATTTTTCAAACTTACAATGTTAATAGAACTCTTCAAAGACCGCTAAGCTAAGGCATAAGTGAAATGATGGTTTTGGCTTGAAATTTATCCAAAATGTGTTTGTAGGCATAATTTGCGGATGCATTTAGTAATTGTGATTGATTAGTGTTGCATGTGTAAGAGGGATGGGGAGACTATTGATCATTTACTTATACACGGCCCTATAGCTTGAGAGTTGTGAAATATGTTTAAAGGAGAGGGATTAAATGTAGAGCTTTTAAATGTAGCACTAGTGAGAAAGCATAAGTTGTTTTAGGTTGAGGGAACGAAAAATATTAATAGAAGTAGTGAAAAATGACATATCAATTAAGGAAGTAATAGGGTGTATGAGTTTGAACAAAATACGATGTTGGAAAATATTACATGTGGCTGACCTTGATCGATTAATTTGGGGATCCATTGCTGAACCAGTTGTTGGTTTTTCGATTCTAAACTCTTGTATGGCCAATTGTGGACGTTGTTGCACTAGTAAGCTAAAACATAAGTTAAATATGATTCTGGCTTAAAATTTATCAAAATTCAATGGTTATGAAAAAATTCTTGTATTTGTTAGTGTTAGAATAGATTAGGATACATATATTAGGATATTCCCATGAGGTTGATGAAGAATGGGGAACCTAGCTTTGATACCATGTTAAATTTGAGAATGTAATTTTCTATATGATTGAATTGTATACAACTGTACTGAGGAGGTCTTCATATATAGAGAGGCCATTTAATAGTAACAATATTCAAGTACAATACGTGGTACTCCACAATAGTGCAACTTAGATAGTATGAAGTAGGGCAGTAAAGTAGTACAGTTTTGGGCCCACTGATGAGCTTGGGCCTCATGTACACTAACAGCTACTATTTGCGACCGAGTAGGATGAGCAGCATTCCAGTTTCACGTCCTGGGGCAGAACTAAGATAACGGAACTAAAAGTTCTTCACTTATAAATTGTGACCAACAACAAAAGGTGATTTTAATTAATTTCATCACTGCGTATAAGCTATAATGCTGGCACATTTATGGGAGTCATGTATAATGAAAAGTATTGTGATTCTACCTAAGCCTTATGGAGACCACATGTGAGTTTTACAATAGTTTCCTCTTTGGTGTATTGCATTCAATTTCTCTGTTGAAGCATGTGGCCAAGAGAAATAGAGATGAAAGACAATGGGTTTATACAATTGACTTCTTGTCTCCTTCAGTTTGTACCATGTCTTGCATAGTGCAACATTTTTGTATCCTTGTTAACTGTAAGTATGCTGCGCCAACTGCCAAGCTTGTCTACCATCTCAAATGATGTCACATATTCTTTTTTAAAGTGACTCAAGATTAGCATGCATAATTAAGAGATCTTTTGTCTAAGACTGTTGGATGCTACTCAATTCACGTCCATACAACTTGGTTTTGGCTCCTATGTCTTCTTTTTCCATCCTGGTCTACTTAAGGTATAGGCCAGGCCTTCTGCGAAGTCCTCATGTCTTCACTCACTGCTCTCTACCAGTCTGTTATTTGATGTTTCTCTTGTCCTTTGTGTCTCCAAAGTGAACCAAATACTCCTATTGTGTTTAGAGGTCTTCATCATGTATAACCAAACTATCTTAGATAGCTTTCTCTTGTCTTATCTTTGATTAAAAAGATTGAATGCATGTAGATTTTGTAACTGGGAAGATGCAGATGGTAGAAAATTAAAATTTTTTGTCCAATTTGAATTGATCTTAATGGATCCCTTCTGACTGCCTTGAGGAGAAATAATAGGTAGTAATGATAGGATTGGAAAAATAATATATAAGTAAACAAAAATAAAAATATGGTACATGTTAGAGTATATTTGGAAAGTAAATGTAAGAGACTCATTCTGTTGCTGCTTAAGTTGCCCAATAGTAACAGATTTAAGTCATTTAACAATAAATCTTTTAGCAGTGACATAGTTATCCAAAAATGGTGAAAATTTTTCTTTTAGCAATGACAGATCATATTGTATTTGTACCCCCTTAAAGATAGGGGTAGCTCCTATTGATGAAAAGATGATAAAGGGTCGCTTAAGATGGTTGTTATGTTCAGAGGAGAGAGATTAATGCACCTGTAAAAAGGAGTAAGTTGATTTAAGTTAAGGGAATTAAAAAAGGTAGAGGAAAACCCAAAATAACATTAGTAGAAGTAATAAAAAGGGACTTGTCAATTAAGGAAGTAACATAGAATATGACTTCAGATTGAATAGAAAGGAGGAAAAGAATTCATGTAGCTGATCTTAACTAATTTGTTAAGGATCTATAGCCGAACCCAAAAAATTTGGGATTAAGACTTGTTGTTACTGTAGTGACTTATCATATCATAAGCCTTTCGGCGATCATCAATCTAAATGTAAATAAACCAACTATACTCGGGGTTCCAATGATACCCTGCGATAATGGTGTCCTTTGTGGTTTGAACCCCACTCTCCCCTCTCCTACTCTATCTATCTATTAAAAAAAAGGATCAACTATACTCAATGGTACTGAATGTTGGGCTGTTAAGAAGTAACATATTCATTAAACGAGTGTAATTGAATAAGAATGTTAAGATGGATAAAAGGTAGAATATAAGGAAAGTTAAGATTTGAAATAAGGAAATTCGTTTAAAGATAAGGACAGCCCCTATTGATGAAAAAATAAGGGAGAGTTGCTTGAGATGGTTTGGTGCTGCCTTTGTCGATGTGAAGAGGAAATTGTGGATCATTTATTGATCCATTGCAAGTATGCTTATACTTTGTGGAGTGAAGTCCTTCGTTTGTTTGGGGTTCAGTGGGTGATGACGAAGAATGTTGTTTCTCTTCTTACTGCATGGTGGAATTGGTTGGGGAGTCACACTTCAAAAGTGTGGAATATGGTTCCAGCTTGTATTATGTGGTTAATTTGGAAGGAGCGCAATGCCCGTACTTTTGAGGAAACTGAGAGACTTGTAGACTGTGTGAAGTCTTTGCTACTCAGGACTTTGTTTGAGTGGTCCCGGGTTTGGGGGTTTACGCATTGTCACTCTTTGTTTGATTTCCTTAATTCTGTTAGCCTTTCTATTTGATTGGTTTGTATTCTTTTCAGTGCAGTGAGTTTACTATCGTAAATTCATTGTGCTTTTTTTTTTTCAATAAAACTGTTATTATCTATCAAAAAAAAGAGATGGTTTGGTTAGTTTAGAAGAGAGCTATTAATGCACCGGTGAGAAAGAGTGAGTTGATTCAAGGAATGGAAAAGGTAAAGGAAGACTAAAATTAACATTACTAGAAGTAGTAAAAAAGGACATGTTAATTAAAGAAGTAATAGAGATTATAACTTTGTATAAAAGAGAATGGCAGAAAAGAATAAATGTGGCCGAGCCTGACTGGTGTGTTGGAGATCCATAGCTAACCCCAAAATTTTGGGATTAAGGTTTGGTGGTTGTTGTTGTTGCTGTATGCTCAACGTCAACGAGCGTTGACTCAAATGACACTTTCTCCTTTATAAGAATGGGGTAAAGATTTGGGTCCTGAATTCAAGACCTACAGGCTATGTGTGTGTTTCTGTGTACTAATAAAAACATTATAACATTTCTTCAAGAACATAAAGTTCAAGGTATAATTACAGAACATGATATGAGAGAGTAAAGGGAGAGAAGAGTGAAGAATGTGCATTGTTCTGTATGATTTTCAGTACCTACTTGGATATGGACAGGAGCTCTCATTTATTTTTATGTAGAAAATCATAATCATTTATTATTATATTGTGTGTGTTTGTATGTTTGTTTGCTGTTTTACGTTCACAAATATTCAATTTTTATTTTAATTTTTTCTTAATTTAATCCATAGTAAATTTGCATTGAATTGACAATGCCGGTTTTTTATTTGCACACACACACACATCTATGTATATATTGTTCTGTTTCAGTTTTTCAGTGTTTTTTGTATTATTTCTTTCCTTTTTTCCTCAGTAAACCTTAATATCTACTGTCCTTGGGTGCTGCACAGGTTTACCAACAATCTATTGCAGCAGTTTGTATCCAGGACTGGCCAAAGGAGAGAATGCTTGTACAGGTTCTTGATGATTCTGATGAATCAGATGTCCAACAACTTATCAAGGCAGAAGTACAGAAATGGCAACAAAGGGGTGTTCGCATATTGTATAGACACCGTCTCATTCGCACTGGCTATAAGGCAGGAAATCTCAAATCTGCAATGAGCTGTGATTATGTAAAAGATTACGAGTTTGTGGCAATCTTTGATGCAGATTTTCAGCCAGGACCAGATTTCTTGAAGAAAACTATTCCTTATTTTAAGGTAACTTTAAAAGATATATTTAATCTACTCTAATTTATCGAGCATGCTTAATGGTTACTGTTATGATATAAAAGCACACTACATAGAATAGCCGTTGTTTAGATTGTCAAGTTGTATCCATGCTTATGTCTACAATACATATATAAATACTTATTACACGTGCAAATTTCAGCATAAACAACGTCAAGGAGTATTTGTGATGTGGACAACCTGGACTAGCCTGGTAGTTGATTCTATTAAAATCAATTTCTTTTTTTATGGTAAGAGACAAAATATGTTAGAAAGAGGAGAAACCTCGGTCTAGATACATTTCTTAGACTGGCAGCTGTGCATGTTGTTCATAACTTTGCAGAATGATGTGGTTCTTTGTTAAATCATGTATATAGTTTTTATTTCAAACAAGAGTAATAAGATGTTTACTTGTTTAGGTGGTTTACAATCTTCTCAAATGAAGTCGATAGTTGTCTGTCAATATAAATGTCATGCACATACATAAGGATACCAAGATATTCCTATGGATTCCTACATACATATATCCAGATTCCCATTAAAACTTACTTCTTTGGGAATGTCGATCCCCTTCAGAACTGGTAAGTATCCACATTACTATGACTAGGGAATGTTATTTTTATTTTTATTTCATAAAATGACAATAATATCCCATTTAATATAGCTCCAACTAACCAAATTAAAACTTTCCTCTCTTTACACAAACCCTCTCCTATCTTCTCAATTGTTGCTCAATTCATTGCTTTATCACTACCATGATGTAGGAACCCCTATGGCCAAGGGAAGCTGCATACTTGTTTTCTAGTCAATTTTTCTATGTAGTGTTCACTACTGCTTCAATTTTCTTTTAATCTCCTTTTCGTCCCCTAGTCATTTGTTCTATGTGGTGCTCACTACTGCTTCAATTTTGTTTTAATCTCCATTTCGTCCTCTTTTTCCTTTTTTTTTTTTTTTCCCCCTTTTCTGGGTCTTTCTTTCCTTTATGGTGTCTCAATGGGTTCCAAACCCCCCCCCCCCCCCCCCCAAAAAAAAAAAAAAAAAAAAAAAAAAAAAAACAAAAGAAAATGTTAGTGGAACTGGATGATTGATGTTTTAGAGTAAAATTAAAATATTGAGGTATTTCAAGCTTATCATGTACAAAGATATTTTTGGAAAAATCAATAATTCCTATAGGATTCCTAGGAATAAACCAATATAAGAGGATCTCACATTCGTGGGAATCTTAGTGAATTCCTAATCAAACCAAACAGCCATGCTAACATTTCCAAGCTTTTTAGATTTCTAGGGATCACATTCCCAAGAATTTGGATGTTGGAGTTGATTGATTCCTTTAATCAATACGACATTTGTGTTTGGATGCAAATATGAATGTGATTGATAGCACCAATTGTCTTTGAACCAAATGGTGTCTCCTTTCCCACAAAGGGTGGAGGGGTGAGACCATGAGTTCAATCCTTATGGGTGTGTGAGTTGAATTGCCTATAGAGAGGGAAAAAAGTTAAATACGATTGAAAACTCTTTTTCAACTCTGTTGTGGAAATAGTAGTTTGATGAGGCTATTCTAATTGATGTCAGCGTAATTATTCAAGTTTCTTCCTTTTCCCCAAACCCTCAATATTCACCATCTATTGACTTTATTGAGTGCTTTTGTTTAGTATGGAAACATTTTGTAGATTATAAAGTAGATATTGGTGACCTTTAAGTTTTGATTTTCTAACTTCAGATCTTTTTTGAAGGGGAATGATGAACTGGCATTAGTCCAGACAAGGTGGTCATTTGTGAACAAGGATGAGAACTTGCTTACAAGGTTGCAGAACATAAACTTGTCATTCCACTTTGAGGTTGAGCAACAGGTCAATGGCATGTTTATCAACTTCTTTGGATTCAATGGAACTGCTGGTGTTTGGAGAATTAAAGCCCTTGAAGACTGTGGTGGCTGGTTGGAACGGACAACTGTTGAGGACATGGACATTGCTGTTCGTGCTCATCTTTGTGGGTGGAAGTTCATATATCTGGATGATGTTAGGGTATAATGTATTCCCATTCACAGGGTTTCTTAACATGTTTTAAGATTAATCATATGCTTTTCTGATCTTACCCCTTCTTGCAGTGCCTCTGTGAACTCCCAGAGTCCTATGAAGCATACAAGAAACAGCAACACAGATGGCATTCAGGTCCAATGCAGTTGCTCCGCTTGTGCTTTGTTGACATACTCCGTTCTAAGGTATGGAAGTTTCATTTATTTATGGTGTTATTTGCAAGACATTGAATATGATGAAAGTTTAAGAAACCTGATAAATGGTCATGAGGAAAGATGGATTATGAAGTTGACAAATCATTGCACTCTCTTCGATAAACAAACTATGAAAGTTCCATTAAGACTTTCAAACATAAAGATGCACAGTTGTGCAAACAAAATCATTTAAATGTATCCTTCTAAGACATTACTTCAATTAAGTTTTTTAACTCATCATTCTGTGGCTTTGATGTTTGGTATTAAGTACTTCAGCTTTAAGTATGTTTTATATCTCATTCTAATGTTACTTTCTTTGACGTTCCAGGTGAGTTTTGCCAAGAAAGCCAATTTGATATTTCTTTTCTTCCTCCTACGGAAGCTCATCCTGCCATTTTATTCGTTCACACTCTTTTGCATCATTCTCCCCCTGACCATGTTCCTGCCAGAAGCTCAGCTACCAGCTTGGGTTGTTTGTTATGTTCCAGGAATCATGTCTATTTTGAATATTCTCCCAGCACCACGATCAATCCCATTTATAGTTCCTTACCTTCTTTTTGAGAACACCATGTCTGTGACCAAATTTAATGCCATGATATCTGGATTGTTTCGGTTTGGAAGTTCTTATGAGTGGATAGTTACAAAGAAATTGGGAAGATCATCAGAGAATGACCTAGTTGCATTTGAGAAGGAATCTGATCCCCTAGTGGAAACTACCGGTCTTCTAAGGTCATCCTCAGATTCGGGCCTTGAAGAGCTGAGCAAACTAGAGACATCTAAAAAAATGGGTAAAACTAGAAGAAACCGGTTGTATAGGAAGGAACTTACTCTTGCATTCATTTTGTTAACTGCCTCAGTGAGAAGCTTGTTGTCTGCCCAAGGAATTCACTTCTATTTCCTATTATTTCAAGGGATCACTTTCTTAATTGTTGGTCTTGACTTGATAGGCGAGCAGGTGAGTTGACCTTTAGTATTTTGATTTTTGAGTAATGTTGGAAGCTATTTCCCCAGGATTTGGACTGGGACTCAGTTTACCATGAGTGGAGCCAATGTGCTGGCTAGAGTATTGGCAGTTCACACCTGCCTTTTGTGTTTCTTGGCCCCTCATTGAACCAATTTCTTCACGCCTGGCACATATTTGTAGTCTATGAGTTTACTTTTTGTGTAAAGGGCTATTGTATCGTTGTTGCCGTCAAGTCATATGCCTCAAGTTAACATAAAGTTGTCTCAAGGTTGCAGAGAGATATGACCCTCAAAAATGGTGAAGAGGAAAGGATTCTTATGTTCAATCTGTTTGTTTGTATGCTACCAAGTAAACTTTTTTGCATGTACCAAACAAGACAGGAATTGTTAGATTATTAAAATTCTTTAATCTTTGTTATCAACAGATTTGTGTACAATAAGATATACTTTGGTTGAAATGAAATTTATGTTCTCAAATTTGTGGATGTTGTCTTATTCCTATAGGCACGGTTAGATACAGGGGTGTTCGCGGTGCGGTGCGGTTTTGGGTCATTATTAGCACCGCACTTTGCGATGTGGTTTGGTTAAAATCATATCTGCACAACACTTTATTTTGCGGTCACATGTGCGGTGCGGTGCAGTGTAGTGTAGTGCAGTTTAAAGTTTAACCAAAATCATAATTGCATCGCATCTCATTTTTGCAGTCACATGTGCGGTGCTACGTATAAGATGAGGTTTGAAGTTGATATATTTTTCAAATTTTGGGCATTTCCTACCCATCCCAAAACTAATTTTCCCCCTTTTTTGGCCAAGTTTTAAGTTATTTAGCTAGTTGTTCTTTATTTTGGGTTGGCTTTTTTAGTCAACACTTGTTAGGATTATTATTTTTTTTTTTGAAAACTAGGGTTATTAAACTATTAATAATATATTTAATATTAAAAATAAATAAATATATTAGTATATAGAGAGGGTGCGGTTTTCATATTATAAAACCGCAAACCACATTGCATCATGCAGTGTGATGTATTGTTATTTGCGGTGTGGTATGGTTATGCTATTTTGTGGGCGGTTTTAGTACGATTTTTGCGGTTTGTGCGGTTTGGTGAACACCCCTAGTTAGATACATGTTTAGTGAATTGTGTAAAGTTTCTTGTTTCTTCGAGGGTACATCCTCTGGCACTTTAAAATGCTTGATAATGACAAGAAACACCTACAATTTCATTTTTAAATTTTGCAGAGAGATAAAAAAGAATTATAACAGCATCCATATAACCTGTATTATTACTAAGTGATGACCAACGCATTTTTGCTTTAAAATTATTTACAGAGTTATTTATGTAGTCTCATGTTACCTTTGTTACAATGTCGCTACTGTGATCACATCCTGAAAATCACATCAAAGAAAGGCAAGGATTGGGAGAAATTTTTATTGTTCAAGTAAGCAGAATGACAAAATACATTGTTTTAAAACTTAGATATAAAGAGGAGAAGATAAAATGAAAATATTGAGAAAGAGATGAGACAAGTTAGCAGAAAAATTTAGGGGTTGAAAAGATATAGAGCTGGATAATAAATAGGCACATTTGAACGACTCTATCACTCTAAATGAGGTTTAAAGTCAAAAGTCTTGTACAATGCCATTATCTGATTTTTTTTTCCCAATGAGGAGAATCTGGGTTTAAATCCTCCTCACCTTGCTTGTAGGATTTTATTTTGGACATAATAAATGGTATTAAGGAACATGTGTTTTTTTTTTAATGTTTAAAAACAAGTTGTGTGATGTAAGAGGCTCTATATTCCACAATCCCTTAAAAGAAGAGGCGATATGGTAGAATCATAGGTTACCTACAACATGAGATTCAAGCCCAAATGAAAGAAGAGGGTTGCAATAAGTTGATGACTAAACTAAAATTTTAAAAGGTATCAATATTACCCATCCGTCAATTTTTCTTTCAGGCTACATTAGCTTTTTGACATACCACAACGGTGTTTTATAAGGCATGTATGCAATTCTTTTAATCCCAGATAAATGAAAGTACAATCTTTCAAATGTTTTAGGATGAAATTGAAACTTTTTATATAAGAGGAATTAAAAAAAAAAAAAAAAAATCTTAAACCAAGTTTTTAGGCACGAAATTATATTTCAAGGAAATATATATATAAAGGTTTATAGATTTTATAAGACAGCAATATAATATGCTTATTCATCTACAAGGATCAAACCTTTTTTATTTATTTATTCATTCTTTTTTTTTTGGGTGGAAAACGGGAGGTCTTATTTATATTATATAATGTTCATACATCACCAACATCTGAGCCTAGGGCACATAGTCTAGTCACGCCCAGGCCAGCCAAATCCCTTACATAGCAAACATATACAAAACTGGGATAGGTACTATAGACAGTCAAAAGGTTCCGTTGGTGAGTTCCCCGCTTTGCCAGAGTGTCCGCACTTTAATTTGCTTCACGGTAAATGTGGTGCATACACACTTCCCAGTCATGCTCTAAGAGATTCCTGCAATCACAAATTAAAGACATCATATTAGTAGGGAAACTCGTATTGGGATTGGTTAACCAATTTAGTACCACTTTAAAATCAAGTTCTAGGTAAATAAATTTAAATCCCATAGTCCATGCCATGGACAAGCCCTACCTGAGCGCGGTTAGTTCAGCCATATTATTTGTTACTAGACCCACGTGGAGAGAAAATCCTGATTTTATAAGCATTGATTGGATGTTTCATTGTAGTTCTATGATTCAAGGTTTTTTTTTTTTTTTTTTAAAGGTATGATTTAACGTGTTATTTTCTAATTGATCTCTTTGAATTCCTCAATCATGCGTGAGTTTGGTAAATGCTTTTTGAGCGTTTTCCGGTAGGTACGTTTTTTTAGTGGGTCTCGTGCATTGTTTACGAGATCTGCAAGTACTTTTTTCAACAAAAATAACTTTAATTATTCACGGGACTTGCAAGTACTTTTTTCAACAAAAACAACTTTAAAACTGAGTCTCACGGTAAGTGCTATTATTATTCACTTTTATTTTTTATTTTATTTTGATAAATATGATAAAATTTCAATTTATGACATCCGTTTTATGATGATTGATAATTTTTTTTACTAATTAAGCTAATTAGAACCCACCTTCACATTTGGTATTTTCTTTTTCTTTTGCTTTATTGCTTAGTTTTGTAGCAATAAGATTTCACAATTTTTTGTATTACCATCTAAGGATTTTGTTTCTTTTGTTTTTTAGTAGTGACAATGACTTAATGAAAGAGCTAGTCTATTTGAATACAGCCATTTCCCACTAATGACTTGTCACTAAATTGACATTGTCAATTACGTAAATTATCCTGCGGATTACGTGAGTTACACCCTTTTCTCACATTAAGGTGAACTTCACAGTGAGTCTTGTACTTAGAACTTAACGTTTATGTGAAAGAAGGATGTAATCCACCGCTTATATCAAATAATTTTTAGTCAACACCCTATTCCATCTCGCTCAAAACAACGGTCTATTTTCGAAGTCTTTAGTCAATTTGAATCTTTCAGTCGATTTTGATCAAAACGTTTTCGTTCCGATTGCTTTATGGGTAGCTTAAAGCTCCTACGTATTGAGAGATGCAATGGACCTGAACATAATTCTAATGGAGTTAGAACAGTTTCGTATTTGTCGGTTACCGTGTCCCTTGATTCTACGAATCATCAACCACGTTTTACTTGTCGTACTACGCCATTGACTCTCTTACACAACTTGCTATTAACAGACTATCAGAATATTCCATACCATTTAACAGTAGGTAAAAGAATAATCTAACTATGCTAGAACATAGCTTAAATGATTAAATTTACTATTTCGTAACAGTTTGAACTTCTGAGAGAATTGGATATTGATCATAGTATCAAAACAAACTAGTCGTTGGCCAATGCGATGCATGGAAGAGTCGAACAAAAATTGTAAATTTTCACTTATGAAAGTTACAACTTAAGAGAAAAAAAAATACAAAGACCAATAGAGGTAACTCTAACACCAATAATGTTATATATAGTCTCAACCTTCAGATGAATAAAATGACTTTGTTAGAGAGTGAAGACAAATAAATGTACCGAATATTAAGTAAAGTTTGCTTTAGTCATTTGGCTGAAATAGTTATAGTTTTATTATTTTTTTTAAAAAAAAAATTCATTTGAACACTTTTTAAGCCAGTAAATAAAACAAACCCTCACACACAAATGAGAGAAATTTGAAAAGAATAGATTTTGAAATATCTAAATGTAAAAAAAGAATAAGAAATACCAGTTGAAAGGCAAAAGAGCGTTGATTGAGTAAAAATGAAAAATGGATCATATATATCATAAAAAAAAAAAAACAAAGAACGTAATTTATAATTCTTAAACCACCCTAATTCAAATAATAAGGCAATGTGATAACTTTGGCAATCAGTTGGATTGTGATGCCTTCATTTTCTATCTTCTCTTTTCCTTCCCCCATTGCTTATTTGTCTCATCAATTCAAATTTAAAAAAAAAAAAAACATTTAAGAAAAGCAATTTTGTATAATTTAAAAGTTACCAATTAACAATTCAACTTTGTTTTAAACTTTAACTTCACTAAAGAATACAAATAAAGCAATTAACTTTAATTTTTTTGAAAAAAAAAAAAGTATTGTATTAATACTGTTATAATCTAATCTAACATCTAATCCAACATGAGAAAAAATAAATAGATAAATAAATAATTTTAAACACCTCTATTTTGCTTTAGAAGAATTTTCGGTGTATCAACTTTAGCTTGGTTTTTGTTGCGGCACAGTAGCCAAATTAATAGCTTAATACCAATTGGTTTCTTTAAGTTAGAAACCAATTGGTATTTTATATTTTTATCATAAGATGTTAATAACAATTAAACATCAACTTAAAACTTCTATTATTTACTGATTGAATTGCGACATTTATGCATGAGATCCATTCAAATCTAAGTCACTAAATGGTTGTCATGTAGGGCACATTTTGGTAGATTATGCAGCCTTATAAAGTCACCTGTACTGTCTCCTCATTTAGTAGACATTGTTACGTTTTTATTCCATTAACTATTGACTTATTATCAGTGTTTAATTAATAAAGTCCACCGTAAATGTGAGAGGAGAGAGTATCACCTCATCCTTTTCCAAAAGCATTAAATATTTACTCTATTCTCAGGCACATTGAAATCTATATATATATATATATATATATATTAATATTAATAGCCAAAGTTGAGAGAAAATCCAATTAAATTCTAAATTGGAGTCTAATTTTGCGCCACGTGTCTCATCTAATTTTTAAATTTGTGTTAAGTGAATTATTAGGTGCAAAAACCAAATGGTCTAAATTCAATTAGATTTTAAATTGAATTTGAATTGAAATTCAATTTTGTGCCATGTGTCTCATCTAATTTTTTTAATTTTTGTGGCAAATAAATTATTGAATGCAAAAACCAAAGAGTTTAGATCCAATTAGATTCTAAATCATTTATATATATATATATATATATATAATTGTGATTGTTTTTAAATGTACCCATGCATATACACAGGGTTACACACTAGTCTATTTATATATTAATAGCCAAAGTTGAGAAAAAATCCAATTAAATTCTAAATTGGAGTATAATTTTGTGTCACGTGTCTCATCTAATTTTTAAATTTGTATGTTAATTAAATTATTTGGTGCAAAAATCAAAGAGTCTAAATTTAATTAGATTCTAAATTGAATTTGAATTGAAGTTCAATTTTGTGCTATGTGTCCTATCTAATTTTTTAATTTTTGTGACAAGTGAATTATTGGGTGCAAAAACCAAAGAGTCTTGTATGGTATGGAGTCCCCAAGCCCTTTGGGCCTTCGACCCTGGCCCTATGGTACGGTCCATAACCTTAACCCCTTGTATGAGGTAGGGCCCCAGGCCCGCTAGGCCATGGGCCCAGGCCTCGTGCCACAATAAATGACCCAATGCCCATTGAGCTTGTCATCTTGACCCGGACACACCTTGAGGCACAATTCGGGCCTCTCCCGATCAACTGCATCTTGGTTGGGAATGTGATTGCTCGGGGGTACCATGTCTCAATTGCCCGATATTGCCTTAGGGAATATCGTTGCCGAACAACCTTTTGGAGATAGGAACCAGTTCCAATGCCATTACTACCACTCCCAAGGAAATATCCACTTAGAAACGATGGAATTGGACCCCTATTCCCACTAATAATCATGAATAATCATAACACCTCCACTTATCTCAAGCTATAAATAAGAGAATAAAAGGAGAAGTGGGGGTTGGAAAACTCTGAGGGAAACAAGGGGAAAAAGAGTGATAATCTCAAAAAAAGGGGTTGGCAATTCTGGAGAGAAAGGAGAGCAAGGGATAATAATATGAGTAGTAGGGAGAGCAACTTAGAGAGGAAAAAGAGTCAAGTTTGTATAGTCTAGAGTGTGCACCTGGGTCTCTGTGCAAGGAATTACCCATTGTAGGAAACCCAAAGCCCACAATACAAATAGGTTGTGAGTCCAAAAATAGGCTTAGCCAATTAACTATATTTTTGGTGCGCACAAGTCTAAATCCAATTAGATTATAAATCATATATATATATATATATATATTAATAGCCAAACCAAAGAGAAAATCCAATTAAATTCTAAATTGGAGTCTAATTTTGCACCACGTGTCTCATTTAATATTTAAATTTGTGTCAAGTGAATTATTAGGTGAAAAAAATCAAAAAGTCTAAATTCAATTAGATTTTAAATTGAATTTGAATTAAAGTTCCATTTTATGCCATGTGTCTCATCTAATTTTTTAATTTTTGTGGTAAGTGAATTATTGGGTGCAAAAACCGAAGAGCCTAGATACAATGAGATTCTAAATCATATATATATATATATATATATAAAATTGTGATTGTTACACACTAGTGTTTCATAAATGATAATGACAAGAAATAACTACAATTTCATTTTTTTTTGGCCTGAGAACACAAAAGAATTATATTAGCATCATACAACCTGTACTATTACTAGGTGATTACCAATGCACTTTTGTTTCAATTTTTTTTTAAAAAGAAAAAAATTAGTCCTATGATTTTTCCTTTGTTACAATATCACTACTGTGATCACAAGAAATTATTAGGTTCATCGGGAGGATTGCTGAAATGGCACTCCCAACCAATCACATCTATGCATATGAATGAATCAGCATGAGGGAAAAAAAAAAAAGAAGAAAACTCACCAAACAATGTCACACTTGTATGGGTGGCAACATTTTATTGGTTGTGAGGATTAGTAAAAAACCACTTCAACAATCCTCTAATGGACTTAATAATTTCTTCTCACCTTACTTGTAAGATGTTTTGTTTTTGGACATAATAAATGGTATTAACTATTAAGGAACAACTTAAAAAAAATAATGTTAAAAAAAAAAAAAAAAGCTGTGTAATGTTGGATATTGAGGCTCTATATTCCACAATCCCTCGAAAGAAAAGGCCATATGGCGGAAGCATAAGCTACCTATAACATGAGTTTCAATATATATAGCTGCAAATCTGCAATATGAGTTTCAAGTCTAGGTGAAGGAAAGGCTAATTAAATTTAATGGTAAAAATCTAAAAGGTATCAATATCATCCTTCCGTTCATCTGTCATTAACTCTCTTTCAAACCAAATAATTTTTTTAACATACCATATTGACGTTTTATCAGGCATGTATGCAAATTTTTTAACCGAAGAAAAATGAAAGGAAGAATTTTTAAATATTTCATGATGAAATTGTAACTTTTTAAATATTAGGAATAAAAAAAATTGAACACCCCAGGGTTTAGGCACGAAAGTATATTTCAAGGAAAATAAAAGTTTATGCTACAAAAAAAAAAGTTTATATAGATTTTATAAGATAGCAGTGTAATATGCTCATTCAACTATGAGGATCAAACCATTTTTTTCTGGGTTTTTTTTTTTTTTTTTTTTTTTTTTTTTTTTTTTTTAATTTGATAAGTGTTGATTGATCATATGTTTTATAATAGTTGTATGATTCAAAGTGATATTTCCTATTTGATCTCTTTGAATTCCTTAATTCTAACTTGCAATGGGAAAAGGATGATGTTCTTTCTTTGTAAATTTGGAAAACATTGCTGTCATTCGGACTAATGCTTATGAACAGCATTTAACTTTATGATATGTGTAGATGGGAGTGTTGAAGTGCCGTTATTGACCACTTTTATATATGGTATTTCCTTTGCTTTTGTTTTATCTCTTGATTTTTTATTTTTTAATAGAGAACATAGTATTTCAAATGAATGGCATCTGTTCCATGATGATTGCTCTTTAGTCTTTATTTCAGATCAAGACATTAATTGTCTTTTTGGTGTAGGCAGTGATTAAATCCCAGATTTTTTATTTAACGAATTTTTTTCTTTTAGTAATAAGGATCTTATTGTTAGTGAGAATGATTGAATGAAATGGCTAGTTTATATTGGAAAGTTGGAATAATGCCATTTTGCATTGATGACACGTAACTAAATTGATATGGTCAAGTTTGTAAAATTATTCAATGTACTTGGTAGATTACGTCCTCCACTCGTATAAAGATAAACCCTACATGTAAATCGTGTACATAAAAATCACATAGAATGGTATAGTTCACCGAATGCATTGAATAATTTCAGGTCAATTCTTCATCCCATCCCGCTCAAAATACTGGTTTATTTCATCATCTTTTGTCAATTTGCTTCTTTCAGCCTTTTAAACAATATATTTTCGTTACCCACTGCTTTATAAAGGACCGGACAATAATTACTAGAGGTATTCATATTTGTCGGTTACAGTGTCCGTTTTTTTTTTTTTGAAAAGGTTACAGTGTCCGTTGATTCTAGGACTAATTAATTATTAATCATGTTTTACTTGTAGCACGCCTTTGAATGTGGTACAAAACATTATGTTAGCAGACTATCAGAATATTCCGTACCATTTTAAACAATAATGAAGGGCAAAGAATATACTTGTTCTTGTGTAGTCAGTGTGAACTGTTAGAATATCAGTTAAATAATTAAATTTATAATTTCTTAGTAGCTTAAAGTTTTGAGAAATCAATAGTACTGGTCATGGGATCAGAACAAGTGACCTTAAATTGGAACTTACTTGGTATTTTATTATAAGAGGTTGATTTAGCGATTCCTAAGGTCTCATGAAATTTACAAGATCCTTAGTTCAAAACTTTTTGCTAGCATCTTAGGATTATTATCATGGAATTTTTTTTTTCATAATAACTTGGTGTATATGGGATGGACACGCAACCAAAAGAATAGTAAAATATTCTAAGACAATACGGTCGTTAAAAAAAAAAAAAAAAAAACTCGTCTATTATGCACCGATTGAATTATGACATTCATGCATGAGATGTATCAAATCTAAGTCACCGGATGTATCAAATCTAAGTCACCAGGTGGTTGTCATTCAGAGCACGCCGAGATGTGATGGGCACACTTTGGTAGACTACGCAGCCCTTGGCTTACGAATGATATGAGACCAAGCGTGTAAAATATGATTTAGAAGATCTTGTTCTTATTCCATAAATTATTGCCTCATTATCGATGTTTTAAGTGAAGTTCACTATAATTATGAGAGGAGGAAATACTACGTCATTATACTTTAGACACTTCGAAATGTCTACAATTTCATTTTTCTTTCTTGGCCAGAGTATGCAAAGAATTATATCAGCATCATACAACCTGTATTTTTACTAGGTGATTACCAACGCACTTTTGCTTCAAATTATTTACAGCAAGTGTATTTATGTAGTCCCGTGATTTCTCCTCTGTTACAATATCACTACTGTGATCACATCTTGAAAATCGCATCAAAGAAAAAGCAAGGATTGAAAGAAATTTTTATTGTTGAGGGAAACACAATGATCCAATAAAATGTTTTAAAACTTGAATATAAAGAGGAGAAGATAATAGGGTGTGGCTTGTGTCCAGTGGAAGTTATCCCTGGACATGTTGGATTGCGGGCACGTGTCCACTCTTAGACATGTGTCCAAATCCTGACGTGTCTAGTGATAACTTCCACCGGACACAAGCCCTTCCCTATGAGAAAGAGGTGAGACAAGTCAGCAGTAAAATTTTGGGAGTTGAAAAGATACAGAGTGGAATAATGAATATGCACATTATGAAGCAGTTTAAAAATGATGTTTTATGTTATTTATGTTAAAAGTCTTGTAGTTTAGTGTGTCATTGTTGGATTCTTTTAATGAGAAGAATTTGTGTTTTGAATCCTCTCACCCATCTTGTAGATTTTTTTTGGGGTCTCAAAATAAGTTGAGTGACAAAAAAGGTATTGAGGCTCTATATTCCAAAATCCCTCAAAAGAAAAAAATTATATGGTGGAAGCATAAGCTACCTATGGGCTACGAAATGAATTTCAATGTATGTTAGGTTTAAGTTACAATTGTATAATTTTTGTCTATATTACACTACATAATATTTTTTATTGGATAAATATTTTGACAAATCCATTGTTAAATTATATTGTCCTGTTATATTCTCCATACTTATAAAATATCAAAATGATTAGATATTAATAATTATTGCGCATCTTTACAATGTTTAAATATCAACTTTTTACTTTTATTTTGTTCATAGTTGGTACCAAGCCTAGACAAAGGAAGAGGGTTAGAGTAGGTTGCTAGTATGCTTATTCATCTACAAGGATCAAACTTTTTTTTTTTAATAATGAAATTTGATAATGGCTGATTTCATAAGCATTGATCGTATGTTTCATTGTAGTTCTATGATTCAAGGTTTTTTATTTTTTATTTTTTTTTATTTTTTATTTTTATAAGGTATGATTTAACGTGTTATATTCTAATTGATCTCTTTGAATTCCTTAATTCTAACTTGCAATTGGAATAAGATGTTATTTCTTTGTAAAATTGGAACACCATTTCTGTCATATTTGGACTAATGCTTATGAACAGCATTTGACTTTGTGATGGGTAGATGGAGGGTCGAAGTGCCATTATAGTCCACTTTTATTTTGATAAATATAATAAAATTTCAATTTATGACATCCATTTTATGATGATTAATAAAAATTATTACTAATTAAGCTAATTAGAACCTACCTCCATTTTTATATTTGGTATTTTCTTTTTCTTTTGCTTTATTGCTTAGTTTTGTTGCAATAAGATTTCGTAATTTTTTGTATTACCATCTAAGGATTTGCTTACTAGCTCTTTCATTCAATGACTGAATGAAAGAGCCAGTCTATTTGAATACAGCCCTTTCTCATTACTGACTTATCACTAAATTGATATTGTCAACTCCATAAATTATTCAGCATACTAGGTGAGTTATACCCTTCTCTCACATTAAGGTGGACTTCATACATGAATCTCGTACTTAGAACTTACATTTATGTGAAAGAAGGATATAATCCATCGCTTATATCAAATAGTTTCTAGTCAACACCCTATTCCATCTCGCTCAAAATATCGGTCTGTTTTCGTAGTCTTTAGTCAATTTGAATCTTTCAGTTGTTTTTGATCAAAATGTTTTCGTTCCAATTGCTTTCTTTTTTTTCTTTTCTTTTTTTGCTGAATTTCCAATTGCTTTATGGGTAGCTTAAAGCTCCTACATATTGAGAGATGTAAGGGACCAGACCATAATTCTAATAGAGTTAGAACAGTGTTTTACTTGTAGTACTACGCCATTGACTGTGTTACACAACTTGCTGTTAACAGACTATCACAATACTCCATACCATTTAACAGTAGGTAAAAGAATAATCTAACTATATGAAATGCTAGAACATAGCTTAAATGATTAAATTTACTATTTTGTAGCAGTTTAAACTTTTGAGAGAATCGGATATTAATCATGGTATTAGAATGAATGATCTAAAGTTAGAACCCAGTTGGTATTTTATATTTTTATCATAAGATGTTGATTACGCGCGATCAAGCATCAACTTAAAACTTCTATTATGTACTGATTGAATTATGACATTTATGCATGAGATCCATTCAAATCTAAGTAACTAAATGGTTGTCATGTAGGGCTCCCTGAGATGTGCTGGGCACATTTTGGTAGATTATGCAGCCTCATAAAGTCAGCTGTACTGTCTCCTTTCTCATTTAGTAAACCTTGTTATGTTTTTATTCCATAAACTATTGACACATTATCCGTGTTTAATTAGTGAGGTTCATCGTAAATGTGAGAGGAGAGAGTATCACCTCATCCTACTTCAAGAGTACTAAATAATTACTCCATCCTTAGGTATTTTGAAATGTTTGATAAATACCACCACACGAAGGATGTGCGGTGGTTACTACACAAGTATAAATGCTTGTGGGATGTGGGGGGTAAAGGTCGGGGTTCAAGTCTTCAAGAGATTTCACACATATATACACTTAGATTAAGTTAAAGTAGAATTTCTATCTTGTATTAAAAAAAAAAAATGTTTGATAAATGATAATGACAAGAAATAACTACAATTTCATTTACTCTCAACCAATGAAAAACTGCTATCTACGCATGTAAATGAATCAGCACAAGGGAAAAAAAAAGACTAAATAGTTTCTCCCCACCTTACTGTTTTGTTTTTGGACATAATAAATGGTATTAAGGAGCAACTTTTTTTTTTTTTTTTTTTAATAATGTTAAAAAAAAAAAAAAAACTGTGTGATGTTAAGTATTGAGGCTCTATATTCCACAATCCCTCGAAAGAAAAGGCCATATGGCGGAAGCATAAGCTACCTACAACATGAGTTTCAATATTATACCTGCAAATCTACAATATGAGTTTCAAGTGTAGGTGATGGAAAGGCTAAATTTAATAACTATGTAAAAATCTAAAAGCTATCAATATCATCCTTCCGTTCATCTGTAATTAACTCTCTTTCAGACCATATAATTTTTTTAGGCGAAAATACACTATTAGTCCCTTAAGTTTACCTAATGAGTACTTTTAGTTCCTCAAGTTTGAAATGAGCACTATTAGTCCCTCAAGTTTAAAAAATGAACTTAATTGGTCATTTTGTTAACAATTGTTAGTCTTAGTGCCTACATGGCTAACGGCATTATGATGTAGCAAATTTTAAGTGACTTGGCATCCAATGTAATTTTAAAAAATTAAGATCTAAAATATGACTCATTAAAAAACCATTAATCCATTAAAACCCAACCTAATTTGGGTGACACATTTAGAAATAGGTATTCCCAAATTCAAATGACATTAGACATTACCCAAATTTGAAACGAGAGAGATATCTCTAACAACGTTGTTGTCCACCGCTCGACTACCGCCTCCTCCCTTGAGACATATTCCTTTGGCACGCAAAGCCACTGGTGCCACAGATCGTTTCATTGAAAAACATAAGTCATTTTCTTGAGCTTTACGAGTTAGCCACTAGCCTACTAGTGCCAACTGTTGGATATATGTCAACAATTTACTTTTGTGATTAACCAAAAAGAACAACATATAGATCTAAATATATAGAATAACACAAAAAGATGTAGTAGCAAAAGCAATAAATAAATACTGTGCATATATATAAAAAGAAATCAGCAAATAATTAGCAACTCACAGACCAAATACGTGAAGGATGAATGATTCAGATCAAGTCTTGTGTTTGACACAATCTCCTTAAAGCAGATTTCACCACTCACACAATCTGTGGTACTTTGAGACTCACGGAAGTCTATCTTCCAAGGTAGAATGATCTATAGCACGGAAAAGAAGCACACAAGGTTTGTGCTCTGCGAACTACTGCGAACTACTCTATGTCTCTTTCTCTCTCTTTGACTCAAATGAATGCACACCCAATTTTCTCTCTAGAAGAGTTTCTCTAAAAAGTTGTTTTTTATGAATGAGGGACTATGCATCTATACAATACTGAACAGACACACTATTTTAGGATTAACTGCTATATACAAACTTTTTGACTCAAATAATAAACTAATAAAATATTATTATTATTATTTGGACAAGAGGGCCTAGTCCACACACGCCTAAAGCCCAACCCAATGTCCAACCCATGAGCATATAAACCCATATTTTTATTTTTTTTATCATTTCCTACATGGAACTTTAGGATTCTCACCACTTTAATATCATGTTCAAGTGGACACATTAGGAGTCAATTTCTTATTCACTCCATACTATTTTTCCAACACCAACTTCATTCACGGACTATATAAAACTCATTGGAGTAAATTACTTGCTCTCCTAGATTGTTCTTTTCATCATCTAAACCAAAAGTAGTGTCGTAGTGGTTATCATTCATCATTCTCTTAGAACCACCCCAAAAACAAAAGATATTATCAGTGTGCTTAGTTTCGAATCTTTTGATTTTAAAAGTAAAAGTGATATCAAGCTAAGTTCTTTGTCGCACCAAGGGGTTGTGCGTATCAGAGAGATGGGTTGAGATGGAGGAGGACGGCGATGAGAGTGGTGGACAATGGCGTTCTTAGGGATTTCCTTCTCTAGTTTCAGATTTGTGCAATGTCATTTGAAATTGGGAATACTCATTTCTAAAATGGTCACCAAATTAGGTTGGGTTCTTCAGTTCTTCTACTGGGTTAATACTTTTTTTAATGTCAGATTTTGAATCTTGATTTTTTAATATTAAATTTGATGCCACGTAACTTAAAATTTGACACATCATAGTTTTGTTAGCCATGTAGGCAATAAGACTAAAAGATGTTAACAGATGGACTAATCATGCTTATTTTTTAAAACTTGAGAGACTAATAAGGCTCAATTCAAACTTAAGGGACTAATTATGCTTTGTAGGTAAACTTTAGGGACCAATAGTGTAGTTTCGCCTGTTTTTTTAACATACCTTATTGACGTTTTATCAGGCATGTATGCAAATTTTTTAACCATAGAAAAATGATAGGAAGAATTTTTAAATATTTCAGGATGTAATTGTAACTTTTTAAATATTAGGAATAAAAAATAAAAAAAATTGAACACCAGGTTTTAGGCACGAAAGTATATTTCAAGGAAAATAAAAGTTTATGCTATAAAAAAAAGTTTATATAGATTTTATAAGATAGCATTGTAATACCTTCTCAAAAAAAGAAGAAGATAGCATTGTAATATGCTTATTCATCTATGAGGATCAAACTCTTCTCAATAAAAAAAAAAAAAACAAAAAAAAAAAAGACCCAGAAAAAAATGATATTTCCTATTTGATGTTTTTGGATTCCTTAATTCTAACTTGCAATGGGAAAAGGATGATGTTCTTTCCTTGCAAATTTGGAAAACATTGCTCTCATTTGGACTAATGCTTATGAACAGCATTTAACTTTGTGATATGTGTAGATGGGAGCATTGAAGTGCCATTGTTGACCACTTTTATATATGGTATTTCCTTTGCTTTTGTTTTATCTCTTTGTTTTTTATTTTTTGATAGAGACGATAGTATTTCAAATGAATGGCATCTATTCCGTGATGAATCAAGATACCGATTGTCTTTTTGGTGTAAATAGTGATTAAATCTTAGATCTCTTATTTGATGACAAAATATTTTTTTAGTAATAAGGATCTTATTGTTAGTGAGAATGATTGAATGGAAAAGCTAATTTATCATGGAAAATTGGAATAATGCCATTTTGCACTGATGACCCGCCACTAAATTGATATGGTCAAGTTTGTAAAATTATTCAATGTACTTGGTAGATTACGTCCTCCTCTCGTATAAAGATAAACCCTACATGTGAATCATGTAAATAAAAATCACATAAAATAGTGTAGTTCACTGAATGTATTTGAAAGCTCGAAAATGTGTTAAAAACACAAGAGTTGTTTAGATCCCCAAATAAAAGTTACGGCTCGATAGATTTTACACTAACTTAATTCTAAGTGCGGAATAGTGTAAATGCGAGCGGATAAACAAACAAGCTACTCTAACACATATTCATATAATTACAGTAGTAAAATGAAATGCAAAAGAGTAGGAAAGAAGAAAGCAAACACAAATAACGCGCCGATGTGTTATCGAAGAGGAAACCGAAGAAGAAACCGAAGAACTCGACAAAAAAACCTCTCCGCCGCCCTTCAAGCGGTAATCGATCCACTAGACAATCAATTGGGATACATGAGTTAGCAAGAGACCCTCCAAGCCTAATCTACCCGCTGTACCTAAGCCCTCCAAGCTCTACTCCAACAAGACTTCTCGGAACCGTGTCTTGTCTAGCTCTCCAGATCCCGCAACAAACTCCATGTTGCATCTGCCATCCTTGGCTTCTTCCAATACTTTCTAGCAGCACCAAAACCTCACTTGACACTCTGAAAGAGTGTGGTAAGTGTTTAGGCTATCAACCTCTCAATAGTATGGAAATGGAGAGGTAGGAGTTGAGAAAATCCACAAGCTTATGTGTAGAGATATATAGGTATGATAATCTCTAACTCTCAAGGTGTTTGACTAGGGTTTTGTCTCAGAAGCACTCCTTAACATTTGTGGCTAATGTGGGTATATATAGTGTGGGTACAGAAAGTGTGTATTAGATAATACAGTCTGGCAGAATAGAATGTTTCGCGGATGTCTCGTGGGAAGGCCTTACCCGCGAGATACTCACAAAATACAGCTGTTTCCATCTGTACTAACTCTTCGGATTCCAGTCATGTGCAAGGCACATGCTTCACTTCGTGGGATGCTTAGTTGCGAGCTACCCGCGAGAAATCTTTTGACTTCAATTGCATGAGTCTTCACACACTCTCTCTCTATCACACAACCCTTACAATCAAATCACACAATAAATATAGGGTACAAAAGATTGAATAAAATTACAATCAAATTTGGCACAGAATAAAAGCCAACAGAATACATATTTGTAAATCACAACTTAACAATCTCCCCCTTTGGCTATTCCATGACAAAACCCCTAAAACAGACTTTAGACTTAAACGTGAGTTTGGGAACAATGGCAAAACTCACTCACACCTAATCTAGAAACTGTGAAGCACTTGCACATTTATACCTGTAACCTGAAATACTTGCATACAAACAAAACTTTCATTAAGTTTATAACAAGTTGAATACAAGGTATGAACATGAGCAAGCATAGTGCGATCAAGTATGTAAACATTAGATATCATGTAAACAAAAAATTGATCAAACAAGTTCAGTCATTAAAGAATGACTACAATGAACATTTAGCAAGTAAGTGTTCATCCGGACATGCAAACAAAGAGCAATCACTTATGATCACTTGTATGTCCAACACACGACCAATGCAAAATACGTGAAGTATATGCATCTAGGAACAAGATCTTACTAGGGCACAAGTGTAAAGTACTCAAGACATATTGGCAATATCTTAAAAGCACAAAATAAATGCTACAAAGCATTGAGATAATCACAAACTGAATATAAACTGAAAATAAACACAGAGTGTACTGAAGTTTTAAACAAAAGCAGTAAAAGCATAAACATAAACCAGCAGTTATAAAAGCTAAACGTAAACACAAGTGAGCCGCTTGTGAACCAATAACCAATGTTTCTAAGCCTAAACCTATGCTCTCCCTAACACTGTGCAAGCTCTTTCTCAGCTCCCCTTCAAAAGTTTCTCCCCATTTTTGACCGGAATGGCCAAAGAGGCTAGAACTGATCAAACTCTGAATTTGATCCTTGCGCCATGGACAAGTCCTCGATCTGTGAAGACAATGCAGTGATTTGTCCCTGGACGTATGCAAACTGGGTCGCGGTGTGCTGCACATGGGAGTCTAGCATGGTGAACATCTGATCCACTCTAGCTAGGAGGCGATCAAGTCTGTCTGGTCCTTATGCTAGTGCAGAAGAGGATGGCTGTGTTGAAGTCTTTGGAACAGAAGTGAATATATCAATCTCCTCCTCTGTATCTCCACCCTCGTCCTTAACATGATCCTATGGTATCGTATGCACACCTGTTTTAGAAACCTTGATGTGAGCTGTGCTCCTAGTCACTATGTGTGCACCAATGAGATAGTCCCTTTGAACTACTGTCAGACCACTTGGGAGTTTGAGCCTTATCTTTGCAATTAGGCCTATAATCAGTGAAGGAAAAGGCAAAAATGTTTTGGAATTTTGCTTCTCAATGCTTTTCTTCAACAAATGGAAGATATGTCCACATATATCAATCTCCTTGTGAGTAAAGAGATCATACAAAAACTTTGTCCTTGGAGCTAATAGTGTAGTGAGGTTGGTGACCGGATACAAGTTATGGATCATCACATATGCCAAAACCCTCATCTTTGGTGAAAATGGGATTGTATTCATGGATGACTTCTTTGATGTACCACAAAGTATTTCCACCATTTCCTCAGTTGATCCCAATCTGTCTTCATAGTGGACTAAGATTGGTTGAGAGGGAGGACGAATTTCCAAAAATTCTTGAATGCTATCCTTTGTAATCACAAATTCTTTATGCCTCACCCAGCAGTCTATATGGTCTCCTTCCACAGTAGCATTTGAGAAAAATTCTCTTATGATCTCTGAGAAGACAACCCTAACTAGATTTAACAGCTTGGTCCAAGTTCTTTCTTTGAACACCTCAGGGATGAAGGTGTCTTCAAGGGTTTCTAGCTGGACCACCCTCTCCATAATAATGGTTGCTCTTTTGTAGCAGTCATTGTATTTCATATCAGCCTCAGTAGACTTGAAATTGTTAGAATCAGTGTGGGAACGTTTTGTGGATTTCTTGATCGCAGAATGTTTGGTAGGAGACATTTGCACAAATATCACAGAGAACAAGACACAAAAACAAGTGCACAGACACAAAGACAAAACACAAAACTTGATTAGATTCAAGTTAGTACAAAACAAAAGTAAAACAACTTAAAAACAGAGCATAACCAACTCAAAACAGAGTAAATAAACTCAAACAACATGCTAAAGATGATTAACCATGTAAATAAAAGCAAAATGCATGAAGTGAATCACTGTGCATGTATGTGTCTGTGCTGAGCATGTGCTGATGCATGTGTGTGCAGCATAAGATACATAAAGTGTGCCTAGAGGGCCCTAGTGTGTGCCTATTGTGTACAACATAGGCAAAGTGTGTGAAACACATAGGCAGTGACCAAAACAGGTGAAACAAAGTCAAACAAGTGTAAACCCAAAAATTGGAATTCACTTGAATCCAATTTAGCACAAAAATGTCACTAGGACATTTTGTCAAGCACTTGACATGTGACAATGCACAACTGTTATGAAGAATGCATGAACAGATTGAAAAATGCCTCAATACAAACTTAAAATGCCTCAAGGGGCCAACACAGAAGCACAATCATCAAATGGGACTTAGCCCAATCAAATATTTTGAAAAATTTTCACAAAAACTAAGAACTCCAACCCAAATTTCGAAAATCCCCAATTTTTGAACCCTAAAAATTTCTACAAAATCTAAGGCACAAATGAAGACAATGTTTAGAAAAACATACCTTGAAGAGATTTTGCAGATATTTTTGCTTGAAAATGATGGGGTTTGAGTGAAAAATGATTTTGGGTTGAAACGGGGTTTGAGAGAGGCTTAGCGAGGGAAATGAGAGTGTTTGAAAACCTGTCACATCTGCTGCATAAAAACTGAAAACACGCATTTTTCGCGGGTTAGATAGTAGCGAGACAATCACAAGAAAGTTGCGAGACAAACTAAAGCTTTTGCGAAAAGCTCTTAGTCCCGAACCAGTCGCGATAGCTTCTGTATGAAATTTAGAAATTTCCAATTTTTGCCTAAAAAAACATTTCTCGAAAAGAGTTTAGTCGCGAAATACTCGAAAGGCAGTAGCGAGACTTTCTGTATGAAAAAGTGACTTTTAATTTCCCTTAAGCACATTTCGCGGGAAGCTCTCAATTGCGAGCTTCTCGCGAAAAGACCTCTGAACCAGTTTTTGAAGAAAAACACAAAAAAATGCATTTTGAACAAAAACTAAAAGCACGAAAGTATAAAATCACTTTCAAAAACATATAAAACACTCAAAAATCTTTTTGGGTTTGATTAGCAAGTATTTGAGCATACACATCACATTTGAACATATACAATCACACAAATGAGATAAGTATTATCTCAACAAAGTCTTGTGTGTTGTGTGTGAGTATCAAATGTGGAATAGTCCATAGATCAGAGTGAAGTTTCAATGATCAATTCAATCAAGTCATACACAACTGGTACGAAATCAAGTGGTTAATCTCAATTATAGAAATGAACATATATGACCTCCCACAAGAGAATGATTACAAAACTTAGAAGCTTTTCATTTGGCTTCTACATAAATCATAACAATTGATCCTTTTTGGATTATACATCTCTTTTTGAGATCGGTGCTTGAAATTTTTGACATTTCAGCATGTAGAGTTAGCCTTTGGCTTTTTGAGCACCATACATTTTAATACAAAAGTCGCTTTCCCTTTTTCCTAGTCAAATACTAGTATGTGCGACAAACTTTTGCAGCTTATTATCTCTTTTCATTTGGAGATTTACATTTGGAGAACTCTATAGCAGAAACATAAAAATAAAGTGGGAAAAGATATAGGCACAAGTTTATGTAAGTATTAAGACCATCAAGACTATTGACCAATCATTCATGATAAGCTTGAAGATCTATTTACAACAGTCACACATAGATTTCAAGATTTCTCCCACAAAGATAAATGTGCATACAGAACAAGCTAGGCTCATAAATGCACTATGCCATTAGTACGAAGGTACTAGGCCAAACTCACATGTGATACACACAAAACAAGTGATCAAACTTTTTGGAGATTTTTCAATTTTTATGGGTTTTTGAATTTTTGAACACACTATAAAACAGAACAAGAAAAGTAAGATCAACAACAACAACAAGGAAAAGCAAAACTTGTAAAAGAAACATGCAATAAACAGAAAGCAATGCATGATATGATGCATGAACTTATGATCCTAAGCATTGGAAGTATTGATGCATGGACATAGGAGATAATCATGCATGAATACCCTTCTTCACCCATACGTCACGTGCGTTTGGGGTGATATCCCTATAGGATTGGGTACATGAATTGTGACCTTCAAACCTACTGTTGAAGTTTGCCAAACATGTGGTGAATGCCTCAATCATCTTCATTACATCCATCACACCAAAATCTCCATTTTGACTTCTTGGTTGCCCAACGGCCCAATTTCTCTTGTCATCTCTTGGTCCTCTTGACCTTTGATCCCTAGCATTATTCAATGCTCTCAGCTTATGACAATTAGGTTTGGTGTGTCCTTGAAGTCCACAATGATGGCATACGTGGTTCATTCTTGGACCTCTTTGTGATTTTGGAGGTGATCTCCCTTTGGCTTCAGACCTGACCGTTGATTGGTTGCGAGGCTCATTCAACACTCGTTGGTCAGCCATATTCTTCTTCTTCTCCACATTTGCTTTCTCAATAGTAGGGACAACTTCTTTTGGTTCTTTGGCCTTCACAAACTTTACTTCCTTGGTTACCGTGACACCTGAACTACTTTCTCCAATATATTCCAAGCCGGTTTTGTGGAGAAAGTTTTTTAAGAAGAGATGACATCATCAAGCTTCTTGGTAGAGACTCGGTCTACTTTGGCATTTGCTTGAATCACCTCAAGTTCAAGAAATTCACCTTTGAGTAAGCCTCGGTTAACTCACCATTCAACGTCTCAATCTCACACTTGGCCTCCTTATATCTTACTAGGAGACTTCTATAGTCCTCCTTTGCTTTCTTCATCTTCTTCACAGCCACCTTGGCCACCCTTGCATACTCTCCTGATTTCTCAAGGAGAGAGCTGTAGTTCTCTCGAAGACTGGCTGTATCTTCATCTACTTCAGCATCCGATTCTTCTACAATTCCCATGGATTCCTCATCACTATGCTCCCCAAGTTCTTGCACAAGCAAATTCAAGTCCTCTGAAGATTCAATATGAGCAATAGTCATAAATGCTGAAAAATTCCCTTCTACATCACAGCTATCCTCTGAATCTGAATTGGAAGAATCCGAATCACTGAGAGTTATGGCATATGCCTTGCCCTTCATTCTCAAATAATTAGGACATTCTTTCTTGACATGTTCATGTCCATTGCACTCGAAGCAAGTGATTCCTTGAGTAGATTGAGGCTCCTTCTCATCTTTCTTCCTGAATTCCTTCCTATCACCCCTTGTAAGATGAAAACTTCCCTTTGTTGAAAGGCTTCCCACTATTCTTCATCTTCAGAAACTTTTGGAAGTTTTTTGCAAGGAATGATACTTCCTTCTCCACATCATCCTCTTCGCAAGAGTTGTCCATTCTCTCGATGATGGTTTTAAGAGCAAGTGATTTGCTCGATTTATGAGAAGGCAGTCCTAGCTCATATGTTTGGAGAGATCCAATTAGCTCTTGGATTTTGATCTCATCCAAGTCTTTACTCTCTTCTATAGCTGTGACTTTTGTTCGGAAACTCTCCGGTAAAGACCTCAAAATCTTTCTCACCACTTTAGAATCTTCAATCTTCTCTCCGAGATTGAGTTTGGCAATTACAATCTCATTAAGCATTCCATAGAAAGAATCGAAAGCCTCATCATCTCCCATCTTAAGTTCTTCAAATCTGGTGGTAAGTATTTGAAGTTTCATGTCCTTGACTTTCTTGGTACCCTCATAGGTTGTTTCAAGGATCGTCCAAGCTTCGTTAGCTATCTTCACGTGCGATATCCTGTAAAACTTATCAGGGGACACACCACAAAATATAGCATTAATGGCCTTACTATTCGCATTAACTAATGCAAGAGCTGCCTTGTCCCATTTGGACTTGGCAGCTGTGGGTTTAACATACCCATTCTCAACAGAATCCCATACGGACTCATCTATAGCACACAAGAAAGCCCTCATTCGGACCTTCCAAAAAGCATAGTTGCCTCCATCAAAGAATGGTGGGGCATTAAGAGATTGTGACCGGTCCATCACAAAGGGTCAAGGAACACATTCAAGTATTTAAACCACAGTGAGTGTACCCGCTCTGATACCAATTGAAAGCTCGAAAATGTGTTAAAAACACAAGAACTGTTTAAACCCCCAAATAAAAGTTACAGCTTGATAGATTTTACACTAACTTAATTTTAAGTACGGAATAGTGTAAATGCGTGCGGATAAACAAACAAGCTACTCTAACACATATTCATATAATCACAATAGTAAAATGAAATGCAAAAGAGTAGGGAAGAAGAAAGCAAACACAGATAACACGTTGATGTGTTATCGAAGAGGAAACCGAAAAACTCAGCGAAAAACCTCTTCACCGCCCTCCAAGCGGTAATCGATCCACTAGACAATCAGTTGGGATACATGGGTTAGTAAGAGACCTTCTAAGCCTAATCTACTCGCTGTACCTAAGCCCTCCAAGCTCCTACTCCAACAAGGCTTCTCGGAACCGTGTCTTGTCTAGCTCTCTAGATCCCGCAACAAGCTCCATGTTGCATTTGCCATCCTTGACTTCTTCCAATGCTTCCTAGCAGTACCAAACCTCACTTGACGCTCTGAAAGGGAGTGGTAAGTGTTTGGGCTATCAACCTCTCAATAGTATGGAAATGGAGAGATAGAAGTTGAGGAAATTCACAAGCTTATGTGTAGAGATATATGGGTATGATAATCTCTAACTCTCAAGGTGTTTGGCTAGGGTTTTCTCTCAGAAGCACTCCTTAATATTTGTAGGTAATGTGGGTATATATAGTGTAGGTATAGAAAGTACAGTCTGGCAGAACAGAATGTTTCGCGGGTGTCTCGCGGGAAGGCCTTACCTGCGAGATACTCGCGAAACACAGCTGTCTCCATCTGTACTGACTCTTCGCATTCCAGTTATGTGCAAGGCACATGCTTTACTTTGCGGGATGCTTAGTCACGAGCTACCCGCGAGAAATCTTCTGGCTTCAATTGCTTGAGTCTTCACACTCTCTCTCTATCACACAACCCTTACAATCAAATCCCACAATAAATACAGGGTACAAAAGATTAAATAAAATTACAATCAAATTTGGCACGGAATAAAAGCCAACAGAATACATATTTATAAATCACAACTTTACAGTATTGAATAATTTCAGGTCAATTCTCCATCTCATCTCACTCAAAATACTGGTTTATTTCGTCAACTTTTGTCAATCTACTTCATTCAGCCTTTTAAACAATATATTTTCGATTCTCAAAAAAAGAAAAAAACAATATATTTTCGTTACCCACTGCTTTATAAAGGACCGGACAATAATTACTAGAGGTATTCATAATTGTCGGTTATAGTGTCCATTGATTCTAGGACTAATCAATCATGTTTTACTTGTAGTACGCCATTGAATGTGGTACAAAACATTATGTTAATTAGCAGACCATCAGAATATTCTGTACCATTTAAACAATGATGAAGGTCAAAGAATATACTTGTTCTTGTGTAGCCAGTGTGAACAGCTAGAATATTAGTTAAATGATTAAATTTATAATTTTTTAGTAGTTTAAAGTTTTGAGAAACAAGTGCCCTTAAATTGGAACCTAGTTGGTATTTTATCATAAGAGGTCGATTTAGTGATTCCTAAGGTTCATGATATTTACGAGATTCTCAGTTCAAAACCTTTTGCTAACATCTTAAGATCATGCCCAAGAAATTTCTTCCCATAATAACTTAATGTACGTGGGATGGACACACGGCCAAGAGAATAGTCAAATATTCTAAAATATTACATCTTATTTAAAAAAAAAAAAAAAAACTCTTCTATTATGCACGAGATGTATCAAATCTAAGTCACCAGGTGGTTGTCACTTGTCATGCAGAGCACCCCGGGATGTGCTTGGCACACTTTAGTAGACTAAGTTCTTGGCTTACAAATGATATGAGACCAAGCGTGTAACATATGATTTAGAAGATCTTGTTCTTATTCCATAAACTCTTGCCACATTAAGTTCAAAACCTTTTGCTAACATCTTAAGATCATTCCCAAGAAATTTCTTCCCATAATAACTTAATGTACGTGGGATGGACACACGGCCAAGAGAATAGTCAAATATTCTAAAAGATTACATCTTATTTAAAAAAAAAAAAAAAAAAACTCTTCTATTATGCACGAGATGTATCAAATCTAAGTCACCAGGTGGTTGTCACTTGTCATGCAGAGCACCCCGGGATGTGCTTGGCACACTTTAGTAGACTAAGTTCTTGGCTTACAAATGATATGAGACCAAGCGTGTAACATATGATTTAGAAGATCTTGTTCTTATTCCATAAACTCTTGCCACATTATCAATGTTTTAAGTGAACTTCGCTATAAACGTGAGAGGAGGAAATACCACGTCATTATACTTTGAAAGAACCTAATAATTACTCCATTCACAGTAAAGACGAAAATAGAACTTTGAATTAGGGAGGGTGGTTTTACTATTGGCTGAATGCAGCAGTTTCAACCTCTGACTCAACTACTACTAATCTATTGAGATTTCTTTTTTTGTATGGGTAAGAACAAAATTATTTTTATTTAGAATTTTTTAAAGGGTAGGGTTGTTTATTTTGGATAACATTGGTTTATTGAGCTTAATATTTTTTAGTTTTACTATTGGTAATTTTTGTTGTTGAGCTATTTTTTTGAGCTTGTATATATATATATTTTTTATATTTAAAATGCTAGCTACAAACTTTTTATAAATTACTGATATGATAAGTGGTTACTGGTAAGTAAAAAAAATGATGTGAGTAGTGAGCTCATATGCGAACCAATAAGAATTTGCTACCAAAACAATTTGTAAAAATGTTTGTGAGTATAGTATTACTCTTAAGAGAATCAATGCTATTGTTTAAGGAAAAAAATGTAATTTTATAGAACAAAATTGCTAAAATTAGTACACATACATATAATAATATTTAAAAATAAATAAAAAAATAATTGGGAGGCCATTGCCCCCACCAATGATGGCTCCGTCCATGATTCTCAGACACTTTGAAATGCCAGATAATGACAAGAAATGCCTACAATTTCATTTTTCTTTCTTAGCCAGAGAATGCGAAGAATTATATCAGCATCGTACAACCTGTATTTTTACTAGGTGTTTACCAACGCACTTTTGCTTCAAATTATTTACAGGAAGTTTATCTATGTAGTCCCGTGATTTCTCCTTTGTTACAATATCACTACTGTGATCACATCTTGAAAATCGCAAAAAAGAAAAAGAAAGGATTGAGAGAAATTTTTATTGTTGAAGGAAACATAATGATCCAATAAAATGTTTTAAAACTTGAATATAAAGAGGAGAAGATAATATGAGATAGAGGTGAAACAAGTTGGCAGTGAAATTTTGGGAGTTGAAAAGATAGAGAGTGGAATAATGAATATGCACATTATGAAGCAGTTTAAAAATGATGTTTTATGTTAAAAGTCTTGTAGTTTAGTGTGTCATTGTTTGATTCTTTTAATGAGAAGAATTTGTGTTTTGAATCGTCTCACCCATCTTGTAGATTTTTTTTTTTTTGGTTCAAGTCTCAAAATAAGTTGAATGACAAAAGGTATTGAGGCTCTGTATTCCAGAATCCCTCAAAAGAAAAAATTATATGGCGGAAGCATAAGCTACCTACAGGCTACAACATGAGTTTTAATATATGTTAGTGTAGGGTCACAATTTGGGGCCTAAGCTCAAAATGTATGGAGTCTTGGTCTAATGAGCCTGATACAATGAATTTGTAAAGAATGGGCCTAAGAACTAAGACCTAGCAAATTGGACAACGGCTAGTATTGGACTAAATAGCAGTCAAGCACCGATAAGAGATGTTGATATCAATGGACTTTCAGTCCGAGGAAGCCACAATCATCGTATATTGATCACAGTAGGATATTAAGACAGTTTTGATTGCTACAGTGTTCTCTCTTTCTATTTTTCGATTCCCTCTCCATGAAGAGTCTTCTACCTTATATATCTTCTTTGGCGTCATTTTTACCCTCCACTTGTTAATTATTTGAACCCCTACTTGAGTGCTTGTCCTATCAGCCACCTTCCTTAGCGCTCTGTGAGTTGCGGTAGCCAATGTGGCATTGTTTAGAGGTCTTCTCCACATAAATGCCTCCAGTAAAGTAGCTGTTGTGCATTTAATGCGGTGGTGTTAGCCTTCTCTTAGATATTTTTAGGTTCTCTTCCTTCTCTCATGCCCATGAAACACGTCTCTATCATTGAACCTTCTCAGCAGGCCACTTTAATTGTTGGGTTATATATTTTGAACCATATTCACTAAGTTCGAGGAGTATGTACTCCTCGGATAATCACTCATTTGCTCTCCACTTATAGGTCTCGGTCTGAGAATGCCTCATCATTAGTAATTTCTCTTCGGACCTGTTTATCCCTTCGGATAAAGCCCAAGGCCCAATATGCGATCTTGGGTCCTTACCCCTACAATTAGGTTTAAGTTACACTTGGTATAATTTTTGTCAATATTACACCACTTAATATTTTATATTAGATAAAATTTTTGACAAATCCATTGTTAAATTATATTGTCTTGTTATATTCTCCATACTTATAAAGTATCAAAATGATTAGATATTAATAATTATTGCACATCTTTACAATGTTTAAATATCAATTTTTTACTTTTCTTTTGTTCATAGTTGGTACCAAGCCTAAAAAGGAGAGGGTTACAGTAGGTTGATAGCAGGTTAAAATTAGATCACTTTATTATGAATGGATCAATAATTTTTGTACTTGCGAATATTTTAAAAGTATCAATTTTGCCATTCCGTCCATCTGTCATTAACTCTATTTTAGGCCAATTCAATTTTCTAACATACTACACCAGTGTTTTATCTAGCATGTATACAATTCTTTTAACTGTAGATAAATGAAAGGATGAACTTTTAAATTTTCTGGGATGAAATGTAACTTTTTAAATATGGGGATACAAAATAAATTGAACTTGAACCAAGTTGTAGGCATGAGAAGTATGTTTAAAGGAAAATAAAAGTTTTTATCAATTTTATAATATAGTATCATAATATGCTTATTCATCTACCGATCTACGCATATCAAACTATTTCTTTTTGGGTCTTTTTCAAATTTGATAAATGTTTATTGATCCTATATTTCATTATAGGTCTATGATGATTTGAGACCTATTTGACTTCTTTGAATTCCTTATTCTAATTAGTTGCAATCAGAAAAATATGTTTTTCCTTTTTTGGCTAGAAAAATTGTTGTTTCTTTGTAAATTTGGAATACATTGCTGTCATTTGGACTAATGCTTATGAATAGCATTGTATTTAGTGATATGTGTAGATGGAATGTCGAAGAGCTTTTATTGACCACTCTAAATATTTGGTTTTTCCTTTGCTTTATTATGGCTTGTTTTTATTGCAGTAAGTATCCACAATACTTTTGTACTACCATCCAAGGATGTTACTGTTAGTGAAAACGATTGAATGAAGCAGCTAGTCCATCTTGGAATACTTCCCTTTTGCATGCAGAGTTTCGTTTTGAATTGAATATTGATTGATGACTAGTCGTTGTATCGATGTGGTCAACTCCATGAAATCATCCAATGGATCACATGCAATGGTGTACTACACTTTGTACATTCTACAACTCATCAAATTTTATTACCATCTTTTATGTTTAGTTGTATGTTTGCATGTGATACACAACACGAAGTTGATAGGCTTTCAAAATAATTAGTAGCATTTAAAAAACAATATAGGAAGGTAAAAGAATAACTTTGCTACTTTATAACGGTATAAGATGTAAAAAATATCAGTCAAATGATTAAATTTAATAATTTAAGTTTTTGGGACAATCAGTAATTGATTTTAGTATTAGAGTAGGTGATATAAGTTTAAATCCTATCAATAATTTATCATAGTTGTTAATTAATTACAATCAAACATCAACTTAAAATGCCTATCATGCACCTATTAAAGTCAACTATACTCTCTCTCTCTCTTGGCTTATGAATGATATGGGACCAAGCATCTAACATATCATTTAAAAGATCTTGTTTTTATTCCATATAATACTGGTTCATTATTATCAATGTTTAATCATTTTGTTCTATTGCTAATTTGATGATTCATATTAGTAGCTAAATTCCAATCATTTGGGCTACATTGCTTTGGTGAATTAGCCATTGAAATTTGTTTCTACTTGAAAGCCTATATCAGCCTCTATCGATGCCCTGTGTCATATCCGACTTCTATGTAAAAAGTGCATTGTAAATGTGTGCTGATGATGAAGATAAATGTCACAGATGGTTGGTTCAATGCAAGTATTGGGGTCCTTATATCTAAACCTTCATACAAGGCAGTTTTTCCCAATCCTTTTACTTCGAAATTTTCATTTATCTGATTTTTCCTCATTCCAAATACTTTGTGATGAAATATTCTGATGGTGTTTATGGCTACTAACACAATGGTTACTTGTTTTTAGAGATGTTACTTTAAGTCATTTTCTTCAAGAGGGAAATGATAGTCTCCATGGTTTATATCGTAGATATTCACATGAAACTATCAACAACACAAGCTTTTTATACTCGGAATAAAAAGGTTGCAACATGAAAACTGCTTAAGAATTTAAATTCTGATGTGAGTACTGGTATGATTATAGCCACAAGTTTTTCTATAGTGAAATAATTTAATGTTAGCCAAAATTTATGATCAATGTAGTTAGTGACAACTTATGTTACCTTATTTTCCCCGTAAAAATGTAATGAAATTATTCAGTGTACTTGGTGTACTACACACTCCTCTTACATAAAAGTAGACCCTATATGTAAGTTTCGTATATGAGATCTACTTTTATATGAGAGGAGAGTGTAATCCATTAAGTGTACTGAATATTTCTAAAATGTGTGAACGGTGAACATGCCTATAGAAAGGATCTTTGATTTTATTCACTTCTGACATATGAAACATAATTAAAGTGCCAAACTCTAGAAATTTTGACAATACAAGCCATCTGATATATTTAACCAGGCAGGCGTTGGAATTTCCTGGTGTCAACTGTGACACAGCTAGTAGAAGAGTCCTATATTTAAAATAAGGAAAAGTTTTATTATTATTTATAATTGGTTCAAGAATTTGCTCTTTGTTGTGAAGTTCATTGTATCACATGTTTGACCACAAGGGGCTTACTTCAACAGGATGGAAAACTTACTCAAATCAAAGGACTCAGAAGGTCCTCTATGCAGGTGGGACCCAGAGGAACGCGTCTTAATTACATGTTGAGCTCATATCTGGAAAGCAATATGTCCCTTGGATTTTGTATGACTCGTACATGACTTGAAAATGTTGAAAGAAAGAAAAAAACTTTCCACAAATCCAATTTACTAAAGAGGATAACAGGTAAGATGGTGATGCAACTAGAAACTTTCCTAGCAAAATTTCCTAGGTGGGAAAAAAAATTAAAGTTTTGGTATTTGATTGTGAGAAACTTTGAAATGCAGAAAAACAATAACACGTTTACAGTTGGAGTGCTGCTTGAAATAATTCATGGTTGGTGAAACAAATGATGGTCCTCAACACAGCCTGTGTTTTCTCCCTTACAAAGGAAAACAACAACCAAAGTTGAAATCCTAGAAACTTTCATAGCTTCTTCCTAAGGTAAAAAAGAAAATGACCCAAATGAAAATGTGTGATAAAATAGTGGCATATTACTCAATAAGAGACATCTATCTTAGTGATCATTATAGTAGTGCCCCCAAAACAACCACTGTGTCCTTTAAATCTGTCCCAACATTCTTTAATGGTAGGGTCTTATATTCTTATCGTTTGGTGGGAAATTCGCGGAGAATCGAAGCTTTTTATGTTCAATCAAGAACATGGATTTCAGGATTTGATTGTGACAATTGACCTGCAAATTCCCTACTCTGAGTAGCTTAATAAGAAGATTCATGTCTTACTCATTGCTATGGAAGATGTTAACTGATCTACATTTTCACTTGGTATATAGTTTTGAAAAAGAAAGTGTGAAACTTTGCAGTAGTGACTTTACTATTGTTTAGTTTCCCTTCCATCATTTGAGAAAGAAAAATAATAGTAGAAGCATAGTGAAAAGGAGTTTGTAAAAGCCAAAAATCTGTGATGCTACATTGGATTTTAAAGTTTGCATTTCATCTGTGGACTACTAAACTTTTGCTAGTTGCCACCATAATTGTTGGATTCGGGTAATTTTGCTACCAAACGGCATTTCTTAACTGGAACTTTCAATAAAAAAACAAAAAACTCAGAATTTGGTATCAAAATGACCCAAGTCCAACAATTATTGTGGCAACTGGCAAAAATTCAGAAGTCCACGGATAAAATGCAAACTAGAAAATCTAATGCAACATCATAGAGTTTTGGCTTGTGTAAATTCCTTCTCACTACTTCTACTATTTTTTTTTCCCTCAAACAATGAGTGGCTATGCAATTAGTAAAAAGTCACCACTACAAATCTCAAACTTTTTTCTATTCAAGAAGTTACTAGATCAAATGAAGGATCCAATTAACGGGTATTCTAAGATATTTGTTAAGGTTAGATTTTATAATGCAATCTATTGATTTTTTATTTTATTTTTTTTATAGAAGTACTTTCAATTTAAAAAGTATTTATTTATTAGTTTTTCCTACGTCCTAATGGAGGTGTGACCTTTTTAAAACCTCCTTAGCAAGTGCATAAGGGCTTCCATTAAAAAAGCTTTTTTTTTTTAATTGTTCATTTAGCATTCAAACAAGATTTACAAGGGTAAAATGAATTGAAGTGTGACCTTTTTAAAACTTCCTTAACAAGGGCATAAGGGCTCTCATTAAAAAAGCCTTTTTTTTAATTGTTCATTTAACATTTAAACAAGATTTACTAGGGTAAAATGAATTGAGTTATGCCTCAATGAATACGATATATATGTTTTACCTGCTAAAACAATGATTTATACCTTTGTACAAAAAGGAAAAATCTTCAAGAAGGCAATTCTAAAAGTTGTGTTAAACAAAACAAGCTGAAGAAAGGGTGAGCATATTAGAATAGTGTTGAATTTACATGTTTTAAAAATTATGTAAAACAATTGGTAACAGCAAAGCCTGGTCTGGCTTGTACTTGCAAGGTTATGTTTTTCCGACCAACCACCAATTTTTTCAGAAAAAATCTTAATGAAGTATCAATTCAGAAAAGGCCACCCAAGCATGAATTAAACAGCAAAAAAATAATATAAAACAAAATAACAATCCCTAGACACGTAGCAATATGATTGGACCTTTCTAAACTTTTCGGAGACAAAACTGTCACATGAGCATCCATTACTATCTTTAAAAATTTTTCTTATTGTTGTTACTGTAATATAAATTATTTTATTTTTTGTTTTTGGTAAACTGCAACAACAGATGTATATTGATTAAATAATTTTATTATTTTATTTAACTGTTCTGTACATTGCACCACATTCAAAGCATCTTCCTAGTAATTAAATTACATTAATCTGCAGAACAATAATAGAACCCTGAATATAATACTGGTTAAGGCTGCAGTGCAGAAATCTTTTGCTGAACCCCAGAAACTGGATTTTCAACTACCAGCCCCTCATAAAAAGATTGGTATATTTATTAATTTTTAAGGGTATCTTTACAAACCTGAACTCCACTACAATCCCTTTTCTCCATTCACAATATATATATATATATATATATATATATGTTAAAAGTAGGTAAAGATTAAAAAGTTCTTTTGATTCATTGGGCCTAGTCAGAATCTCACCACTTGATAACCTGGGATTCCCTATTATGCTCTTTTGTATTATAAAAGAATTTAACTTTTTTTTTTTTTTGTTTAAAGGAGTGGTTATAACTTCTAACCTTTGCTTGATTGATATTTTATTCTGCACTGTAAATAAGGGAACAGAAGCTTCTGTATTTGGTTAATAATGAAAATTACAGGAGCCCAAAATATGGCAGAAATTATGGTTGACCCCAGCTCAAGATAACCAAATGTCCTAATCATTCAAATATAGACTTTTTTTTTGAGTGCAGAGCCCCACTTATACAGCTGGTTACAACAAAAATGAGAATCATATCTACTAGATTACATGATTTAACAATTAACAGTGTTGCAATTGACATGACACAAATATAAATGATAAAGATGGTTGCCAAATTTTCTTGTACAATTGATATATAGGACAAAATGTCTAACAGGAAGGATAGTGAAAGCTTGTAGAATAGAAAACTCTTCTATTAATTAGCACTGTAATTGTTATATTACATGCGGTGCAGAAAGACTTTTTGCACCAAAAGACAGTGGATAGTGGATACAAAAAATAACTCCCCCCCAAAAAAAATTAGACAACAAAATCACATTGAAAAGGAAAAAAAAAATTAAAATGAAAAAGAAAAAATTGTCCACTTCATTAGACCTAAAGATGAATGGCTTAGTGGTTCATGTAATGGGCCAAATTAATCTCTTGTATATACAGCAGCCTCTCTTTGCTTCAGGGCCTTGAATTGATGAGGGGTGCAAATCAATCACTGCTCAACCTTCATGTGTGGTACTTGATTTGAGCCTGCATGATAAGAATTCTTATCATGGATCACATTTTTGTGGGTGTGAATCACTTTCAAAGGAAAACTTTTGATTCCCTCATTTCCTTACCATGGAAGCTTTGTGGCTGCAATGCTGTTTCCCGGCTAGGATTTTGACCCAAACCCATTTGTACAATGGTTTGCAGGTCATCTTCACCAAAATTTGGATACTGGATATAATCAAACAAAAGGGGATTAGACCTACGTGTGCATTATTTCGCTAGCTTATTTGTTAAAAAGTGAAACAAAAAGTGACTTTTAATAAATAAATTGATTTATATGAATTTTGAACACCATTATTGTTGAGGAAAATGTCAAAATTTTGCTTACTTGAGCAACACTCTCACTAAATCCATTGAGTGGAAGTAATTGCATGCTTAGACTTTGGCATAGTGCAGTATCAATTGGGTCCACAGAGCATTGGGTCACTGTCCCGTTGGATATGTTGCTATGTAGTGCTGGATTTTGCTGGGGCTGCTGACCATAAAAAGCGGATGCCGAGGAATCTAATGGGAATATTGGGTGTGGCAAATTGTTGTTCGATTGAAATATCTAAAAAAAAAAAGATGCCAAGAAATTCCAATTGAGGAAAATTGGAATGTAGAAAATAGAAAAAGCCTTCCTTAAAAAGAGAACAAACTTACATCTTTTGAAAATAGACTATCCATGCTGGCATCCATTCTGGTATTGACAGAAGCCAATTTCATGGAAAGGAACTGCAACAATATTTCCATGCCCAATTAGCAAGGTAAATTGAATTTTTTAAAAACAAAATCACAAATTGTTAATTGACTAGACATTACTTTACCTCGACTTGACGTTGCAACGACTGCACATAATTTATAATTTCATCAAGCATAAGTGCTTTTCCGGTGACCTGAAATGCAAAATCATAGGCCATATTAGTTGACATATTCGTGTACTTAAAATCCTATCCATTCAAATTCTAAACTTTTTTCACACCTTATTGCAACCAGGTACAAGATCTTGGAGAAGCTTCATCCTTTCGCTAATCTTCTCTCTTCGGACCTATCGAATGTTAAAATAATGGCTAAATGATTAAATTTACAGTTTCCTAATAACATAAATTTTTTGGAAAATTGATAATTTCTCATCCAAAACATGAAAATGCAATGACAAATTGGAGAGAACTGAGACATAATTCTTACTCTTTCGGCGAGACTATGGCTGTCAGTAGCCTGACCCCTTCTTGCTCTAACATGAATGTAGTCCTTGGGAGGCTCGGGAGGTTTTGTGTTAGTCTTGTCTGCACTACTTTTTTGGGTTTCGTCCTCTGCCTTAACAGGGTCATTTCCATTTCCATTATCCTCATTAGGCTTGCTTCTTTTTGCTCTCGAGTTATCATTAGCTTCACCCACCTGGAAGCAAAGTAACACTGAATTCAATATATGCTCAACCAAATCAAAATGGGAAAATTGGATAGAATTGACTTACAAATCTATACCTTTGTAGCATTGGCAGATGGTGATGATGATGGAGGCTCCTTTTTCCCCCTGGAAGCTGTTTTTCTTTTCCTGGAATTGGAATCCCCATTTGGGTTTTGTTCAGAAATGGTGGATTCCTCTTGAGAATCCTGCAATGGAGAAGAATTCTTGTTTTCCTGGGCACCCGATTGAGATCCCTGTGCTTTGAGAGAAGGACTACTACAAACTCTGGGGAGATTCTGATTCCCATTTCCCATCAAAAGATTTGGTTTCTTCTGGAATTCAGTGTTGTTTAGTCCCAATTGGCCCGTTCTACCATTGAAACTCCTGCTTCCAAAGCGTGAAAACCTTGCAGCTCTCTCAGCAAATCCAGGGTCAGCAGAGAACTCTGCCACACTAGAATTCAAAGGCATAGACTTTCCCAAACTGGGTAAGTTCTCTTTTACCAAATGATCAGTCATAGGCAAGCTTAGCTGCTTAGGAGGAGAATTCAGAGGAGTGCTATAGCATGAATTGTTGGCACTGTTGTTTCCAATGTTTCCCAGCTTTCCTATCAACTCCCTGATCACAAAACTGTCATTAGAAACATTGTTAGTTGACGCTGCAGGTGAAGACACCATTGAACTCAAGGCTGAATCAAAGTGGACACTTTGATCTGCGTTGGAACTAAAAAAGCAATCTTGGGATTGCTCAGTCCCTTGAATTTGAATCTCCATGGCTGCTGAAAGAGAGTGCCAAGTGGGCATTATTGAAGCTGATGGTGTTTCAAAATGCAGTGCTGGGTTCAGAAAAAATTCATTCTCCATGTTGACACTTAATTGACAATTTCACTAACTAGTTAAAAGGACTAAGTTGATTAAAGCTTTTGGGTTCCTCTTTTTTTGTGTTTCCTTTTTCTTCTTTCTTTGTTGGTCTCAATAAAAAGCAAGATGGTTTGGCAAAGAGAGGTTGGAAATTTGTAATGATTGAATGTGGTTCAATATGACCCTATGTGAGCTAAATGGGGGGGCTGAGTTGGGTGAGAATGAGAGAGAAACAAGAAGAAGGGACTAAGTTTGGTGAAGAAAAGCTAAGCAAAAGCTCTTTCTTTGTGAGTGAGAGAGAGAGAGGGGCAGGGGGGAAGGGACATGGTTGGGTAGTGATGAAGTTAAATAGGCAAAAAAGATGAAGATTTTTATTTTTTTATTTTTTATTTTTGAATTAAAAAATATATGAGGATTTGTTGACCTTTATATTTTTTATTATTTTATATTTTTTTTATTACACTGATAAATTCCAATTCTTCTGTGTCTCTCTCAATCCGTAAATGGTGGAAAGAGGAGTTGCCGGGCCTTGGACGTTAAAATACCCAATGTCCAATTTCCTCTCTAGAAAGTTATCTTAAATTCATGAAAGCCTGGAAACTGTTAAGAGGGGTTTTGGGATTTTTTATTTTTTATTTTATTTTATTATAAATTTTTTATTTCCTTATTGTTAATTATGTAAGAATGGTTGACTCAAATTGATGATTTTAACATATATGTTAAAGGAGTTGTGGAAAATTGTCTTCAGAAAAGGAGTTGTGGAAAATTTGAAAACCACTCGAGTGCAAGACTCATTGCTTGTTAGCTTTTAGCAGTTAAGCACTAGAAAAATCTAAAACTATTTAACTTTTAGTTTTTTTATAAAAAATTTATAAACTGACTTGACCATAAGTACGATTAGTGTGTGGCGACCATTAATATTGTTAGTGTATAAGCCTATTGGGTCCTGACTCATTTAGTTTATCTATCAATCACTCGTATTACTTGTACTTTACCTATACTTGTACCATACTTATTTTTCTTCGATGGCGGCTTTATAAATCTGTTTTAGAGTAATTATTATGAAATTTAACTTATACAAGATCTAATAAAAAGAAAAATTCATATATTGACAAAAAAAATATACAAATATATAAAATTTTACAATTTCATTCCATGAGTTTTCTTATTTTGAAAACGATACATGATAGTTTCATTATTAATGTTACAAATTACATCTCTTTCAAAATTTTAGTTCAATAAAATTTTTCTTGAACATTTTCTTTTTGTTTTTAAGGGCTTAATATATTATTAAGGAGACCAAAATCTAAGGACAAAATTTAACTGCAAATTTAGTTGTACCCTAAGACTTTAATTCTCACTAAACAAATTAACATGGCTATATATTTTGATAATATAACTGTTGAATTATATATTTTTTATGTTTTTAAAACACATGTGAAATTTCATGCCATTCGAATGTTAATTATCATTTGATCCATAAACTTATTTTTTATGTATAATTTTAGACTATAAAAACTCAAAATTTAAACATTTGGTAGATGACATAGCTATTGATCTTTGATCTTTGATCTTTTTGAAAATTTGTAAGCACGAAGGATATAAGAAGAAAATATAAGCCAATGATGGATTTGTGGAAATTTACATCCAATAAAAAAAATATTAAGTGGAGTTGTATCCTTAATCTACAACCAAGTTCGATGCCAAACTTTGCCCAAAAATCAATTATGTTGGGCTTAAAAAATTTTAGGATGGTCATAAATTTTTTTTAAAGGTAAAGAACATCATAAATTTGTTAAAATTTATATATAATTTTTTTTTCCAGGTCAAGGTGGTCCTATGATTACCTGACATTAATGTGGAGTCACACCTATATGATTTCAAATATAAGAGGAATCCCTTGTAAAATTTTCATTATTGAATACAATATAATTTTTTCACAATTTTAATAAATATAATAAATAAATATTTGAAAGACTTTCTAACTGATTGGTAGTAACACATGTTTATGTCCTAAAATTTGTAATATTTTTAAAACTACATAGTATTGATAGACCATGCATGGCATGACCTTATTATGCAGATATTTTTATTTTTGGGTTTGACTTACTTTTAGTATTTTTTTTAAATGAAATCTTTTTTTTATTTTAATAAGAGACTACCATATTACTCACTAACTAACTAAAATGTGGAGATTAAAACTCACTACTACTTGTCATTGTATATTTAAAATAAGGGTCATGCTAATGAAAAAAAAGCTGTCAAAACATTAATTGTTTTTTTTTTCCTATAAAAACTTTCTTTAACTAGATTTTTAATCAGTGACTTAGGGACATTTGTTAGCATTTCCCTTTAAATAAAACGACATGTTGGGTTAAAAATATACTAGAGGTATATACTGTTAATAGAAGAATCATCAAAATGTAAAAAGTCAAAAGTCAAATCGAGCATGAAAGAATTACTAAAAGATTGTATAGAAAAATGTAGAGATTAGTTTATACACGGGGGGTTTCGATGTGTACGCATTGTGCATGACATCGAGGATGTGAATTAATTAGATGGATGCAGTGCATGACAAGAAACATGAAGTGAATGGAAGTCATGTCCACAATTAAATCCATGTATCTTAGTTAGGTCCATAATATGTGGCCATAAACTCACCTCATTCATGCCTTCACTTTTACTTATTTCCTTTTATTTTTTATTTGCTGCTCCTTAGTCCTTAGATGGTTTTCCTTTCAATTGGCCAACAAGATGTCGTGTGTCCCAAATTAAAATGAATGCTTTTTGCTAACAGAATCAATGCTTTTAATTGATGACTCCTCCACTCTTTTTTTAGGGGCTTACGTGAAAGTATAAAGAGTTTATGAGTAATTCTTTTTTATATATATATATATATATGAATGATTAACTTTTAGGTATTCTTAAAGTACAGAAAATATTGTTAACTTCTCTCATATTCATGGTGAGATCTATTCATGATAGGGTCTACTTATTGAATTCTTAGTTATAAATTTGATTTCTAATTCTTAATTTTACAGATTTTAAGTGTTAAATTTATGAATTTGTTTTAATCTGAAACCTCTTGTTATCTCAATTATTCATTTTCATTATTTTAGACCCTAACAAAACAAAGATGAGTGAAAAATCAATGATTAAACTATACTGGCCTTGTTCTTCTTAAATCAATTTGGCAAGTATTGAACATAAAAGATACAATGAGAAAACTCCATTTATAGTTGGCTTAAAGTGATAAAGTGATGGTCAGAAAATCAAAATTAATTGATTAGGTGAAACACCAAGTTTTATCAATGATTCCCCTTCTCCCCCCCTCTTTTTTTGTGTTTCGTTATAGTTTGGAACAATGAAATAAATAATAAAGATGTATAAAGGCTTTAAATAAATTTTTAAAAAAAATTAATGGTTTGAAATTTTAAAAGAAATTATCTTATTATTTTAGCCTTTGAAAGGTTTTAATATTGCTACCGACTCAAATTTAATTCACGAAATTATCACTATTTAATATTTATAAGATAGGACATTGAGATACAGTAACATATTCGGTGTTAAAAGTGGTTAGAGTGTACTGTGTATGACATTGTTGTTTTCTCTTATGGGACCCCACATTTGCGAACTTCAAGAACTGTACCAATATTTTGAGATTATTTGAATGAATGATTTTTTTTTTTTCTCCCCCAAATCCCACCTCTTCTATTTTCTTATTGATTGGGTAATTTTAAAGAAAACCAATTTTAAATTTGACAATGATTGGAGTCAACACAAGCCTCCTTGGGTTTCTTTTGGTTAATAAAAGTCAAGATTTAAACTGGGTTCTTCTAATATTGGACGGTTAATTTTAGACTAGTTTTTTCATTATTGTTTTTTTTTTTAAAGAGAGAAATATATATTTTATAAGAGTAATAATATATTTAAAAAAAAAAATAGTTTAACGTGTTTAGGCCGAGTCAATCATTGCATTAAATTCACAACTCGGCGGTTAACCCGGGGCCTTGGTCGGGTTCACATAACAAACCGACTTACCTTAAATTTAGTATTTTGCTCTCTTTCTGAGAAATAACTACTACTTCCCCTATAATATTATTTATAGCTGTTGCCCATCATCAAGGCATGGAAGAACAGGTTTTCTCAAAGTTTTATTACCCATCAGGTTTGGCTATTCAATTTGGTAACTTCATGATGACTATGCCACTCACATTCTTGTTTGTTTTGTGCCCAAACCCAAACCCAAACCCAAACCCGATGTGTCATTGATGACACCATTGTTGTCTTGGCCGGTGCATAGCTTTGTATGATCCATTAATGAGTAGGCAAGTATTTTCTACATGCTACATATCATTGTCTATTCAATAGACTCTATTGTCAAAGATCTATATATCTAACATAAAAGTGCAAAATTATCTGAAGGAATAGTTGGTTAGCATGTAGGTACACTGCATATCTATATCTAGACCCACATCTAGGTTTATAACTTAAAAAAAATAAAAATTATAAAGAAAAAGAAAGAAGTTATAATAATAATTTGATCCTTCAATTATTGGGTTAAGCTTAATTGGTCCTTCGACAATTAATTGTGTCAATGTAAAGCATTTGTAGCTCGCTTAACGTACTAATTTTTTAACAAAATTATAGTTAAAATCATCTCAAACTCTCATGCACCAGCCTAAAAAAATTATCCTAATAACTAACAAATGAATAATGTCCTCAATACAACTATTGAGGCACTATTCATTACCAAACCAATTTATACTCATTTTATTTTCGGTTCTCTCTCTGACTTGTAGCTCTCTCTTCCTCATTTGGCTCACATCAAGATCGAAGCATATTGATTGATGTGTTCTCTCTCTCTCTTGACATTACACAGCTGACTTGGTGACTTGGGTCATTTTTTATGAAGGTTGGTTCCTCGTTGTGAGAGATGGCGACTTGGGTCATTTTTTGTAAAACGTTGGTTCCTCATTTTCCTCATTGTGAGAGATGGCGACTTGGGTCATTTTTTGTGAAAAGTTGGTTCCTTGTTGTGAGAGAGAGAGAGATAAAGGTTGGTTCCTCGTTTTCCTCGTTGTGAGAGATGGCGACTTGGGTCATTTTTTGTGAAAGGTTGGTTCCTCGTTGAGAGAGAGAGAGAGAGAGTGAGAGAGAGAGAGAGAGAGAGAGAGAGAGAGAGAGAGAAGGGAAGAAAAAAAATATATAAAGAAAAAGAAAGAAGTTATAATAATAATAATTTGATCCTTCAATTATTGGGTTAAGCTTAATTGGTCGTTTGACAATTAATTGTATCAATGTAGAGCATTTGCAGCTCGCTCAACATACTAATTTTTCAACAAAAAATGTAGTTAAAATCATCTTAAACTCTCATGCATCAACCTAAAAAAAATTATCCTAATAACTAACAAATGAATAATGTCCTCAATACAACTATTGAGACACTATTCATTACCAAACCAATTTACACCCATTTTGTTTTCTGTTTTCTCTCTCCTCTTGACAAACTCTCTCTCTCTCTCTCTCTCTCTCCATTACACAACTGACTTACCGATTTGGGTCATTTTTTGTGAAGGATTGGTTCTACGTTGAGAGAGAGAGAGAGAGAGTGAGAAAAAATAAATAATAAATAAAATAATATTTTAAAGATAAAATATTGGGTCTGATGTAGGGGTATATACAAATGAGTTGGTTAAAATAACTTTAAAACTAAATCTGACTGAATTAATTTGCACTAAGCCTGGGGCAAATGGTCATAATCCTTAAACTTTAAAAATCAAGTCAACTTCATCATTATATCTCATCATCATTTAAATTTTAACAAAATTAATGGATATGGCAAAGGAAGCATAGGTTAAAAGGTTGTTGTGAAAGGTGTAAAATTTTTTAAATCAAGTCAATTTAAAGTTTCAACTATAAATTTTGTTTAAAATACCTAATTATATATATATATTTATAATTACTCCTAATTCTTTTTAGTAAACTTATGACTGTATGAGGGTCTAACCTCATAAATTCTCCCTTAATAAAAAAAGATATTGTTAGGTTCTAAAGTTTAGGATTTTATGTATTTAGAACTTTAATGTGTATTGTTGGCAAACCATGATCAAAACAATGTGTTTAGAAGTGTTTAAAACTAGCTCAAAGTTGTGTGTCAATGTAAAGTTGGAATTGAGTTAAAGCAAGAAGCATTGTGCCTTTCGGCCTGGCTCGATCGATCGAAACTCGGGCAGAATGCTTTTCTGCAGATTCGTCCAACTCAGTCCTAGTTGTTTTAAAACGTTTTTAGGGTTTCTTATTTGTTCTAAGTATAAAAGGCAAACCCTATCCACTTTTTAGTGTTGCTCATATTTGCGGTTTGTGTAAATCTCTTGTGAGATCTAGAGGAGCTTTCCTTTACACAAACTTAGGGTTTTCAAGGAGAAGATTTATCTACGCCTTGATGATCAATTCAGTTGCTACCATTAAAGGTTAAAGAAAACACAAGCGGGTGTGCTTGTAGTTGGTGGTGAATCCAAGAAAGAAGGAGTCCGTGGATTCGAAACTTGCACGTGGTCATGTCAGTAAGTTCTACTGGTTGGTAGCAATAAGAAGTCGAGCGTGGGGGCTTGTAAGTTTTATTGTATGAACATCGATTCTTTTAAGATAGTGGATTCAAGTTTACCTTGAGGATAGCTAGGTCAAATCCTCCTCAGGTTTTTACCGATTTGGTTTCCTGGGTGATCATATCTTGTGTTATTTATTTTCCGCTGTTTTGCATGATTTGATCTTTTATATTGTGATAACCTAGACTTGTTTAATTGGACTAAGTAACAACTTGGCTAATTACCTAGGTTTAATCAATTGTTTAAGGGGTCTAAAAATTATCAAATATAACTCCTATCAAAAGAAAAAAGTAAAAAAAGAAAAGAAAAAAGAAAGAGATATTCCTCTAAACAACAAAGAGAATAATTATCCTCTCAAATTATACATTTGTAATCATTCCTAATTCTATTTAGTAAACGTATGACTGTATGAGGGTCTAGCCTCATAAATTCTCCCTAAATAAAATACCTCCTATCAAAAGAGAAAAGAAAAAGAAAAAGAAAACAAAAGAGAGATATACCTCTAAACAACAAAGCTAATAATTATCCTCTCAAATTATATATTTATAATCATTCTTAATTCTATTTAGTAAACGTATGACTGTATGAGGGTCTAACCTCATAAATTCTCACTAAATAAAAAGAGATATACCTCCTATCAAAAGAAAAAAGAAAAAGAGAGAGAGAGAGAGAGAGAGATATACCTCCAAACAACCAAGCGAATAATTATCCACTCAAATTATATATTTATAATCATTCCTAATTCTATTTAGTAAACGCATGATTGTATGAGGGTCTAACCTCATAAATTCTCCCTAAATAAAAAAGAGATATACCTCCTATCAAAAGAAAAAGAAAAAAAGAAAAGAAAAGAGAAATATATATACCTCTAAACAACAAAGAGAATAATTATCCTCTCAAATTATTAATTGTGCACATCAATGATCTAACAATAACCAAATTAATTAAATTTATGGGAATGGCTATTATTATTATATTGTGAAAGGGTATAGGCAATAATTAATAAAGTATGAGATATTGATTAGTTCTATCCAGTCAAGCCTAATATCTTATTACATGCCAAATTGTTGTCTAAGGATTATTGGGTATTCATGACAAGAAAGAATCTATAATAATATACTTATTAATGAATATCGGAAGCTACTAATTATTAAATTCATTTTGAGAGCTAATGATTATAACCCTTTCTTTTTTAATCACAATTAATTTCCATTTTACACTAAAATGACTATCATTTCCTAAATATATTTTATCCTCATGGATTCTTTGAACAAAGTTTCACATTTTTTATAATAAAATTTGGCTTTTTTTTTTCAACCGATGAATTTATAATCAATAGTTAAGCTTATTGCTTTATTTTTCTTCTCACAAAAAAAAAAAGAAAAAAAAAGCTCATTGCTTTATTTTTTTTGAACTAAAGGATACTGACATGTTTGTGCGAGATAGTTGTTATATAATCATGGAGGCCTAGCTAATTAAAGTATTCTCAAAGGCCATGATTACCAAAACCTAGGTAAATACATCAAAATTCAGTAGATTTTTAATTAGATCCTACATCGACCAAGGGATACGTGCATGAATTTTTTACGTAATTGTATTACTATTGTCTTAGATCTAATGAGTAATGATAGATGGAAGATGGGATTATCATCTTCATGTAGAAGTTCTTCAATTATTCATCAATAACAAAATGGTATTTAGTTATGATCGGGACAATGAGATATGCTAAAAAATAATTATTAAATTATTTTCTTAGGAAAAAAAAAAATGAGGCATGTTTTAATAAGGTCATGATGTACTTGACGTTGGTTGATTATTATCGGGTTTTCTTCAACTGGATAAATAGAGAAAACCGCACACATAATGAGAAAAAGTTGAACTAAACTAAAATTAAAAGGGAAACAAAAACAAAATCACAAATTCACAATTCCCTTACTTTTTTTTTTTCATTTTTATTAGGTGAAAAAATATTAAAGTAAATTACATTTAAATTCTATATATTAAGGGATGGCTTCAAATTAAATCCTGTAGTTTCAAATTCAAGCCTAAAATTTAAGATTGTTACAAATTCAGTCTTAGAGTTTTATTTTTATTTTTAAGTGAACTCTAGACTTTTAAAATCACATCAATTTAAACTATATACTTTTTGGGTTTAAAGTGATACAATTGAGGGTTTAAATTGATACAATTTAAAAACTACTCCAACTTGAAACTAACGAATATAGGGCTTAATTTGTAACAGTCTTAAATATTAGGATTAAATTCGATAAATTTGAAACTATGTGATTTAATTTAAAATCATTCGATGCATACTTCATCGAGTAGTGGATTCAATAAACTCGAAGGACATGTCATGTTCTTATATTAAAAAAAAAAAAAATATATATATATATATATATATATATGTGCAATCATTCCTAAAGTATATATAGAATTTAAAATGCAATTTGCACAAAACAATAATCAAAAAGAGAGATGCTACGTCTACAACATTTTTACAACAAATTATGGGTGGTTAGTTGTTATTGGTTCAAATTTAAAACTAACACTAAGATTACTTTTTTGCCCCAACAAAAACAACCAGTAACAACTTGCCACTTAGGATTTGTTGTAAAAATGTTGTAGAAATGTTGTAGACATAGCATTTCTCAATAAAAAAATAGAATGAACAGAGAAATAATTAATGAATTACCCTCTAATTACGCCTTCATAACTTTGCCAAAGTTTTAGTTGAGTTTGAATCTGCTATATTGAAGACAATATTTTTCAGAGTTAATCAAGAATTAATATCTAGCATTAATTAACTCATTTAAATAATGTCAGAACTAAACAAGTTGTGCTTTTCGTGGTTGGTTCATTTATTTTTACTTATAGTTCAAGTTGAACTTTTTTATTATAATTTATTTTAAAGAGGAAGTTCTAATATGAGTTCTAGTTGGACTCAAACTAAAGAGCAAAAACCGAGCTTAGTTTTCTTTTCAAATTTTTTTTTTTTTGGGAGAGAGAAAAACACTGGAATTTTCATTAAAGGAGAGACTAAGTAATAACAGGCTAAAATAACGTTATAAAAGTGTGGAAGAACATTTTCTATCTATGGTTTAAATTACTAACATGTAGGGATGGATCTAGAACTGGAGTTAGGGGGAGCAAAAGTATAAACAAATTTTTTTTTTTGAAACTCCAAATAAGCATTCATTTAGAAGAGAAATGCTATGTTTATAATATTTTCACAACAAATCGTAAATGGTAGGTTATTATTGGTTGTTATGAATAGGCAAAAAAGTAGTTTAAGTTGTGGATTAAAATTAGAATCAATAACAACTTACCGCATGTGATTTGTTGTGAAAATATTGTGAATGTAGCACTTCTCAATTTAAAAAGTAGTGTTTTTTTTTCTTATACATTTTTTTAGGTGTCTTGTGTGTTGTCATATGTGTGTAGGTGTTCACGTAGACTAGTTAGAATTGGCTTAGGAATTATTATTTTTTATTTTATTTTTTGTTTGTGTCTTGTGAGGGTTTGTTTTGGGGTGTTGTTTGAGCTTAAGTTTGTTATTGGTAAATTTTGCTATTGAGCTTGTTAAATTTATTTCAGATTTTAGATCAACAAAATTTTTTATAGCCTTTAAAATGATCAATAATATTGTTGAGGGGGGCAAAATGCAAATTTATTGAAACAAATTGCTAAAATTAATACATATATACACACACACACTAAAACAAATTTTGAAAAAATTTTGGGGTGGGGGCATTGCCCCCCAAGTCCAATTATAGTTCTGTCATAGCAAACATGTCTCGCATGTCTAACTAGGTTATGAGCTACAGAATTCCCTTGTGTTCAAGTAGGTGAAAAAATAACATTGCTAAGGTCTGTAAGCTAGGGACTTTTCAGAGGCAAGTAGGTGACCATAAGTTACAAAGGATTCACCTTCACTTCTTAAAATTTTGACAACCACTTCAGAATCTCCCTCAATAATGATGGATGAAAGATCAATCTCATGGGCAAAAAGTGATAGCTCTCATGTAGAGCAACCATAGCTTCTACATCGTCTACCGAAGAGGGGAGAGTTATTTTTTCTAACAAAGAAGCAAGAACCAAACCTTGATTGTTACAGACAACCACCGCTATATCTACCTTATTACCCAAGTCTACACTTGTTTTGAATTAGGGACGGAGTTAGGACTTGGATTTAGAGGGGGCAGCTTTGCTACTGACTGCGTGCTACGGTTTTGGCCTCTGGATCTGTTGTTTAACTGTAAGGGTATTTTTTAGTGTCTTTGATGTGTACTGCTAGGTAAGGATAAAATTAGTTTGTTTCAAAATTTTTAAAGTGCCAAGTTGTTTGTTTTAAGTAAAATTGTTTGATTGAACTTAATTTTTTTAAAAAATTTTTTTTTACTATTGGTAATTTTAATTGCTGGGCTAATTTTCTAGGCTTGTATATTTTGTTTTAGATTTTAAATCTATAAATTTTTATAGCCTTCAACATCATGGAAATGCAAGAGTTACAAACGTTTTTATAAATGGCTGATGTGATTAGTGATTATTGTTATGTAAAAAAGTTATGTAAGTAGTAGTTCTAGATGCAAACCAATAAGAATTTGCTACCTTAACAGTTTATACAAATATTGTAGAAAATTTTGTTACTATAGCATTACTCTCAAAAGAATTGATAATATTGTTAAAGAAGGTAAAGTGTAATTTTATAAAAAAAAATTACTAAAAGTAATACCTACATATATACTAATAATTTAAATAAATAAAAAATAGAGGGGGGGGGGGGTAAATTTTTACTTTAAAAAATTATATTTCTGACTTTTTATTGGTGTACATTAGCCACCAAACTTTATACCAAAAATTTATTTATTTATTAATTAATTAAACTTCGATAGTAACAATTTTCATATATGTAACAAAAAAAAAAAAATAAAAGATGCATTTTCAATAAATTTTTCCATAAAATTTGTACATAATTAATTTACAAAAAAGTATTAGTGTTCATAAACATAAGCCAATCAGCACTTTCGTCAAGCTTGATTTGTTAATTATCAAGTTTCAAATTTGAGTGTTTATTTGATTGAAGGACTAAAACAAGAACTTTAAGCTTAGTTCATTTTTAGTGAATAAAAGATTGACTTGTTTAAAATAAATAATAGATTCTTTAAAATCTTAAAGACTAATCCATTACAACAATTAAGGCATGTTTGGTAAATTGTAATATATTTTGTAAAATATATTAACCATTCATACGGTTTAGTTATTCCATAATTTGCATGGTTATGCTTTTATTATATATAGGAAATAGTCATTCCTCATTAATAACTAATATTTAAAATGAGGAATAACTATTAACTCCTAAAATAGTTATAATAGCTATTCCTTAATAAGTGTAATTTAAAATTAATATATTTTCAAATATACAAAATTTCTACCTGCATTAACAATTATAAAAATAAAAAATTATATATTAAAAAATAACCTATTTCTCTCAATTTTTTTTTTTAAAAATATATTATTTTTTTAGGATCCAAACCCCATTTTAAAATTCCTCTAAATTTGAGGAATTTGGAGAGAGGGTAGAGGTGAGAGATCCACTGATATTAAAATCATTTAAATTGTCAAATTTACCCTTATAATGTCAATTGTGGGGCCCAATAATTTATGGGCCCGGCCCGCTTGCTTATGGGGAGTCCACAGGCCCAAGCCGAAGAAGGCCATGGCCCAAGCTCAAAGATAAGAAGCTCAAAATGGCCCGAGGATACAGCCAAGGACAGCTTGGTCCTCGGCAGACCCAAAGTCTCATTGATGAAAGTGGCATACGGGCAAACTCTAAAGATCAGAAAATATCTCAGGGTAGTTGTCCTTAATACCCTTCACTGATAAGACTCTGCACCTAACAGAACCTGATTTTTAGGCTTTATTAACCATCCCCAACAATTCTGGGATTAAATTGACGGGATAAATATCAGTCCTGGAAAAGTTGATCCTACATGTGGACGAGGGACAGCAAACGTAGGCTAGTATAAAAGGAAAGGTAAACTAATTAGAAGGGGATCCCCATCTCACTTCCTGGGAAAAAACTCCAGGGATGAGAATGACCGGACAATATAAGTACACCACCACGAAAAATCCACCGCCGGATAACCGGAGAAAGGCAGTAGTGCTCCTCGGACATGATCTGAGGAGCCCAATCCCTCAAGTTACAAAGTTGTAGGGCTTGGATATCCAGGCTGAAGCCTTTTCTTATCTGAGTTTCCCTAAAGTCCGGTCTAGACCAACGCCCCGTGACCAGACGCTAGCCTTTTAAGCCCACTCTCTACAAATCTTATTGTGAGGGATCCTTCACGTGCGAGCCCAACGTCCTTGTTGGGCCGTTTGAGAATCGTGTCCCTACATCAATTTATATCTATTTTCTAAAATTAGCAATATGGGTCATAATTATCAATTTATATGATCACTTCCTTCCTTGTTCCTCCCCCTAGCTTTTATTTTTATTTTTGTGGATAAATTCGATAGAATTTCAACTTATGAATTTTGCTCCATGATGATTATTTTTTTATCATCATACCAAGACATTAATTGGTTTTTGGTGTAGGCAAGGTTTAAGTCATAAATCTCTTATTCAACAAAAAAAGATTTTACTAGTTGAGCTAATTGAAACCTACATAAAATTTGAATATTAGGTCTAATTAAGTAGTAATTATATAAACATTCAAATTAACAAAGGGGAAAGATATTTATTTCCTTCCACCTACTTAGTTTTTAAGACATCCAAATAAGAAGAATGGGTAACAATATTCTCCTCTCTTTTTCTCTCCTTCCTCCCTTAACTCTACTCTCATTTTCCTCCAAACTTCCAAACATAGTGTAAGAGTAATGATCCCTTTCTTACACAATTATTAGTGAATAACATTCATGCAAGAAAATAGGGTATTCAATAAATGTCACAATAGGTTCTGCTAGACTAGTAGTTAGCATGCAAGCCCTTGGCTATTGGCCTTTAAGTAATGTTTTAAACTTTAATGTAGGATAATAAAATGTAGAAACATATGTTTATTCATAGGTTAAGAAGATTCCTATTAATCGTGTCTTGTTGTGTTGAAATATTAGTAACTCGCTACTACTTACAAAGACAATAGAAGATGAAACTAAAGCAATAAAAGGAGAAACTGAACAAGGGGTATAAACACAGAGAGAGAGAGAGAGAGAGAGAGAGAGAGAGAGATAACAACATATGAAAAAAAATAGAAATAAAACTTAAGCAATTTACCTTTAAAAACCCTAAATTAACTACATGTAAAAAAAAAAAAAAAAAAAAAAAAAATTGACCTATGGTTATTAAAATGAAATTTGCACTTATTAATGCGCCTCTTATTTTGGATGCAGGCACTTCGAATTTTTAGTCGAGAAGCCATCAATGCTATCCCATTCTTACTCCAATTTTCACTTGATTGCTTATAATGATTAAAAATTCTGAAGCTAAAAATGAACTAAGGAAGTTTAGAAGTGCCAAAACAATCGACTCTAGGAAAACTAGAAATGCAACGATCATAAGGGTATTTTTTTTCCTCTTGTAATATATTTTCAGATATAAATGCTCTTAGGATTCCTACTGTGATTTATATAGTCATTTTTAGTTTTATACATCCTCCTAGGATTCCTAAGAGGACATGAAGTACTAACTCCATCAACACAAGGTTTGTTACGATATGTCTCCAGCAGAATTATTTTATAGTTAAAAATATTATTGCTCTTGTGATCGCAACAAAACTAAGACAAATTAACTATAGTACTATTAATCAATATATTTCAAATCAAAACATTTAAAAACTGAAAATGGAAGAGGTACAAGGGTTATGAGGTTAAATTGGGATTTGACTTTCAAATTGTGATGATTTAATAATTTATCTAGTAATTAATTAAAATACAAATAAAGGCATTGACCCTGTAAAAGTTAGCAAATTTGGCTAAAAAAAGAACTAGTACAAAATTTTGTTTTAAGGAAAAATTTTGTTACAAACATATTTGGAGTTACATTTTCCATCTCATTATGTGGTGATTGAAGAGACAATTTATGTGTAATTTTAGTCACATGAGTTTGTTAATCAGTCATGTGAGTTATTTAAAACAAACATGGATAGTCTTATAAATCACCATATAATAAGTTGGAAAATATAGCTCTAAACATGTTTGGAGTTAAATTTTGTTCTTATTTTAATTTAGAAAAAAAAATGTATTTCAAAAAAAAAAATTATAAACATATGTCTATTTTTATGTTCAAAAAAACCAAATTTAATCTTGTCATGTTATGATCATTACTTTTGAATTAGTCTTTTGTTTATTATTTTATTAACATAATGCAATACTATAACAAAAGATTATTCATTCCAAAAAAAAAAAAAAAAAATACAAAGATTAATTAATCATGATGTATGAAATTTGGAGCTAAAAATTGATGCTCACAAGTAACCTTTTTGTATCTAAAAAGATAAAACTTATTACCTTAAATTCTAATATATAAAATTTAACAAGCCTTTAATATCTTTCTTATTTCAATTCTTGAAATTAAATTTTTTTTTTTTATATATAATTAATGATTACAACTATGAGATAATGGTTACATTTTTAATCTCTTTTTTGCTTGGTTCACAAAGTTTAGCTTTTATAGATATTTAAATAGATACAATGTATTTAAATTAGGTTTTTAAATAAAGAAAGGCTATTTTGCTTCTTTAAAAAAGAAAAAGAAAAAGAAAAGAAAGAAGAATGCGTACTTTTGTTGAATTTATTGACTTCCACAAAATCCACATTTCTTGCTAAGCATGTAATGCAAATCCAACTGGAAGGTGAGAGTTTAAAGAATAAGCCAAGCAAGCAGTGGCATATATGGTTGCAAAGTTCTGGGTTTCATAATTAACATGTACAATATGTGGCGCTAATTGTGTATTGTAAGGACACGATTCTCAAGCGGCCCAACGATGACGCTGGGCTCGCACGTGATGGATCCCTCACAATAAATTTTGTAGAGAGTGGGCCTGAAAGGCTGGAGTTGGGTCACGGGACGTTAGTACAGGCCGGACATTAGATAAACCTAAACTGAAAAAGGCTTTAGTCCGGTTATCTAAGCCCATTAACTTTATGAATTGAGGGATTGGACTCCTCGGATCATGTCCGAGGAGCACTAATGTATCCTCCGGTTACCCGTCGATGGGTTATCCTTGGTGGAGCGTATATACTTTCCGGGCATTCTCATTCCTGGAGTTTTTCTTAGGCAGTGAGATGGATTCCCCCCCCCCCCCCCTTTTGTTACCTTGTGTTTTCTTTTATACTAGCCTACGTTCATTATCCCCCGTCCATGTGTAGGGTCGACTTTTCCAGGACAGAGATTTGTCCCATCAGTCTCATCCCGAAATTGTGGGAGATGGTCCATAAAGCCTAAGAATCCGGCTCTGTTAGGTGCGGTGTCATGTCAATGAAGGGTATTAAGGACTATTTCCCTGAGATATTTTCTGATCTTTTAAGTTTGCTTATACTCCACTTTCGTCAATGGGATTCTGGGTCTTCCGAGGATTGAGCGGTCCTCGAACGTATCTTTGAGCCATATCGGGCTCACTATTTTTGGGTTTGGGCCTTGGCCTCCTTTAGTTTGGGGCCTGTGGACTCCCTATAAGCGAGCGAGCCGGGCCCATAAACTATTGGGCCCCACAATAGCCCCTCAAAACCCTACTGTCCAACGTCTTGGTTGGAAAGGTGGGTTTTGGTAATACCGAGTCTTAACTGCGGCTCATTTAATTCGGCCCTTGATTAACGTTGGCGACTCTTCACCTCCACGAGGAATGCGTCGGTCTACAAGATATTCCCCTCGATTTATGCGTGATGCACTTATTCCGTTCGGTTATCCGTAGCACGCCTTTAATATCTTCCTTTTACGAGACCTCCCCAACCTAACGGTTACTGATAACGTGGGGGAATGAAACGGATGCACATTTATTCGCAGATTTCCTTGGGGATCAGAACGTGTTACGCACCCTCGTCTTACTCCCCTATATAAAGAGAGAGGACAAAAGGTGATTCTCCATATCCGAATCTCTCAAGCCCTTCTCATAGTTCATTTCTTCCGTCTGGTTACTCCTTATCCAATAATACATCCTCCATAATAGTCAACCATGAATAAATCCTTCCTTTCTCAGAAACGCCATATCCTAACAAAACTTGAGATGGCTCGGTCAGGGCAAGGATGGCGGAGACTCAAGATTTGCCTCCCCATTCTTTTAGCCAAAATCCGAAGCAGGGACCCGTCACACCTCACTTCCGGTGTGACTGAGTCGAAAACCTCCCTTGTCATCTCCATCCGCTCTCTCATGAGCATACCTAATATGGCTCCCCTTCTCCCTCTTTTGCTCCTTTTACTTTCTTTTCATTGCTTCCCTCTTCTTCTCCTCCTTCCTACTCATGTCCTCCATCTTCTTTTTCCCTTGCTTTCTTCAGCGACAAGAGTCTGCTGAAGTGCTTCCATGTGTTCCAATTCTTCTTCCTTCTCCTTCTCCTCGGTAAAAGGTTCTTATCCTGATATGAGCAGTACTGAGGCAAAGATTTCAGAGAGACTTTGAAGGCGCTTTCAGAAGACTCCTGGCGGTTTACTTATCTGTATTATAGATGTTATTACTGCTTCGGCAGTTCATTTTTGTATAGGCTTGTGTAAGCCCTTCCTTGTACGTTGTAATAATAATTTTTTATATTAATAAAAGTTACTGTTATTCTATTTCGCATGTTCTGTTTATATGTTTTAATAAATTTGCAAGTTCTGCTCGGCACAGTAGTATAGCATTTGAACCAATGACAACTAAGGCCAAAATACTTGCTAATAAAAAGACGCCACAATAACTTTAACAAAATTATTATTCGACATAACAGTCCGACCAGTGAGGAACGAGACTTACCTTAACATTAGTCGCAATGGGGACTAAGTGCTTGATAAGGTGTAAGAAGTAATTATCCGAGGACATGTCACCCTTTCAATGAGCAATTTCCTTAGGCTAACGATCATCGGTTCGTTACGCCATATTCTTAACACGCTGGCCTTAACCTTTTCCAGTATTTAAGCCGAGAAACTTCTCCATCCGAGTAGTTGATTTCCCAAAAGGCCCGAGTCCGAGGACTTCGCACAGCCAAGGTTTTGTTTAGAACGTATACTTTTTCTTTTAGGTGCTCGGTTTCCCCATAAGCTTGAGTCCGAGGGCTATGCAAGTCCTAGGTTCTGTCCAAGACTTATAAGATATCTTTTTTATGTTCTTGGTTTCCCTCTAGGCTTGAGTCCGAGGACCATGCAAGTCCTAGGTTCTGTCCAAGACTTATAAGATATCTTTTTCGTACTTGGTTTTCCCATAGGCTTGGGTCCGAGGACCATGCAAGTCCTAGGTTCTGTCCAAGACTTATAAGATATCTTTTTCGTACTTGGTTTTCCCACAGGCTTGGGTCCGAGGACCATGCAAGTCCTAGGTTCTGTCCAAGACTCTATGAGTTCAGATTCTCCCTTTCATAAGGCATTTCCCAAGGCGCCGAACAGGGGTTGTCCTCGGTCACGGCCATTGCTCGGCGTGGGCCACAGTACCTGGGCCCTCACGCAAAGTGGGCCCGGGGCCACGAATCCACTTGGCCCATGAATTAAGAGATATTTCTGCAACTTCTGGCCACGTGGTACTCTCTGATGTCACAGTGACCGAGGTGCACCTTTACGAGGCTCTTTAATCTTGTGGTTGTAGTTGATGTTGGAAGTTGAGCCAGGACTGTTTTGTCTGTAGCGTTCCTTGGGACGCCGCGTGAGTTGACTGCTATCACCTTGTCTTTTCAAATAAATGGGAGGGAGAGAAAGTTGCTTTATATACGCACAAATCCTTCAGATTTTCTCCCACATCACAGCTTCCATATCCGGAGCTCTCCTCCCTTAGCATAACATGTTTAAGGCGAGGGTTGGGAAGAAAGAACTTTCTCCGCCGCAGATGCACCCTGCCTTCATGAGACTCAGAATAGTACGGTATGGGCACAGGAAGCTTAAGTTCAGGAGAACACTTCATTTCGACCGAGGGGGAAGGGAATCTTTCCCTCTTTTAGTCAAAATCCGAAGCAGGTTCTGTCCATGCCAGAATTTTGGTGTGGCAGAAGAAAGATTTTCCGCCATCAGTGCCTCTGCTTTGCGGCAGGCGTATATTTAGAGAAAGGCCCTCAACCTCCAACTCCCTGCACCTTTCCTTCAACGGTGTCAGGTTCAAGTTGGGTCTCTTTTGCTGTTTGAGTTGTGGGCATGTGAAAGCATTGAGGAAGAACAAGGTCTTGGAGCTGTAGCCAACCTCTCCTCTGATCTACCTCCTCAGCTTCAGTTTTTTTCTCTTGTATTTTCCTTTCTTCTTGGTTATGTAGTGAGCTTCGACACAAACTGATTCCTGCTTTTTCATTGTACGTTGTACTATTTCTTTGTTTTAGTAAGAATGGAAATTTCTTTACTTGTTTTGAACACTGTTTCTTTGACAACACTGTTTCTTGAATGGGTGTGCCCTATGTGTGCGTTTCTTCAAGAATATTTAGAGCAAAATGGCTTGAAGCATAATTTAACTAACTCCAATTTACCAACACTACCAGGCATTATATCGATAATTCATAATAAATCTAACTTAGGGAACTAACCAGGATAACAGTTGAATATTCTATGATAAGCGCGCGAACACCGTCTAAGGCTGATAATCTCCAAATAATCCATCCGAGCAATCGACTGGGAAGTAGGGAGCTCCGATGGTGCTTTTGTGTACTTGGTTTCCCCATAGGCTTGGGTCCGAGGACCATGCAAGTCCTTGGTTTTGTCCAAAACTTGTTTGTATTTGGTTTCCCCACAGGCTTGGGTCCGAGGATCATGCAAGGCCTTGGTTCTGTCCAAAACTTGTTTGTATTTGGTTTCCCCACAGGCTTGGGTCCGAGGACCATGCAAGTCCTTGGTTCTGTCCAAAACTTGTTTGTATTTGGTTTCCCCACAGGCTTGGGTCCGAGGACCATGCAAGGCCTTGGTTCTGTCCAAAACTTGTTTGCATTTGGTTTCCCCATAGGCTTGGGTCCGAGGACCATGCAAGGCCTTGGTTCTGTCCAAAACTTGTTTGTATTTGGTTTCCCCACAGGCTTGGGTCCGAGGACCATGCAAGGCCTTGGTTCTGTCCAAAACTTGTTTGTATTTGGTTTCCCCATAAGCTTGGGTCCGAGGACCATGCAAGGCCTTGATTCTGTCCAAAACTTGTTTGTATTTGGTTTCCCCAGAGGCTTGGGTCCGAGGACCATGCAAGGCCTTGGTTCTGTCCAAAACTTGTTTGTATTTGGTTTCCCCAGAGGCTTGGGTCCGAGGACCATGCAAGGCCTTGATTCTGTCCAAAACTTGTTTGTATTTGGTTTCCCCACAGGCTTGGGTCCGAGGACCATGCAAGACCTTGGTTCTGTCCAAAACTTGTTTGCATTTGGTTTCCCCATAGGCTTGGGTCCGAGGACCATGCAAGGCCTTGGTTCTGTCCAAAACTTATAAGATCTTTTTTTTTTTTTTTTTGGAGGTCAGCCCCTTGGCCATGACGGGGGGAGCAGACTTGGGGTCGGAAGCCCCTAGAGAAACCCGCGCCGTTAGCGGTGCAAGGCGTAACCCCTAGCAGAAGCTTATGGCGGAGCAACAACTGCACGTCGCCGGAAATGAGAAAAACTCGTGAATCTCCGCTTGCTAGAGAGCTGACTTATGCGCCACTCGCGCCAACGCGTAAGCCTTCCCACAGACGGCGCCAATTGTAAGGACACGATTCTCAAGCGGCCCAACGATGACGCTGGGCTCGCACGTGATGGATCCCTCACAATAAATTTTGTAGAGAGTGGGCTTGAAAGGCTGGAGTTGGGTCACGGGACGTTAGTACAGGCCGGACATTAGATAAACCTAGACTGAAAAAGGCTTTAGTCCGGTTATCTAAGCCCATTAACTTTATGAATTGAGGGATTGGACTCCTCGGATCATGTCCGAGGAGCACTAATGTATCCTCCGGTTACCCGTCGATGGGTTATCCTTGGTGGAGCGTATATACTTTCCGGGCATTCTCATTCCTGGAGTTTTTCTTAGGCAGTGAGATGGATTCCCCCCCCTTTTGTTACCTTGTGTTTTCTTTTATACTAGCCTACGTTCATTATCCCCCGTCCACGTGTAGGGTCGACTTTTCCAGGACAGAGATTTGTCCCATCAGTCTCATCCCGAAATTGTGGGAGATGGTCCATAAAGCCTAAGAATTCGGCTCTGTTAGGTGCGGTGTCATGTCAATGAAGGGTATTAAGGACTATTTCCCTGAGATATTTTCTGATCTTTTAAGTTTGCTTATACTCCACTTTCGTCAATGGGATTCTGGGTCTTCCGAGGACTGAGCGGTCCTCGGACGTATCTTTGAGTCATATCGGGCTCACTATTTTTGGGCTTGGGCCCTGGCCTCCTTTAGTTTGGGGCCTGTGGACTCCCTATAAGCGAGCGAGCCGGGCCCATAAACTATTGGGCCCCACATGTATATTTTACAATCAAAAGCTATAGATATATAGCATAAACATGATGATAATGACATCGAAAGAAATGATAATTATGTGTTTTATTTCTCATCCATCAACTCAAAACATGGTGACAGTCAATATTACCATCACACGGCGAAGCAAAAAAAGATGAGGAATTGTTATAAAGTGTTAAAGTGGGATTGGGATGCATATATAATCCTGCTTACCTAATTCCATCGTGCTTACCTAATTCCTTTATAGTGCCAGTCCAAATATATAAAATATCATATGCAATTAATGCAATTAAATCATTAAATGTTAGGCGATTTCTTCTCCCCAAAAAAAAAAAAAAAATGTTAGGCAATTTCACTGACAGCTCTAGAAATTGTTTTTAGGATGGTCACTTGTTGTTGTTTGGTCTTGTTTTATTTTTGTTTGTTGTTATTTGGGCTAATATTTATTGTTGTTATTTAAGATATTTTTTTTAATTTATAAAAGGGATTAAGGATTATGTTTGGGGAGGAGAGAATTAATTTTGAATTAATGCTACGGCCACAACAATTTTATAATAAATCTTATGCAAAAAATTGTTGTTGTTCGGTAAAAAAATAATATCGGGTCAAATTAGAATTAATAACAGCTTATTACATTGAATTTGTTGTGAAATCATTGTAAAAATATTGTGAATATAATATTATTCTTATTTTTGTTGAATCCAAATTTTTATAGTTCTCAAATTAAGGTGTTCAACATTTTTATTAAGGTAGTCACAATAAATTAATTCAACATATAATATTTTTTTAGCAAGTATATATATACATTATTTTTTTCGCGTAAGGTGCAAGGGTGATCACGTGACCATCCTACCTTACATGTGGAGCCGCCAGTGGGGATTTGACCTATTATAGTCGCAAGAATAACACTTCTACAGTTCTACATATACAGGTGTTCGACATGCACCCATGAAAATTTATAAAAAGGGTTCGTGTTAGCAAATCATTGGTTAAAAAAATCGAGAAAAAAAAAAACCAATAAATCAAACAAAGGATAATGACTTTGAGGCATGAATTAGTATTTGCGTCTTCCTCAGGTATAACTAAAGAAATACCGTAAATTTGTCACCAGAATACAACTAAATCAAGAATTCTACAAATAAAAATTTTAGAGAAATTTTGTGAATTTCTGAAAATTTGTGTAAATCATATAAAAAATTAAATATGAAATCACCTATTTAGAGACGAGTTTAAAACCTTTCAATACGCATATTAGGAAAGCCACCTTGATGCATTTAATCATAAAGAACGGTTATAAAACCATTGGAGACAAGAAAATATTAACGTTAGCGTTCATAATTAAGCATATCAAGCTCTTCACTCTTTTCAACCTTTTATCGTTAACTCATTATCAAGCTTCAATTTTGAGTTTAAGTTTTAGTTAGTTTAGTTAGTGAAAGCATTCAGACAAGCACATTTAAGTTTGATTCTCAAAATACCCAAAAAAAAGTTTGCTTCATTTTCAGTCCCACCCGTGACGTGTGTGATGTGAAAAAGAGACCGATGATAAGTTTGAAATGAATAATAGATTCTTGAAAATCTTAAAGAATAATCCAGTACATGAATAAAGGGTGGGTGAATATAATATTACACCTCCGGATCTAAAAAACTTTTATTACAACCGACAATGTTCTTAAATATTATAAACTCAAGGAAATAGTCATATAGAGATTTTCTATTTTGTTGTATAATTAATTACCTAAAGATATGTAAAATTCTGAAGTACAATTCCAACCGCTCGGGTTCCAATGAAATATATATTTTAGTATATATTGGCTGCGATTTTCTTTCTTATTTTTTTATTTTTCTGATAGGATGCATTGAAAGATACTTATTATTCATTTTACGTTTTTAATATAAATATTAAAAAAATCTATATATATCATGCATGAAATTATAGTCATGTATGAAGTATATAACAACCAATGTTGAAAAAATATTTTCCATTGTCTCTAAGAGGGTCAAAACGAAAAATATCAACTAGCTAGCTGCTTTATTCTAGTAGGGGAAAGAAAAACAGGTGCTCATGCATTAATGTAGCGCCCGTTGTTAGATTTATATATACAATAAGAAAAAAAAAAAAAAAATCAATGAATGAGAATGGACGATGACAACCATTCTTGTCATGTATCTCTCAATTTGAACAGATAGGACATTATCCATCACCGTATAACATTAATTATAACTAGAAAATTCCCTTTTGGGCTGAATAGTCTAGCATTTCTATTCACAGAGAAATCCATGGCTGACCCGGCATTGCATGGTCCCTCCATTGTAGTATTACTACTATTTTCTTAAGAATTATACGAAGATTCAATGAGTTTCCTCTACCAAACCTCGTGAGGCACATTTGTCATATATGAAGCTCATAATAAGAACATTCATCATTGACTGCGGTCACGACTCACGAAGCACTGATCAGATAGTAATTCAGAAAAAAAAGGTGAAAAAGAGAGAGAAAAAATGGGACCATGATTGATGCAGCAGCCCTAAAAAACAGCATGTGTTAGTAATTAGTTTTGATTAATTAGCAGCTATTAAGTATTAATGATGGGATTTTCACGTTTACAACATTTAAAATCATGGGTCTTGTAAATAAATATACTACGAGTGCATTCATACTTTTTTTTTTTTTTTTTTTTGCTTAATAGTGTATGAATGCGCTCGTAGTAAGTAGTATATATAATTTAACTTTATGCGCATTCATACACTATTAAAAAAAAAATAAATAAACATCTTTTTTCTTTTTTAACTCCTATATATATAAAGTTAATCTATATATATATAAATATCAAGAAAAACAAAATAACAAATACAATCATCTTAAGTTTGTGCACATGAACTAATGATTATTGATTTTGAAAAACATATATACACATACGTGGAAACTCATAATTTTAAATGATATATAATAAATGTATAACAACCTTGAGGTACGAATAGTTAGCAAATCATAAAATCATACAGATACGTACGTAGTTATTAAGCATATAATTGCATGACTCTAAAAATCTGGTCAAAGTCTAAAGAGTAACGACCAACTAGATTCCATTACTTGGCAATTGGCATGCTGACCGGGCAACTCCACCGTCCACTGTACCAACAAGAGTGCCAATTTATTTCTCATCGAGACAGCTTGGTAGATCCTTTTTTTTTTTTTTTTTTTGAGAGAGAGAGAGAGAGAGAGAGAATTGGCACGCTCAGGGACGGAGTTGGGACTTGGAATATGGGAGAGCGATTTTGCTACTAATTGCGTGTAGAGTTTTAGCTTTTGGCTTTGTTGCTTAACTACTAATGGGTTTTATTTATTTATTTTTGTGTGTTTTTGATGTGTGCCTTACTTCTAAGTAAAGACAAAATTATTTCATTTAAATTTTTTTAAAGGATTGAACTGTTTGTTTTGGGTAAAATTGTTGATTAAGCTTAATTGTTTTTAACTTTACTATTGGTAATTTTGTTGTTTGGCTACTTTTTTTGGGCTTGTATATTATGTTTAGATTTTAGATCAAGTTTTTTTTTTTTTTTTTTTTTTTTAATGGCCTTTAAAAGGAGGAAAATGCTAGAGGTATAAACTTTTTTTTTACAAATTGTTAATATAGTGAGTGATTATTGGTAAGTTAAAAAGTGATGTAAGTGATGAGCCTAGATGCGAACCAATAAGAATTTACTATCTCAGTAGTTTGTAAAAATGTTGTAGAAAATTTTGTGGCTATTGATATTATTAAGGGGGGCAAAGTATAATTTTATAGAACAAAATTGCTAAAATTAGTACCTATATAATACTAGTATTTAAAATATATATAATATTAGGGGGGGCTATTGCCCCCTTTGGTCCAACTAGGCCTCCATCTCGGGGCACCCTCTGTTAATTTTGCAAATGATTCCATTCTATTCATGAATAAGGTTCAAGTGGATCAGGGATAATAACTCATTTGCCATATGTAGATCTTTCATTCACCCAAAAAAAAGAAAAAGAAAAAAGGAAGATGTATTTTCTCTTGAGCTACAACTTGGGGCTGGTACTATGCTGTATGAAATGTGAAATTGGAAGGAAAAGGTTGAAGAAAAATTCTTCAAACTCTGTCGATATTTTTTTATTAGATGTGAATTTTGAAAATCTAATCATTAATTGCATATTCTTATTATATCCTCCATACTTGCAAAATTTCAAGAAAATCAAAGATTAATAACTATGTAATCAATCAAATATTTAAATTTCAAGTTTTTGTGATATAAAATTATGCATAAAAAATAAGTTTATTGATTAAATAATAAATAAAATTCAATTTGAACGAAATTTTATATGTGTGTTTAGAACATAAAGAACATGCAATCCAACAATTAGATTTTCAAAATTTACATCAAATAAAAAGATATAGGAAAATTTTGAAGGGTTTCTCTCAAAATTTACATCCAACGACAAGGTTTCTCTCCAAAGTAGTTTGGAGAAAAACCTTCTCCAAATTGAAAATATTGATAGGATTTCACCATTTCAGATAAATATAGGTTTCGTACATGCACCTATATTCACATCACTCCCTTTTCAGTGTTGAGTGAACTTTTTTATTTCAAAACTCTCTTGCTCCATGATTTGGAGCACGTGCATGATATGTCATATGTCCTCCACATTAATAATTTAATATAGATGTTTATTGAAAATGTTTTAGTGAACAAACAAGTTTTCGTTGAACAAGAGTATCCCAAATAATTAATAGGAGCAGAAAATAAAGAAGAGATTAGGAATAATCTTACAATATTATAAAATCACGAAAGTGTGTTATCCTTAAAAGGTCGATTCATACCACCTAGAGTAAAATTTGTTACGACTAGTCTCTTGACCAAACAAATCCCAAGTACCCTTTGTGTCAAGTGATACTAAGCTTGAGTATTGTACATATTATGCCTAGATAGTAAATTGATTAATTAAATTCATAATTTTGTATATATAAATTTACACATTTTTGCATTAGTATTAATTTATAATGGTGTGTGTGTGTGTGTGTGTGTGTGTGTGTTTTCACTAATGATGTAGTATTAGGTTTGACCTTATCTCTATTCTACCTCTTATTTAAATTTTAGAAAATTAAACTTTATTGGACTTCACTTGTTAAGGAGAAGTTTGAATCCACACATGAGAGAAAGTAGTAAAATAATAATTAAGTGGGGGAGAGTTTGAGCACACGCATGAAGAGTTTAAATTATTAAATAACGATATTTTTTTTTAATGAACTTTCGGGCTCTACTTATTAAAGGGAATTTTGAATCAAGATGTGGATAGAAATACTAGATTAATAATTGTTAAGTGGGGGAATCTCAACCCATGCTATGAGTATAAAAATAATGGTTAAATACATTATATTCTTGACAGACAATTACAATATACTACTAACTCTGCAATTCAAACCCTTTTGTTAGAAAATTTAGACCCCGGTTAATAGAATTAACAAGTTTTAAACCTAAGTAGTTAATTAGATTTATTATGAATTAAACTTGTTAAAACAAATAAACATCAATATCATGTCAAAATTATGCAACGGAAAATAAATAAAACAAAATATGATGACTCAGGAAAACCAATGAAATAAACTAGTTTCACAATAAGAAACTTGGGGGGAAACCTTCCCGAAAAGCAATCCACTATAGTAAAGAAAAGTTTCAGATCTAGTACAAAACCTTTGTCCCTAAACTCTATAATCCCCGTATATGAACTTACAGCAAAAACCTTTTACTGCTTTAGAACTTCTAAACTCTTCAATATATGAACACCACCATTTTTTATGCACGAATCCCAGTACGTGACTAACCAATTAGGCGAATCCCGATACGCGACTTAAGCACCAACTTAAAGAAGATGTTGGCTACAAAGTTCATCACTTCATCAACAATGAAGATCAAGAAGCACTTAGTTACAAAATCCTAAGGCGCAAAAATGCAATAACTTCTTTCAGAGAGAATAAGGCATCGGTCATCTTTTGCATTTGTTCTCCTTGTATTCTCTTATGTGACAGCCTCTAAAATAAGCCTTATATATGTCTAGGGTTGTGAGAAAAGAAACCCTATACAAATACAAAAGTATGGGCCAAAAATCATATATGAAAAACTAATTTCTCGTAACCTTGATAGATACCTCGATAGATAGTATCTGTCGAGCCTCATTAAACCTCGATAGATAGCTATCTATTGAGCTATCTGTCCGCAGGTGTCGAGCTATCTGTCCAACTTCAGTAAACAGCTTTTCTTCACTTGTTTCTTGGTCCAATCTTCATGGCATTAATACTAGACTTGAACAACATGTTTCTTGAAGTATTAAACATATCCTAGATCTACCCAAATACAAGTAAAGTGCGTTTTGTTAAAGGATTAGCCAATTATATAAAATATGTCCTTAACACCTTTCCTTCCTAAACTCCCAAGTAGCTTATGCATGGGGATGTGCTAATTCAGTTACAAATCTCTTGGCATTAAATAATTAAATTAGAGAGGGGGAAGAGAGTAATCATTTTTTCTTTGCATGTCTTATATTAAATATTTCTTGCAAGAGAGAGAAAAAAATATTTTTGTAGATAATAAAACCTAGGGATAATTACAGATAACCCACCTGTGGTTTGGGCGAAAATCACCTTGCCTACCCGTGGTTTGAAAAGTGTCACTTAACCCACCTGAGGTATGTTCCGTTTGTTTTCCGTAACCCACCTCTGTTAAAATCAGGGGTAAATAGATATTTTTGCTCAAATTTTATATCTCTCTCCTCCCAAAACAAAAAATAGCACAAAAATAGAAGAGAAACAAGATTAAAAAGTGGTATTTGTCTCTCTATATTCACACAAATTTTGAACATGAAGAACATACCAAAAAAAAAAATTTGTATTAGCACGTTCACACTACTCTTATTATTTTAATGATTTTTTTTCCTTATTTTTTTCTTCCTTTTCTTTCATTTCATCTCAGCCGTCTCTCTCCTCACATCTTCCCACTGAGTTTCTCTCTTTTCCTCCATCGCCGATATGCACAAGCCCATCCACCATAAACCCAGCTCGCCTCCCCAGCTCCGATCCAGCCCTTCTGCCGACCCAGCTCGCCAATCTCCGCAGCCCATTCCGCCGACCCAGCTCACCGATCTTCCTCCACTCCTCACTGGCGGCCCAACTCCCCTACCCAAACGTATTCCTCCACTCGCCGCCGACCCAGCTCACCGATCTTCCTCCACTCCTCACCGGCGGCCCAACTCCCCTACCCAAACGTATTCCTCCACTCGCCGCCGACCCTTACTCTCGCCAACCCAAGCCGTGGGTTTCGCCGTGTTCAATGTGGGTTTCGGGTTTAATGGTTTGTGGGTTTGATGGTGGTAGATTTTGGCCGTGGTAGTGGGTTTGTGGTAATGGATTTTGGTTTGTTTTGTGGTGGATGGCTGGATTTTGTCTGGGTTTCGTGGTAGCCATCCTAAAAACCCAGTTCCTAAAAATCAAAGTACCCATCCTAAAAACCCAGTTCCTAAAAATCAAAAAACCCAGTTCCAAAAAATCAAAAACCCAGTTCTCATCAAAGTTTTCAAGGTCGTGGAACTCCCATCCACCATGACTTGTGACCTTTACCTCAAATCTGTGGTACCCATTGGAGCTCTGTACTCCCTTTCCCTCTGGTTCTCTAACTCCACCTACATCTACCTCTCTGTCTCCTTCATCCAAATGCTCAAGGCTCTTATGCCGGTTGCGGTTTAATCCATCGAGGTTTTGAATACAAGGAGAGGTGAAAACAAAGGGGGTCTTTAGAATATAGGGTCCAAATATACGAGTTTTGATTACAGGGAGAGGTGAAATTAGGAGTGTTGAATATAGGGTTCAAATATTAATTTTCACAAAACTCTCCCTTTTGATCTTGTTTTTCTTTCATTTTTGTGCTATTTTTTGTTTTGGCACTTAAACAAAATCTGAAACCCTAAATCGAGAACAGACACAAATATCTTGATTTTTTTTACTGAAACTACCTTCCCTAGCTTCGATGTTGCAAAACTTATGTTTTCTCCCCCTCCAGACACTCCAAACCATGAAGAACACGTTGATATCACCACAGGTCTCTCTCTCGAAAAGTTTCTGAGTTTTTGGTGTTTTGATTCGCGTTATGTTGTGTTTTGGGGTTAAGAGGTGTTTTTGTAACGGCTGGGCTTGAGGTGGCTTACGGAGATTGACGGAACCATACCACAGGTGGGTTAAGTGACACTTTTCAAACCACGGGTAGGCAAGGTGATTTTCGCCCAAACCACAGGTGGGTTATGTGTAATTATCCCTAAAACCTAAAATCCAATTATGTGGATGTTCAAATAGCAAGTCCAAAATCATGCTTACTATGGCTTTCACACTTTTTGGGAAAGCATAATTTATTAGCAAAGTTTGAATGTACAAAGTCAAAATTTTCATTTCTGATGCCTTCCCTCGTTAGATGCGTGAAGCAAATCGCTTCTACCACAGTTATTTTATTTTCAGCTTTATGGAATCAAATTTCTGGATTCAGTCTGTCTTAATCCATTTCCAACAATTATTATGAGATTGTTGAAACTGTTCCCTATTAAGAGTTTTATATTTATTTCATCGCATACAGTCGTTAGTCCAAATTAATTTTTTTTTCTTACTTAATTCAATACTATAATATGATATATGACTTGCAATAGAAAATCAATCAGAAAGGGTTGTATATCAACACAATGCAGGTTCATACCAAATATAAAATTATAAAATTGCTTCAGTCCAAAAAGAAAGAAAAAAAAATTAAAAATAATTGATTAAAAGATAAAGAAACGAACAGGAACAATGCAAGCAAAATCCTCTTTTTCTTAGAGTAATAAACTAACCCCAATAAATATGTACCACACCCGTAACAAGTTTTATCTTAGATCATCTTTGAAAAAAAAAAAAAAAAAAAAAGCCCTCCCTCCCCCACACACCCCCCCCCCCCCCCAAAAAAAAAAAAAAATCATTAGCATGCAGACAGCTTTATACCAACTTTTGCTTCAGTCTAAAGAAGCTATTTTTTGTTGGGCATTGTAAGGGTGTGGAGCAAATAAGAGTCTGGGTGAAGTCATTTCCTTGTAAGGTTTTTTATAGGAGTTGGAAAAATGTCTACCCATGGGCAGTTTGGGTTTCCTTCAATCTGCAAAAGTTGGATTATTATTTCCTTCTCTTAATTTTGGCTCAAGAACATAGAGGAACCCCTCCCTATGTGTTCTCTCCCTACCCCACCCCTCCCCCACCCTCACCCTCACCACCAACACCCCCCAACTCTCTCTCTCTCTCTTCCCCTTTATTCCACTGGCTGTACCACATATTCCTTCCCTCCCTCCCTATTCTTTTTTCTTTCCACCTCAACTCCCACCTTTTGGTGTTCCTCCATACACCTTTTGTCATCCTTCTATCCCTTCTAGTTTATGCACATCAACACACCCCTTACTGCCATCCATTTTGCCTATTAAACCTTTTGTGCATCCACCTCCATTGTTACCCATTACCTCCCTTCCTAAAAATGATACCAAACCAACTTCAAACCTAAATACCTCTCCTACGTTATCGGTTTAGGAGGGGAGGAAGATTCCTTTCCGTATAGATGCAAAGTTTTTCTCTTTTTCTTTCAATGGTGGGCAACATGATTCGTATGCTATTCTTGAGAGCAATCGGCATGTCAAGCACACTATTTGGGTAGGACGTAAAAGATTGGAGTGGATCCTTTCTTGTTTTGCTGATATTCGAGACTGGGTTCCGGGGAAAGTTTCCATCTGCAAACATTTTCGGGAAAATAACAAATTGTTGGAATTTTGTGGGAGGTCGAATAAGGCTGGTATTTTTGTGGTCATTGCTGAATATTATGGTGGGGCTCGTTGAAGGTGTGTTATGATACCAGCAAGCTCCAATCGTGTAGGTTGGTCTTTGTTTCAGAGAGAGCTAAGGAATTTTTTCACTGGTGCTAAACCGGTTTCTATGGCTGAAGGATCCTCCAAAAATGGTGGTGGTGGAGGCAGTCTGTCTACTAGTGGGGACCAGAGTGGGAAAATTTTGTCTACATATGGTCCCCAGAAAAATTCAGGAATTTTGAAAATTTTGGAGCAAATATGGGGCAGAATGGGATTCCTGAAGTCCCTTCAGTAGATGGTTTAGTTTTAAATGACAATGTTGCAGTCATCAATGGCAGACCCACGTGGGCTTTCACTTTTAAACTAACTCTTGTTGCTTTGGCTTTGAAAGTATGTAAGCCTGAGGGAAGGAAACATTCTGTAACTTGTATGGGGAAAAAAGATTTCAGTTGGCCCAAAGTTTTAAGTGGCGGGCCAGAAATTGTAAAACAATCTGATGGGCTTGACAAAGCCCATTCCGTGGAGACCATATTACCACTTAAGGGTACTTTGGTCAAACCCGGATCCTTAAAAGAGACATACAATGGTCAGTCAACGTGGGTACAAGGGGAGTGCTCGAGTGGTAAATCGAGGTGGGTTGCCAAGTTGTCGGTGTCAGCAGCGGCGCCGGCAAGTGCGACAGTGGTTTCCGAGTCGCCGGTGAGTGTGACGGTGGTTTCCAAGTTGCCGGAGTCTACAGCGACACCAGCAAGAGCGACCAAGGGTTCCTTTTTTGGGTTTTCCGATTTGGAGGGGACCAATCGGAGGTGGAGGGAAGACACCCAGGCTCTGATAGCTAGTGTTTTGAGGGTCGGGTCGACGGCGAAGTTGACGGGACTCGGGAATGTTGTTTCTTCTGATCTTAGGCATTAAGGAGATGCCCGAAACTCTTTTTCTCCTCTGTTGGGTCTGGGTAGCGTGGAGGGTCTTTGTTTTGGAGTGGGAGATGACTCCATGGTGGGTTCAGGTGAGAAGGGAGAAATATGGAGCAATCTTATTGCTGAGCCAGTGTTGCCAAGTCATTTGGAGGGTGTTGAGAAGTTACAGGAAGGGACTGAGCATCTTCTAATCCAGTGGAAGAATAGTGAAGTTAATCCTAGTTCTTTCTTTTAGGGAGAGGATGAGAATGGATCTTTGGAGTGCTCACCTCTATCTAAATGGGATCCCAAGGATCATAAGGAGTTGGAGGTGTTCCAAGAAGGTGGCGAGGGAGAGGTTTGTGGGTCAACGGTGAAAAATTCGAAATGGGTTTGTAGCCTGATGAAAAATTTCTGTAGAATTATTGGTTTTCCTATTGTTAAGCACGAAGATCAGTGCTTGGCTCTATTCCATCTTCTTGAACAAGACTGTGTTGATGTTGTTAGTGTTGGGTCATCTAAAGGCATTGTGAACTCTAAGCAGAAAAGGCTTAGGGAAATCAAAGGCTTGTTTTCTTCTATTAACTATGATGGGGCAGCTTCTAAGGGGAGGAACAGAGACTTCTCGGTAGGTACAGGGGTGATTACCAGTTTTAAATGAGTTTACGACTGTTATCTTGCAATGTTAGGGGATTAAATAATCCTCAGAAGCGAGAGGTTTGTAAAAATCTTCTCAAGGAGTGGAAGTGTGATATAGTTTGCTTTCTAGAAACTAAGCTGTCTTCTTTAAACTCTTTTGTTGTTTGTAGCCTTTGGGGTAGTCCGTTCCTAGATTGGGTGGTTCTAGATGCGGTCAACACAGTAGGGGGGGTGTTGCTGGTTTGAGACAAGAGAGTTTTTGAAAAAGTTGATTGTGTTGTTGGTCTTTTTTCTGTTAATGTGTTACTAAAGGGGGTTGCAGATGATTTTGTATGGGCTTGTTCTAGAGTGTATGGGCCTAATAAGGATAATCTGCAAGGTGCTCTGTGGGAAGAACTTTGTAGTATGCACTCCAGGTAGAATGTGGCTTGGTGCGTTTTAGGTGATTTCAATACCATCCGTTATCCAAGTGAGAGACTTGGTTGTGAGGCTTTTAATTCGGCTATGTTTGCTTTTTCAGACTTCATTAAGGCTTATTACCTTGTGGACCTACCCCTTGAAGGGGCTTCGTTTACTTGGTTTAGAGCTTCAGGGTCAGTTTGTATGTCAAGAATTGATAGAACCTTGGCATCAGTGGATTGGGTAGATTACTTTGGAAACGTGTCTCAAAGGGTACTCCCTCATGTAGTTTCTGATCATTGTCCTCTTTTGGTGGTGGGGGGTAGTGTTAATAAAGGTCAGAGTACCTTTAAGTTTGAGAATATGTGGTTGAAAGAAGAGGGTTTTGTAGAGAGGGTTCGGCAATGGTGGAATGGGTATTGCTTTTCGGGTTCGCCTAGCTTTATTCTGGCTCGTAAATTAAAAGCTCTTAAAGAGGACTTGAAAAGGTGGAATAAGGAGGAATTTGGGGATTTGGCCTTTAGGAAGAAATGTCTTTTATCTGAATTGCTGGGTTTGGATGCTACGGAGGACTTGTCTGGTCTTTCTCAGGAAGACCAAACCCGTCGTATTCAGATTAAAGGTGAGATTGCGAATCTTGCCTCTTTGGAGGAGATCTCTTGGAGACAGAAGTCCTAATTTTTATTTGTGAAGGAGGGGGACAACAATACTCGCTTCTTTCATCAGGTTGCAAACTCTCATAGAAGAGCTAATCATATTCGGGGTATAAAGGTGGATGGTGTCCTCTTTGAGGATGAGGAAGAGGTGCGGTCTAAGGTGGTCAATTTTTATCAGAGGTTGTACACTGAGACAGATTCTTGGCGCCTTTCTATGGATGGTTTAGAGTTTGCTAGAATTGAGGAGGATGAGAGACTTGAATTAGAAAGGGATTTTTCTAAGGAGAAAGTGGTAAAGGTTCTTCATGAGATGGAGGGTGATAAAGCCCCTAGTCCTGACAGTTTCACTATGGCTTTTTTTCAAAAATGTTAGAGTGTAGTGGAAATAGATGTCATGGCTTTTTTTGATCATTTCCATAGGAGTTCAGAGTTTGAACGATCTCTGAATGCTTCTTTCCTTTCTCTGATTCCTAAAAAAAATAATGCTTTGAATATCAAAGATTTTAGGCCTATTAGCCTAGTGGGCAGTGTATAAAAGTTGTTGTCTAAGGTTTTAGCTAATAGATTGAGGTGGGTGCTAGATAATCTTATTTCGAAGTCACAGAATTCTTTTGTTGGTGGCAGACAGATTTTGGATTCAGTTCTTATTGCTAATGAATGTTTAGACAGTAAACTGAAGTGTCGTATATCGGGGGTGATGTGTAAGTTAGACATCGAGAAAGCATATGATCATGTGAATTGGGACACTTTGTTTTATTTGTTGGAGAGGATGGGTTTTGGGGATAGATGGAGGAGATGGCTAAAGACTTGTGTCTCTACCGTTCGCTTCTCGGTTCTGGTTAATGGGTCTCCTATTGGTTTCTTTGGTAGCTCTAGAGGTCTTAGATAGGGTGATCCTTTGTCTCCCCTTTTCTTTCTCTTGATCATGGAGGTTTTAAGTTGTATCCTGAAGAAAACCGAGGAAGGGGGTTTCATCTAGGGTTTTCATGTGGGTCTTGTTAATTCTACTGGTATCTGTGTTTCTCACCTTCTATTTGCTGATGATACCATTCTTTTCTGTGATGCCTCTAGAGAGCAGATTCTTTCTATTAGGCTGGTTTTGACTTGTTTCCAAGCTTCTACTGGTTTGAAGGTGAATGTGGGGAAAAGTAAAATTGTCCCTATTGGGGAGGTGCGTAACATTCAGTCTTTGGCTAATATTCTTCAGTGCAGGGTAGGCAGTTTGCCTATATTTACTTGGGTATGCCATTGGGTTTTTTGTACAAAACAGCCTCTATTTGGAATCCGATCCTTGAGAGGATGGAAAAGAAGCTTTCTAGCTGGAAGCGATTCTATTTGTCAAAGGGTGGTAGACTCACCTTGCTGAAGAGTACCTTTTGAAGCCTTCCGACTCTATTTGGAACGCATTCAAAGGAATTTCTTGTGGGGTTCTTCAATTGAGTGTTTCAAATATCCTTTGGTGGCTTGGGAAAAGGTTTGCCTACCGCGTGAGTTGGGTGGTTTAGGAATTCGGACGTTGGCGTCTTTTAATCAGCCCCTATTAGGGAAATGGCTTTGGAGGTATGGCCATGAAACCTCGCATCTGTGGCGAAGGGTCATTGCCATGAAATATGGGGAAGGAATAAAGGGCTGGTGCACTAGAGCTTGTAGTAGGGCTCATGGTTGTGGGTTATGGCAGAGTATTAGTGAAGGGTGGGAAACTTTCGCTAAGCATTTCTCTTTTGTGGTGGGGGATGGTTCTCATATTCTGTTTTAGCATGATAAGTGGATTGGGGATGTTCCTCTCAAAATTCTTTATCCTCAGCTATTTTTGTGTTCAGCTAATAAGGAGGCCTGTATTTCTAAGGTGTTAAGCCCTCCAATGGGCGATAATGACAGAGTGTGGAGTTTAAGATTTTTAAGATTTTAGAGGGATTTCAATGATTGGGAGTTGGCTGCTTCCTACTCCTTTCTTCATTTCATCCAAACCCGAATTCCTAGGGGTGGAGGGTGTGATAGACTTTGTTGGGATCTTAATGGCAGTGGGAAGTTTGATACTCGGTCATTTTATCATAAGATTCGAAATGCAGCTCCTTCCACTTTCACTTGGAAATGAATTTGGAAAGTTAAGGTCCCTAAAAGGGTGGCTTTCTTTATGTGGACAGCAACCCACGGTCAGATTCTAACTTTGGATAATCTTATGTTTCGTGGTTGCACTTTGGTAAATCGTTGTTGTTTGTGCTGTAGCAACGTGGAATTTGTGAATCACCTATTACTTTTTTGTCCGATAGCTCATTCTTTGTGGATGTATATGCTTCGGTTATTTGGGATCGAATGGGTCATGCCAGGTTCAGTTGTGGACTTATTATTTTGCTGGTATCATTGGCTTGGGAAGCATAGCTCTAATATTTGGGATTTGGTTCCAGGTTGTTTAATGTGGACTATTTGGACTGAACGGAATCGGCGGACTTTTGAGAATGAAGGGAAAATTTTGGTTCAGTTATTAGTATTGCCAGCGGACCCTCTTTGAGTGGTCTCATTGTTGGGGTTATTCGGATTGTTCTACCCTTTTGGACTTCCTTTCATCTCTTAGAATAGATTAGGGGCTGCTCGTCTTTCTATTCCCTTTTTTTTTTTTCTCTTTTCCTTTGTTCACTACCGTGAACTCTTTGTGTTTCTTTTGGTTGTCTTTTATTAATAATATCCTCTTCTTACTTATCAAAAAAAAATTTTAAATAAACACTTGTTGTTTGTTTTTCTTATCATTATGTTATGCTGTACTGTTGTACACCTATGCAAGCATGATTTGAATCTTGAATTAAATTATTTATTTAGTTTAGTTTGTCTATGCCTTGCCTTGTCTTGCACTTAGTAAAGAACAGAAGAAAACTTTATTATGTAACTATTATTACCTTTGAGAACAATGAGAAGACATGACAATAATTTTACCCTGAGGGCAAAAATAAAAAAGCTTTTTTTTTTCTTGGCAAAGAGGCAAAGTGACTATGGTCACCTATAGTAGTTATAAGTCTGTAATTTGGAATGACAATATCACCCCCAACCCCTCTCTCTCTCTCTGTTTTGTGTTAAGAACTTGATGGTTCCTAATTGGGATTAGTATGGAAATAAATGAGAATGGCATGAGATTTAACTTAATTCAAGATAGTAATTACCCTCTAAAGAATTATTAAGAGAGAGACATAGAAAGATTAAGAGAGAGAAATGTTGTTCTAAGCAACAATTGGGTTTATTCATTCAATATTTCAAATGAGAGTACATGTAACTATTTATACACACCCTACTAATTCAACATGTATTCTTATTAATTAGCACATGTGATTAATATGTTACATATGTGATCTAATTAACTCTATTCTATCTATTCTACTTTTTTTTTTTGAGAAACCTATCTATTCTACTTGGAATTAACCTTTTTTTTTTTAAAAGTAAATGATAATATTTATTAGAACACACACAAAAATAATAATACTAGTATTTTAAACCGGGTTTATAATATATTACATAATCAGAGTACAACTTACTAATTGAAATGATGCTATTACACCAATTATTAGGATATTCCAGGAATTAAAAACCTATGTCCAAATATGAGGACACAAACATTTCCCTTCCTTTCAAAACACCTTACTGGCAAAAATATGTTGTTGTCATCTTCATAATGAGTGAGCAGCCACTAAACTGATACTCTAAGGGATCTTGACGTCAAACACGTCCCATATCCAGCTAGACCAGCAATTAAATAAACACTTGTTGTTTATTTTTCTTATCATTATGTTATGCTGTCCTGTTGTACGCCTATGCGAGCATGATTTGAATCTTTAATTAAATTATTTATTTATTGTTGTTACCTTTGAGGCAAAATGACTATGGTCACCTATTGTAGTTATAAGTCTGTAATTTGGAATGACAATATCACCCCAACCTCTCTCTCTCTCTCTGTTTTGTGTTAAAAATTTGATGGTTCCTAATTAGGATTAGTATGGAAATAAATGAGGATGGCATGAGACTTAACTATATTCAAGATAATAATTACCCTCTAAAGAATTATTAAGAGAGAAAGACATAGAAAGATTAAGAGAGAGAAATGTCGTTCTAAGCAACAATTTGATTTATTCATTCAATATTTCAAATGAGAGTACATGTAACTATAAAAAATAGTCAAATAGAGATCTCCTATTTTGTTGTATAATTAATTACATAAAGATATGTAAAATTCTGAAGTACAATTCCAACCGCTCGGGTTCCAATGAAATATATATTTTAGTATATATTGGCTGCGATTTTCTTTCCTATTTTTTTATTTTTCTGATAGGATGCATTGAAAGATACTTATTATTCATTTTACGTTTTAAATATAAATATTAAAAAATCTATATATATATATATCACGCATGAAATTATAGTCACGTATGAAGTATATATCAGGCAATGTTGAAAAAATATTTTCCATTGTCATTAAGAGGGACAAAACGAAAAATATCAACTAGCTAGCTGCTTTATTCTAGTAGGGGAAAGAAAAACAGGTGCTTTTGCATTAATGTAGCGCCTGTTGTTAGATATATATATATATATACAATAAGAAAAAAAAAAACAATGAATGAGAATGGACGATGACAACCATTCTTGTCATGTATCTCTCAATTTGAACAAATAGGACATTATCCATCACTGTTATAACATTAATTATAACTAGAAAATTCCCTTTTGGGCTGAATAGTCTAGCATTTCTATTCACAGAGAAATCCATGGCTGACCCGGCATTGCATGGTCCCTCCATTGTAGTATTACTACTATTTTCTTAAGAATTATACGAAGATTCAATGAGTTTCCTCTACCAAACCTCGTGAGGCACATTTGTCATATATGAAGCTCATAATAAGAACATTCATCATTGACTGCGGTCACGAAGCACTGATCAGATAGTCATGGGCACGAATTCAGAAAAAAAGGTGAAAAAGAGAGAGAAAAAATGGGACCATGATTGATGCAGCAGCCCTAAAAAACAGCATGTGTTAGCAATTAGTTTTGATTAATTAGCAGCTATAAAGTATCAATGATGGGATTTTCACGTTTACAACATTTAAAATCATGGGTCTTGTAAATAAATATACTACGAGTGCATTCATACTTTTTTTTTTTTTTTGCTTAATAGTGTATGAATGCGCTCGTAGTAAATAGTATATATAATTTAACTTTATGCGCATTCATACACTATTAAAAAAAATAAATAAACATCTTTTTTCTTTTTTAACTCCTATATATATAAAGTTAAACTACATATAAATATCAAGAAAAACAAAATAACAAATACAATCATCTTAAGTTTGTGCACATGAACTAATGATTATTGATTTTGAAAAACATATATACATATACGTGGAAACTCATAATTTTAAATGATATATAATAAATGTATAACAACCTTGAGGTACGAATAGTTAGCAAATCATAAAATCATACAGATACGTACGTAGTTATTAAGCATATAATTGCATGACTCTAAAAATCTGGTCATAGTCTTAAGAGTAACGACCAACTAGATTCCATCACTTGGCAATTGGCATGCTGACCGGGCAACTCCACCGTCCACTGTACCAACAAGAGTGCCAATTTATTTCTCATTGAGACAACTTGAACTTGGTAGATCTTTTTTTTTTTTTTTGAGAGAGAGAGAGAGAGAGAGAGTATTGGCACGCTCAGGGACGGAGTTGGGACTTGGAATATGGGGGAGCGATTTTGCTACTGACTGCGTGTAGAGTTTTAGTTTTTGACTTTGCTGCTTAACTGCCAATGGGTTTTATTTATTTATTTTCATGTGTTTTTGATATGTGCCTTGCTTCTAAGTAAGGACAAAATTATTTCATTTAAATTTTTTTAAAGGATTGGACTGTTTGTTTTGGGTATAATTGTTGATTAAGCTTAATTGTTCTTAACTTTACTATTGGTAATTTTGTTGTTTGACTACTTTTTTTGGGCTTGTATATTATGTTTAGATTTTAGATCAAGTTTTTATTTTATTTTATTTTATTTATTTTTTATGGCCTTTAAAAGGAGGAAAATGCTAGAGGTACAAACTTTTTTTTACAAATTGCTAATATGGTGAGTGATTATTAGTAAGTTAAAAAGTGATGTAAGTGATGAGCCTAGATGCGAACCAATAAGAATTTACTATCTCAATAGTTTGTAAAAATGTTGTAGAAAATTTTGTGGCTATAGCATTACTCATAAAAGAATTAATGGTATTATTAAGATGGGCAAAGTATAATTTTATAGAACAAAATTGCTAAAATTAGTACCTATATAATACTAGTATTTAAAAAATATATATATATATATATATATAATATTAGGGGGGACTATTGCCCCCTTTGGTCCAACTATGCCTCCATCCCTAGGCACGCTCTGTTAATTGTGCAGATGATTCCATGCTATTCATGAATAAGGTTCAAGTGGGTTAGGGATAATAACTCATTGGCCATCTGTAGATCATTCATTCACCCAAAAAAAAGAAAAAGAAAAAAGGAAGATGTATTTTCTCTTGAGCTACAACTTGGGGCTGGTACTGTGCTATATGAAATGTGAAATTGGAAGGAAAAGGTTGAAGAAAAATTCTTCAAACTCTGTTGATATTTTTTTATTAGATGTGGATTTTGAAAATCTAACCATTAATTGCATGTTCTTCTTATATCCTCCATACTTGCAAAATTTCAAGAAAATCAAAGATTAATAACTATGTAATCAATTAAATATTTAAATTTCAAATTTTTGTGATAAAAAGTTATGCATAAAAAATAAGTTTATTGATTGAATAATCAATAAAATTTGATTTGAACGAAATTTGATATGTGTGTTTAGAATATAAAGAACATGCAATCTAACGATTAGATTTTAAAAATTTACATCCAATAAAAAGATATAGGAGAAATTTGAAAGGTTTCTCTCAAAATTTACATCCAACGACAAGGTTTTAGTCCAAAGTATTTTGGAGAGAAACCTTCTCCAAATTGAAAATATTGATAGGATTTCACCATTTCAGATAAATATAGGTTTCGTACGTGCATCTACATTCACATCACTCCCTTTTTAGTGGTGAGTGAACTTTTTTATTACAGAAGTCTCTTGCTCCATGATTTGGAGCACGTGCATCATATGTCATATGTCCTCGACATTAATAATTTAATATAGATGTTTATTGAAAATGTTTTAGTGAACAAACAAGTTTTCATTGAACAAGAGTATCCCAAATAATTAATAGGAGCAAAAAATAAAGAAGAGATTAGAAACAATCTCACAGTACTATAAAATCACGAAAGTGTGTTATCCTTAAAGGTCGATTCATACCACCTAGAGTAAAATTTGTAACGACTAGTCTCTTGACCAAACAAATCCCAAGTACCCTTTGTGTCAAGTGATAATAAGCTTGAGTATTGTACATATTATGCCTAGATAGTAAATTGACTAATTAAATTCATAATTTTGTATATATAAATTTACACATTTTTGCATTAATATTAATTTATAATGGTGTGTGTGTGTGTTTTTTTTTTCCCCACTAATGATGTAGTATTAGGGTTGACCTTATCTCTATTCTACCTTTTATTTAAATTTTAGAAAATTAAACTTTATTGGACTTCACTTATTAAGGAGAAGTTTGAATCCACACATGAGAGAAAGTGACAAAATAATAATTAAGTGGGGGAGAGTTTGAGCACACGCATTAAGAGTTTAAATTATTAAATAACGATAATTTTTTTTTGAATGAACTTTTCGGGCTCCACTTATTAAAGGGAATTTTGAATCAAGATGTGGATAGAAATACTAGATTAATAATTGTTAAGTGGGGGAATCTCAACCCATGCTATGAGTATAAAAATAATGGTTAAATACATTCTATTCTTGACAGACAATTACAATATACTACTAACTCCGCAGTTCAAACCCTTTCTTTCCTAAACTCCCAAGTAGTTTATGCATGGGGACGTGCTAATTCAGTTACAAGTCTCTTGGCATTAAATAATTAAATTAGAGAGGGGGAAGAGAGTAATCATTTTTTCTTTGCATGTTTTATATTAAATATTTCTTGCAAGAGAGAGAAAAAAAATATTTTTGTAGATAATAAAACCTAAAATCCAATTATGTGGATGTTCAAATAGCAAGTCCAAAATCATGCTTACTATGGCTTTCACACTTTTTGGGAAAGCATAATTTATTAGCAAAGTTTGAATGTACAAAGTCAAAATTTTCATTTCTGATGCCTTCCCTTGCTAGATGCGTGAAGCAGATCGCTTCTACCATAGTTATTTTATTTTCAGCTTTATGGAATCAAATTTCTGGCTTCATTCTGTCTTAATCCATTTCCAACAATTATTATGAAATTGTTGAAACTGTTCCCTATTAATAGTTTTATATTTATTTCATCGCATACAGTTGTTAGTCCAAATTAATTTTTTTTCCTTACTTAATTCAATACTATAATATGATATATGACTTGCAATAGAAAATCAATCAGAAAGGGTTGTATATCAACACAATGCAGGTTCATACCAAATATAAAATTATAAAATTGCTTCAGTCCAAAAAGAAAGAAAAATATTAAGAATAATTGATTAAGAGATAAAGAAACGAACATGAACAATGCAAGCAAAATCCTCTTTTTCTTAGAGTAATAAACTAACCCCAATAAATATGTACCACACCTGTAACAAGTTTTATCTTAGATCATCTTTGGAAGAAAAAAAAATGAAAGCCCTCCCCCCACACCCCCCCCCCCCCCCCCCAAAAAAAAATCATTAGCATGCAGACAGCTTATTTAGGAATTTAATAATTGTTTCTAAAAAAAAGATTAAATAAACACTTGTTGTTTGTTTTTCTTGTCATTATGTTATGCTGTACTGTTGTACACCTATGCAAGCATGATTTGAATCTTGAATTAAATTATTTATTTATTTAGTTTAGTTTGTCTGTGCCTTGCCATGTCTTGCACTTAGTAAAGAGCAGAAGAAAACTTTATTATGTAACTATTATTACCTTTGAGAACAATGAGAAGACATGAGAATAATTTTACCCTTAGGGCAAAAAAAATAAAAGCCTTTTTTTTTTCTTGGCAAAGAGGCAAAGTGACTATGGTCACCTATAGTAGTTATAAGTCTGTAATTTGGAATGGCAATATCACCCCAACCCCTCTCTCTCTCTCTCTCTCTCTCTCTCTCTCTCTCTCTCTCTCTCTCTCTCTGTGTTTTGTGTTAAGAACTTGGTGGTTCCTAATTGGGATTAGTATGGAAATAAATGAGAATGGCATGAGATTTAACTATATTCAAAATAGTAATTACCCTCTAAAGAATTATTAAGAGAGAAAGACATAGAAAGATTAAGAGAGAGAAATGTCGTTCTAAGCAACAATTTGGTCTATTCATTCAATATTTCAAATGAGAGTACATGTAACTATTTATACACACCCTACTAATTCAACATGTATTCTTATTAATTAGCACATGTGATTAATGTGTTACATATGTGATCTAACTAACTCTATTCTATCTATTCTACTTCTTTTTTTTTTTTTTTTAAGAAACCTATCTATTCTACTTGGAATTAATATATATATATATATATATTTAAGTAAACGGTTATACTTATTAGAACACACATGAAAATAATAATACTAGTATTTTAAATCGGGTTTATAATATATTACATAATCAGAATACAACTTACTAATTGAAATGATACTATTACAACAATTATTAGGATATTCCAGGAATTAAAAACCTATGTCCAAATGTGAGGATACAAACATTTCCCTTCCTTTCAAAACGCTTTACTGGCAAAAATTTTTTGTTGTCATCTTCATAATGAGTGAGCAGCCACTAAACTGACACTCTTAAGGGATCTTGACGTCAAACACGTCCCATATCCAGCTAGACCAGCAAACAAATACCTGAAAAATGTACTACAAAAATCAATAGAATGCTCGATGGCTTCCATATTGGTTGCACTTGCTCTGTACTTTGGACAATTTGCTCAGACAATTTTCATGCAGCACATGGACCTAATGTAGCCTCCAAAGTAGTCCACCATTTCAGCTGCATGCACAACATTGACCATACAGTTTCATCCCACATGGAGCTCAAACATTACGACAGGATTGAAAGTAACATCAACCATATATTCAAGCTGTAGAAGACGTGGTGTCTTCTCAATAATCCCCACGTGGCTCTCCTTTTACATTTTAAGAATGAAAGTAACACACGTTGTTGACTTCCATTTGTTGTTAGGCACTGCAAGATTACGTTCAAGGCTTACATGCATGTTTGGATGTTGGCCCCATCAAAAATGCCCATTTCCTTCTCTAACAGATGTAATAAAATTGATACCATAGTGGCGGGTAGATGATATCCATTCTTTGTAATCATCTAATGGCATGTCGTGATGACAAGCAAGAGTTATAGCTAGCATTTGCAAATTTGTATTTGACAACTCATGACACTCTTCAACGTGCTCCAGCCCAAGAAAGTCTTTGTGCTCAATCACAGTAACTTCAATACCTACAGTGTGTTCTTGTTCCATGCCAATAGCTACTGGCTTTTGTGGCTTTGTTTGTACTTCAGTTTCCATTGATTCAAGACTCGATAGCTCTTTTTTGGGTTGAGGCTTTAGCATCCTCCTTCAATTTTGAGAGTTCTTTCATGGCCTTGTGAGATTCCGAAAACACCTTAAACTTCTTTGAAACTTTGTTCACCATTTGCCGTAATTCTTTTAATATTTCTCGTAGATCATAGTCTCCCATCTTCACATTAACATATCTGATACCACTTGTTAAGAATCTAATGCGAAGTATATGAGATTTGACTATATTCAAAACAATCACTCTCCAATGAATTATTAAGTTCTGGACAATTTAGTTGTTTATATTAAAAAGGAAATTATTGAGAACTTTAGTTCAACTTTGATACTTGATTATTTTAGTTCTCTAAAAGTGTGAAGACTGCAATTTTAATCATCGAATATTTCAAAAGTCAATTGTAGATTATTTTACTTCTCTAAAAGAGTATAGACTACAATTGTTATTGTAATTGTCTTGTTTATTATTGTATTTTTTTTTATATGGATGTTAAGAACAGTAAACTTTCCGGTGGTTATTATTGGGAATTGATGAGAATTATATGAAAAGGCATGGGAATTGCATGAATTTTGACTAAATTTGAGATAATCACCCTCCAAAGAGTTATTGAGAGAGAAAGATATCTCATGTTAAGCCATGGTAGGAATATGTAAGTTTCTTCCTAATTACTCACTTTCTTTTCCCAAAATTCTTTTAATCTTTTATTGCTATTTTTTTAATTGACTTCCTTTTCTTCATGAAAAAATATAATTCTTAATTATTGTTCATGTTTGATTTCACTCAAAATAATGTTATTAATTCAGTATATTCTTAACCCTTATTATAATTTAGTTTTCACAGTTTAGGTTGAGAACTATTGATATAGTTTTTAAAAGAAAACATGTCAACAACAATTACCTTTGTATTCTACAACTGAAACTTCAATTCCCAAAGAGCGTCCTATGAATCTCCAAGGAGGAGTTTTTGTAGACAATTTAGTTGTCTACATTAAAAATGAAATTATTGAGAACTTTAGTTCAGATTTGATACTTAATTATTTTAGTTCTCTAAAAGAGTGTAGACTACATGCCATTTTAATCACTGAATATTTCAAAACTCGATTGTAGATTATTTTAGTTCTCTAAAGTAGTGTAGACTACAATTGTTATTGTAGGTGTCTTGTTTATCTCCATTTTTTTTTCATATGGATGTTAAGAATATATTCCTTAATGGAGACCTTGTTGAAGAGGTTTACATTTGAGCTTCACTAGACTATACACACCCAAGCAATAAAGTTGAGTGCCCCCAAAGCACAATTTACTTTTTTTTTTTTAGTTTTAGTTTTGCTATATAAAAAAATTTCCTACAAAAGTTTAAATAATGGTTAATTAAGAACTGGCCCTAAATAAACAATAAATTAAAAAAGGGACAGTACTTACCCAAAGTGTGTTCTCTAATCTATATTAAAATGAATATTATATTACACTTATCAATTATCAAACATCATAATGAATCATCAAAACATAAATTAGCAAACGTAAGTATTGTTTATTACTATTCCTAAAGCTGTCTTGTATTTACATGAAAGCATAGTTTACATATAGAGTGGATATTCTTCTGTTCGACTGTGCCTTGTCTTGTACTCAGCACTACATTAGAAAGTAAACTAAGTTATGTCAATTTTTTGTAAAGGAACACAGCTAGGCTTAACATGAACAGAATGGTGGTATTTAAGACAAAACACATACAGAGAGAAAGTGAGAGAGAGATTATATATTGTAATTTAATTGGGATTTCAAAGTGATGGTTGAGTGCTTTTCTTTAATTTGCACTTTTTAAGATTAGTTTATTAATTAACATCAATTTCTAAAATATCTTCTTTGCTTTGCTTTGTTTTTATGTGTTATTAAATGAGAGATTATTATTGGAATATGGTCGGTGTGTTGTCCAAAACCATAGGTTTCTAAAACTATGGGCGCAAAGCAAACCCCCTAAACCACGGAGATTGAAGAAATTGCTTTCGTCTCTCCTCGAAGCCTCCTATAATTCCCAGGCTTAGCCTCCGTTTTATTCTAAGGTTTTATTTTTTCCTAAATTTTTTTTTTTATATATATTTTTTTTATGCTTAGGGCAATTCAAAGTTGCTAAACAATAAAATTCATTTGGAAAGTTATGCCAAATACAATTGTTAAGAGAAGTTTATGTCATTTTGTCTCCCTCTTATTAGAAGAAAATCTTATTCTCTTATTATTGTAATTATCAAATTATGAAAAATACAACTATCAATTTAATTTATAAAAAATAAAGATTAAAAAAAAATTAAACTGGTTTATGTCTAGTATTTTTGTGCACTGAGTTTGCGTGTCAAATAATTGTCACATGTCCATGTTTTAACGAGTTTAATGCACAAAAACACTGAACCCAATCTTTATCTTGCAAACCCATAATAACACAACAAATAATAATAATAATTTATTTTTGTAGCAAATACTTGTTTCGTAGACATACCCTGTGCACTCACACACACAAAAGAAGAAGAAGACATGGCAAGTAGGAAATTGGAATAGGATGAGAAATTGAAAAAAAAAAAAAAAAAAAATTGCAACTAAACTGGGCAATATAAGCAGAAATGCACAATCTTGGTGCAAAGGTTAACGACTCAGCCCTACCTTGGTATGGCCCATTATTGACTTTGTTGGGCTCACTGAGAAAAAGAAGTAAAGCCATTTTAGTTATGCATTTAACTTATTTACTCAAATGACCAATTAATCAACATAGGCCTTCAGGACTGTCATTGGGCCCAACTAATTTGGGCATCCTTGTTCCTTACCCTTATTAGTTACTCCTCACCATTTTTTTTTTTTTTTTTTCCTTTTTCAAATTCATCTTTTGCAGTGGCTTCATTACAACATGGGTCTCGTAAACCATGCAATATCATCTTTTGCCTTCACAACTTGGTTACTTTGGCTTTCCCAAAATGCCCCCCCTAGTGTTTAACTAGGAAATCAAGATTGTCCCACGAACCATCTTTCGAATTTTAAATCTAAATCCACAAGTCTTGCTCTTTATTATCAGGTCAAAACAATAATTAATATTTAGTATAGGTAGAGTTTGAATCCCAAATCTCGAATTTGAGAATAAATAACGTTACCAATTGAGTTAATTAGAATCCATAAATTACTTGAAATTTTTTATTATAACAGAAATCTAGTTGAAGTAGAATTTTAAATTTCCTAAAACTCAGGTAATAGATAATTAATGATTGTAAGCAGTTGTTGTCGCAAAAAGATGATAGGAGCCAACTTTTATTATGTAAAATAATATATGAAAAAATAATAAAGAAATAATTTATTTTTGTAGCAAATACTTATTTTGTATGAAGATGAAAGACATGGCCTACCCAGCCAAAAAAAGAAAGACATGGCCTAGTTGCAAGTTGGAAGAGGATTTTAGAATAAAGATTGCAACGTTCATCCCAATTGGGTAGGGCCAAGCTGGGTCAACGTAATCACAATCTTGGTCCAAAGGTTAAGGACTCAGCCCTACCTTTGTATATAGCCCATTATTAACCTAAACTATAAAATATACGAAATAGACAAGACTTGAAAGGTGGATAATCTTTTTCCTTTGTGATCTCATCGTACGTCATGCACACATACCGTGAAAACATACTCTTATTAGGCAGACATTTTGGCACAGAAGGGCAGAACCCAATATGAACAGCTTGTAGAATATCAACGTTTTGTTGGACTTGAGGGATTGGGGTACAAACTAATTTTATTCAGTATGGTCCTACTCTTATGCTATAAATTTTGAGTGGCCAAATAAAAACAACAAAAAGGAAAGGCCAATTTAATGGCACCTGCAATGAAAAATCTGCAACGAAGAATATAAAAACCAAATGTGCATTTAAATTAGTCGAAATAATTAATTATATCTGAATTTGCTAAAAGTAATATTTTCATATTTATAGTTATATCAATATTAACAATTTAGCTTCCTTAGTAGCTCCCTTCAATAGGATAAATGAATTTATTTTCCGGTATTAATTATTTATATAAAATGAAAATTTAAGATCATTTTTCTAAAATTTATATAAGGAATAATTAATTTGAAATAGAGAAATATTACGTTCACAATATTTACATAAAAATTTTAATGGTAAACTACGTTTCTGGTCCCTATCCTATACAATATATTTCAATTTGATTCATAACGTTTTAATTGTGTTAATTTGGTCTCTAAACTTTCAATACCGTGTCAATTTAGTCCATACCGTTATCTTTTAGATGAAAATTAATGATATGTCTAATGACCAAAATAAAAAATTAACTTCCATTGATGTGAGAATAAATTAAAATTTTATTTTGGTCATTTGTCATGTCAACAATTTTCATTTAAGATATAACGGTAAAGACTAAATTGACACAACACTAAAATGTTAGGAACCAAATTAAAATATGGTGTAAATGATAATGACCAAATATATAATTTATCCAAAATCTTAAGTGGGAAGTTGTTATAAACCCGAAATATAGCCAAAAAATAAGGAAATAATTATGCCAGAAATATAGCAAAAAAATACGTCAATACAAAACAAAAAATAAAAATAAATAAATGGGGAAAGGAGTTTGTGACCTAAAAGCTGAAATCTCTCTCTCAACAAAATGTAAAAAATACTAATAAAAAAAAAAGAAGCTCAAAATTTTTTTTTTTTTCCCTTTCAATCGTCACTTAGGCCCAAAAATCAATAGAAATGAAAGGTAAACAAATAGAATACCCTCAAATATATTTGTAATCTTGACATGATTTTTTTTTTTTTTTTTTGGCTATCTTGACATGATTATTCTAGGAAGAAGAATACTACACATACTCTCAAATATATTTGTAATCTGGACATGATTATAGGAAGAAGAATACTACACCATAATTCATATAAGCATGATTCATTTCTTTATAACCACCTACACCCTAACGTTCTAGCACAAGTTAAAGGCTCATAATCTTCTCAAAATCTTAGTAGAGTATAAGGTCCCCACTTCCCCATAACTTTCAACAATACCTTGTGGGTGACATAGATTAAAATTATAGAATATATGTCCTATATATAGTTATATGCATGGATAGGTTGTAATAATGATGTTTGAGTTTGGAGAATATTGTTTCATAAAATGAAAATTCAAGTTCTGAAATTTTTTAAGTGAAAATTCGAAATTCAGCATTTTCAATTGGTCGAAACTTTGGCTTGATCAGTAAAAACTTTGGCTCGATCAATCGAAATGGTAAGAAAATAATCTTGGAGCCTCTAGATGAATCAATCACTATTCGATTCCTGTTCGATCAATCCAAAAGAGGACTCGATTGATTGAAAGGAACTTTTGATCGATCGAAAGTCGTAAAATAGGATTTTCTGCATAATTTTCTGGTAATTGTTCTGAATGTTTGAATAGGTATCAAGCTTTGTGAACGGTTTTATGAAACATTTTGACTCTCAATACATGCCTTTTGATGAAATATAATCCTATGGGTATAAATAGAGGTTTATGTTCACTTGAAAAATAACTAACTCCACAAACATCTTCGTTGTATTTTGGGACAAATTTACGATAACCCTTTAGCAACAATAGTGTGGTAGCAAATTTTGTCTAAGGATAACAATTTTGTGCTTCCAAGTTATTTATATTTTTTTTGTTTTTAATGTTAATTTTGTTCTTCCATTATTACTTTGTGTATTATTCTCAACAATATAAATCATTTGTTGTATATATTGTTGGGAATAATACACAAAGTAATAATGGAAGAACAAAATTAACATATATACAACAAATGATTTATATTGTTGCTACTTCTAAGAGAAGTTTATACAAAACCATAGTTCAGTATTAATCTAAATAGAAGCTTGTCAAGCTCACCGTAGCATAGCAAATGACGACCTTACTTGAACAGGATCTATTCTATAAGATCGTACCTCTATATCCTTGACCACAAAGGAGACAAGACCTTAACACAGTAAATGGTTTGCCTAGGTCTTTGATTGTTAGGCCATCTCATCTTTCCATTTCACCTCCTTCAAGGCTTCAACGAACCTTACAAGCCAATGAGGTTTTCTTATTTTAAACACAATATATCCCATAGCCATTCCAATGACCAATCCACATCCGTAGCCCATTAACACACTCTTCCAACCAAATCCACTTGCAAACATTGAATCATTGTCTTCTTCAAATATTGATGGCAGCGGTGGTGGTGATGGAGTCTCATCAGTGCTACATTTCATTAACAATAGAAATTCCCACAATCCCAAATTCCCATCATATGAGACATTTTGAAATGTATCAAATTGTTTTCCTTGAGGTATAGGTCCCGTAAGCAAGTTTTGTGAAAGATTTAACACAGCCAAAAATGTCAAACTTGTCAATTGTGTAGGAATTTCTCTAGTAAGCATATTTGAAGAAAGGTCTAAGAATTCAAGCACTGACAAATTTGCCAACAATGATGAAATATGTCCATTTAGTCTATTATGGGAAAAGTTGAGCACTCGAAGAAACTTCAACGTTTCAAGTACTTTTGAAATTTTTCCATAAAACATGTTCCTCGATAGATCAATGATAGAGAAGATGGTTAAGATTTTCTTTAGTGGTAGTACATTCCCCTTCATTGCTATTATAACCAAGTCTTGGTACTGAAGAAACAAGTAATTTTCCATGACATACTCCCTCGGCAAGCCATGGTAAAAGTTTTCCCCAATATATTTTGGATCATCTTCATTTTCATTGGTTGTTAGAGCTTTCAATGTTAGGATATGTGCCCTTTAAATCCTATTGTATAATGCTATGTATGAAATTTTGTATGATATTATGTTGTGATTAATAGAGTTGTTTTATTATTATCTAAAATGAAAGTTCAAATAGTGTGTAAAACACCCTTGAGCGTTTAGACCCCTAATTATAAAATAACCAATTCAAGCTTTATGTCAAACAACTAGTGTGCGGAAAATGAACAAAAGTTATAAAACAAAATTGGTAAACAATCTAAGCCAATTTAAAATCACAACCCATAGCAAATAATAAAAGGCAAAGATAAAAGGGAAGGAAGATGCAAACACAAGGACAACACACGATGTGTTATCGAAGAGGAAACCGAAGCTCTCGACGTAAAACCTCTCCGCCGCCCTCCAAGCGGTAAGTAATCCACTAGAAAATATAGTTGGGATACATGGACAGCAATAGACCCTCCAAGTCTAATCTACCCAGTGCACCTAAGCCCTCCAAGTTTCTTACTCCAATGAGGTTGCGCCGAACTTATTTCTTTTCTAACTTCTCGGATTCCGCTACTTGACCATAACATCAACCAATGTAGATTGGTTCCTTCATAACTGCTTCCCAGAACACCAAACAGCCCTCTCACAGTAATGGATATGGTGAGAAAATGTTTTGGTAAAAGACCTCTCAAGGGTTTAACAATGGAGAGGAAGAGAGATGAGGAATTTGAAGAGACTCTTATGTAAAGATTGTAGATAAATCAATCTTGTTTTACTTTAGGGTTTTTCTCTCAAAATTCTCTCTGGAAGCTCTTTTTCTTATGTGGGTATAAGGGGTATTTATATTAAGGTGAGAATGGAATGTGAAGAGTCAGGATTTTCATAAACAGGGGTGGCTCGCGGCTTGGCCTCGCGGCTTGACTGAGTCACAAGATCCAGCCGCGCGATAACAAAATGGCCAGTTGTCCTATTTTGTCTTATAGTGTTCTAGCTAGCATGATGCTTCAACTTCTAGCATGCTTGGCACGTGTGCTGCTTCTGGCGGCTTGAAACTGCGAGTCATCTGCGAGATCAAGTCGCGAGCCTCTGTTTTCTTGCACACTCTTGAGCATTTCAACACTCTATCTCACTCACTACACTTACAACAATCCCACCTAAATACAAGGTTATTAAATGCTGAAATACAAGCAAATTTGGCACGGAATAAAGCTAACAAGATGGTTGATTAAATTCAACCTTACATACAATAATGGTAATATGAATATTTGGACATTATTATATAGTCTATGAGATGCATAGTAAGTGATTTATGTAATTTAGTCACAGAATATATAAATCACAAGTTCTTTGTAAACTCAAAATTTTAGTTCGTAGTTGGTGATGAAATTGGGCATTTCATTTGTGAAGACTATAACACATCAACTAAAATGATTTGTCTTGATCATGAAAGTGGAGACTTCTAGTTGATATGTTGATATGTTTTAAGTGTTAAGAAATATTGAACTGGATCGTTGTGAGATTTATTATTCTACTAATGACTATCAAATGAATAATAAATTTCACGACTTCTATTTACATAAACTGTTAATCCTAAGAGAATAATGAACATGATCATGAAATGTAGGTTTTTTTGATATATCAGAAGTAAGATCTAAAGTCACGATCAAAACCTTAGTATGTTGGGTAACCACATTTAATGTTGAAGGAGCATATATTCTCAAGATGGAATTCATAATCTTTTAATGGAGATATAAAATATTCCCTTGAGATAAGTTTAATGGGTTTGATTATTTAGAGTGTAGGCCTAACCACTTTAGTAAAAAGTTACTAAAGTATATATTTATGAAATTGGATTTCATAAATATATGATGAATAACTTAAAAAATTAAACAAGGTACTTAAGGATTAAGATGTAGTAATCTTCAAAGTGGTAGTCAACATTCATGACTTTGTATTACTACGAATATTTTAATGAAGTGGTTGAATATATAATAAAGTCTTGGTATGTAATTTATTAATAAGGCCTAAAGTACAATTATATTTATATAGTGGTATTAAATATAATTAATGGTAATTTTTGGATTGTCAAGAGTTGATAGAAAGGCCCAAAACCTATTGGAGCTAGTGTCTTATTTGTCCCTTTTGGTCCCACTCCAAACCACATACTAAAGCCTAATTGGAATGGCCCAAAAGGCTAGCCCAATTAGATAATCAGTTATATATAAGGAGAGAAACATACAGAATTTTATAATGTATGAGTATGGTGTGTATGTGAGTGTAAGCCACTCTTTTATTCTCCCTTGAATACATATGTATAAATTGATTGAGAGACTACACTTCTTGAGCATAAGTGGAATTAGTGAAGATTAAAGATGTTCCCAAGTACTTCTAACCTTTGATTTTGAATTTCACCACACCAAGGTACGCTTTCTTGTTCTTAAATTTTGAAATTTACATTATACATGTTATCAATTGCAAATGAAGTAGATCCATTAATTTTCCATTGCGTATGTTTTGTATGCGATACAAACTATGTTTTTCCTACAATTGGTATCAAAGCCAGGTATTCAATTTCGAATTTGTTTAACATGTTTTGTGAGTTTTGGAATCAAAGATAGTAATTTCATGATGTTTGAAGATTCTACAATCAATGTTCTGCATGGTTATTGAAATTATTGTTTGATAAAAGCGGATATTGATGTTATGATGCTGTTTAAGTTTGATATTAAGTATGTTAGATTGAACTTTAAGGCTATAGCATCAATGAAATTCAGTTTTGATCTCAATGTCATTTTGATATGATCAAGAAACTATGTTTTGTTGAAGTGAAACGTCAAAAATGGTTGTCAGAAAAATTTGAAAAAGTTTTAGTTTCACGAGTTTCGATCAATCGAGAATTCCCTTCGAGGAATCGAGAATCAATTGAGTCATCCCGAGACTTTGTGATGAATTTCTTCAATTTTTCAATCGATCGATCGAGAATTCCTTTTATCGAACAGGAATCGAGAGTCGATCGAGTCATCCAGAAACTTTAAAGAGTTGATGTATTGATTCTTAAACCCTTATTATATCTACAGGATTTAAATTCGAAATGTCTTACAATTACTTTCAAAGAATTTCTTCATATAATTACCTGATATATATGAGAGGTAAGGTGTGTTTGGATACCACTTATTTTGCTTAAAACTGAAAACTGAAAATACTGTAGCAAAATAATTTTTAAATGTGTAAATAGTCGTGGAACCCATTTTTAATGAAAATTTTGTTGAAAAAAGAGATTTGTTGATCCCGTGAACAGTGCACAAAACCTACTGGAAAGCTCAACAGCCACAAAAATGTGTGGATAAAAAAAAAAGAAAAGAAAAGAGGAAACGTAGATGCAATAAGCTGGCTTTTCATCAGTACCCAAACAGGTACTAAGGGTCTGTTCTATACCGCTTATTTTGCTGAAAACTGAAAACACTATAACAAAATAATTTTTAGATGTGTAAATGTATCGTGGGACCCATTTTTAATGAAAATTTTGTTGAAAAAAGAAGTTTGTAAGTCTTGTGAACAGTGCACTGGACCCACTGACAGACACATTCTAGTGAAAATTTTGTTGGTCAAAGAGGTAGTGGGTCCCCTCCCGTGCACAGTGCACGGGACCCACTGACAGATAAAATCTCACATGAAATGCGCTACTCAATAATAAAAAAATGAAAAGGAAAACGCAAATGCAGCACCAGAAATGCAATCCAAACACATACGTAGACTATGGATGTGTTAGGATACTGCTTATTCTACTGAAAACTGACAACTAAAAATTGAAAATATTGTAACAAAATAATTTTTAAATGTGTGAATAGTGCCATGAGATCCATTTTTAATGCAAGTTTTGATTAAAAAAAGAGGTTTGCTGTTCACGGGACCCACTAACAAACACATTCTAGTGAAAATTTTGCTGGTCAAAAAGGTAGTAGGTCCCGTGGACAGTGCACGGGACCCACTGACAGACAAAATCCCACGTGAAATGTGCTTCTCAATAAAAAAAAGAAAAGAAAAAGGAAAACGTAAACACAACACCAGAAATGCAATCCAAATGCATACGTAGACTATAAGTGTGTTTGGATTTATTTTACTGAAAACTGAAAATTAAAAACTGAAAACACTATAACAAAATAATTTTTAAATGTGTGAATAGTGCCGTGAGACTCATTTTTAATTAAAATTTTGTTAAAAAAAGAGATTTGTGGGACCCGTGAACAATGCAAGAAACCCACTGACAAACACATTCTAGTGAAAATTTTACTGGTAAAAGAGGTAGTGGGTCTCGTGCACAGTGCACAGGACCCACTAACAGACAAAATCCCATATGAAATGCACTTCTCAATAAAAAAAAAAAGAAGGAAAACGCAAATGCAGCACCAGAAATGCAATCCAAACGCATGCATAGACTATGAGTGTGTTTAGATACTGCTTATTTTGCTGAAAACTAAAAATTGAAATGACTGTAGCAAAATAATTGTTAAATGTGTGAATAGTGCCATAAAACCCATATTTAGTGAAAGTTTTGATTAAAAAAGAGGTTTGTGGGTTTTGTGAATAGTGCATAGGACCTATTGGAAGTGCATTGGCTTTGTTGAAACGCGCTTCTCAAAAAAAAAGGTGTGCATTTGGATAGTGCTAAAAAGCACTATCCTGCGTCAACGTTTTCCTCTTTTTTTTTTTTTTGGAAGCATGTTTCAACAGGATTTTGGTGTTTCCAGTGGATCCTATGCACTGTTTATGAGATCCACAAATCTCTTTTTTCAACAAAATTTTCATTAAAAATGGGTCCCACGGCCCTATTCACACATTTAAAAATTATTTTGTTACAGTTTTTTTAGTTTAAGCACTATCTTGCGTCTGCGTTTTCCTTTTTTTTTTTTTTTGGAATCGTGTTTTAACAGGATTTTGGTGTTTCCAGTGGATCCCATGCACTGTTTACGGAACCCACAAACCTCTTTTTTCAATAAAACTTTCATTAAAATGGGTCCCACGGCACTATTCACACGTTTAAAAATTATTTTGCTACAATTTTTTCAGTTTTCAGTAAAATAAGCGATATCCAAACACACGCTATATGTGAACTACATGTACTTGAGGTCGTGAGAATGGTACACATTCGTATATTTCTAAATTCCATTGTTTCTCAATAAGAAAAAAAAAAATTCCCTTCCAAAAAGTGAAGTGGGTCTCACTCACATTGTCGCTGCGCAACCAATTCGTAATACTAATTTGGCATAAATGCTCTTTTCGTCCTTACATTTTGGGGTCATTTCTATTTTGGTCCCTACATTTCTATTTTACCACTTTTAATTTTTAATCCAATTAACGCTTGTTATTTTAGTCCTTTCTGCCACTCAACTAACAGAAAAAACTGATGTGGCAAACGGAATGCACTGTTAACACAGTAAATGCTGACGTGGCGAATAAAATAATAATAAAAAATGATAACGATCGAGGAATCAGATAGTTGAACAGCACGGATCACGATGAGGGCCTGAAATGTAAGAAATAAGAAATCAGAGGAGACCGAGGTTGACCGGTCACAAATCCTCTGATGATGAAGTTAGCCTTGTGAAAGACAAAATTATATTGTCTGAAAAGAAAGAAAATACCAACCCTTTACTTGTCGGAGATTTATTCCCTTTTATAGGTTTAGGAAACGGTTATCCTCTGGATAACTTCCCCCTTTTTCACGAAGTCCGGAGCGTATAACTTGATAACCGCTACAGCGGTTATCTTTTTGTCAGAAATTGCCGCTGGGATCGTCCTAAGCGTTGTTGAACGAGAGATTTGTCCATCAACCAGTAGACGTCGTCTAGAGGTTTTTGTGGACGACATACGGGGGGTTTATGCCTTGTGGACTAAGGACGAGAGTTTGTTCTGAACTTTTATACGGACGACCTATATGGACGAATCAAGAGTTGGTGATTTTTTAAGACACCATCAAAAAAATTATTTATTATTTAATAAATGCCAAGTCAGCATAAAATAATAATAATAATAAAAATTTCATTTTTTTTTTCTAAATTCTTTTAAAATAAAATATGATAATTTAATTAAAAAAATTTATTTCTTTCATTATTTTTTTTTTGAAGAACATGTTCATGTTCCTTGGTTCATCCCCAGAAATTTTCTTGAGAAACAAACACACAAAGAAACCCAAAAAATTCAACTCAAAAAAGAAATTCAGTCCTCATTTTCAATCCCAGCAAAATCATCAAATCCCTAAGCCATAAGCCCAGAAAGTTGAAAACCAGAAAATCATCAAATCCCAGAAGCCACAACCCACACTTCTTCAATCACCAAACTCACATTGAAACCTAGAACCCGACCAGGACAACTTCGTCACCGCTGAACCTAGAACCTAGCAACCCAGAACCTAGCAACCACTTCAACAACTTCGTCCTCTCGCACACCATCTCCGCCACTACAGGCTTCACCTCCACCAGATTCTCCACCATCGTGAGCATGTTATACACCATAGCCATCTTATCGGGATCGGAAGCCATCTCATCAGGATCGAGATGGTGAATGCTGGGTTCGACTGGGTTTGCTGGGATTTGGTCTTTCTCTTCAGCTTTGATCAGTGATCGTTGGTGGGTTTGACTGGGTTTGATTGGATCTGGGTTTAGAGAAAGAGATGGCTTCTCTGCCTCTCTCACGGAAAGCGAAGCCGATACGATCGACGAAAACCCCTCAGTCCTCACCGTGTTCGAGGCCCGCCGTCGCGAGCTTTACACCACTCGGTCTCCTCAGTTTCTTGGCCTTAGGAACTAGCACGGTCTCTAGTCCGATTCCGATTATGGCTCTGATGTCATTATCGATCTTCTCGATATCGAAATCTGGCCAAAGCAGTGTAGCTTTTTCGATAGGAATCTCAAAGCTTATTGGTTATTGGTGGGTGTTGGGTTCGTTGGTTGGGATTTTGCATTTTGAAATTTCTTTTTGTTTTTTAAGTTATTAACTTATTGTGGTATTTGAAATTTCTTTGATTATGGTTTGGTTTGGGAGTGGATGAGTTGGGTGCTTTGCTGGGTTTCTATTCTTTGAATGGTTTGGTTTAGGTGTTGTTTCTTGTGGGTTTCTGTGTTTGCTCTTGTACTCTTGTTGATTTGGTGATATTTATGTTTGTGTGTGTGTGTGTTTGTGTTTGTGTTTTTTTTTTTTTTTTTTTTTTTTTTTGCCCTTTTCCTATTGGTTTGATGTTCATGCTCTTTGACTCTAGATTTGCTCTTTGATTCTGGGTTTGATGTCGTTGTTGGGTTTATTTCTTGATTTAAGAAGAACATTAAAGAACAAGTTCTTATGTTCTTAGATCTGTAATTTTTTGTTTTTAATTTTTTTATTTAATTAAAATTAATTTAAATGCTGATGTGACATTTTTTAATGTCAAAATAAATTTTTTAATTATTATTTTAATGTGTCGTTAGCCACGTCAGTTATTTCCGTCTGTTGGCTGACGGAAAGGACTAAAATAACAAGCGTTAATTGAATTAGGGACTAAAAGTGGTAAAATAAAAATGTAGAAATCAAAATAGAAATGACCCTAAAATGTAGGGACGAAAAGAGCATTTAAGCTTAATAATTTTATTATTACTTTACACTATTGCGAAGGCCAGGAAAAAATATATAAGGATAATGGCGACGACGTCGTTTATCATTTACAATCTGGCCCATATTTCTATATTGGGCTGTAAAAAAGGGCCCAAAAAATTCATGATGACATGGCGGACATGATTGGCAATTTCACGTAACTCGAAAGAGAAAACGCCCGTAGAGGAACTAATCCAACTTTACCCCCAAATTTAAAAATCAACCCCTCCCTCCCTCACCCTCTCGCGTGTGCCCTAGCAGAGAAATTAGGGTTTTTTTTTTTTTTTTTTTTTTTTTTTTTTTTTTTTTCACTTTCAAAATTTTCGCGCGAAAATGGAATCCGAAGGTAGCCGTTGGATAATTGTGTTTGTTTATACTACTAATTCCTTCGTAGATATGAATTTGAATTTGAATTATTTTTTAAAAAAATGTCGAATTTTTTTGAATTGAATTATGAAAATTTCAGGGCAAAAAGCCTCGTTGAACCCATCGGCAATGCTCACTTCTCTTCTGGGCAGGAGAGCCAAGCTCCACGAAGAGCTTCGAATCACCGAGAAGCAGGTAAATTTTCCTATTTTTCTATAACTTGTTCAGGAATTTAATTTAGCAATTATTAATAATGGTTTTTTTTTGGGATGAGTAACAGTATATTGAAATTATGGGTTTTTGAGAAAAATGCAAAAGGGGTCATAGTGCAAATGGGAACTGAATGTGAACATGAAAGGATTGGTGCTATTCTTAAACCAATGCAAAAATATGTGTTAACTTTTGGAATTTTGGACCCACTTATCATTTATCAAGTTCTGTTAAGTTATCTGGATTAGTTGCTGTTGTACTTTTTCCGATTTGTGTTGCATGTAACATAGCATCCTTTGTTCAAATTTGCATATGATTTTGTGTTAATTGTGAATGTGTACATGTATTAGGTTTCAATAATGTGTTGGTAAATCCTAGTGCCAAATCATCAAAAGTGTCTCATTTGGGTTGTTGTGTTATTTGAGTGAAACTTGTTTCATTGGAAAGTAGATATCTAGCACTTCAAAATGGACACAAAATTGACCCAATTTGGATTTTTAAATGAGTGATAAATGGTTGTTTGAAATTGGTACAACTATGCTTTCTTGAGTGAATAGTGTAATAGTTAAAAGGAGACATCACTCAAACATGAATGAATTTGTAGCAGTTTGTTTCCTTGTTTATTTCCCCATCAAGCCCAGACTTTAAGCTACCTATGAAAGCCCCACTTTGCACAGAGGAAAAGGTAGTCGTTTTAAGACCATTAAGAGGGCCTTAATTTGATTGAGCCTAAACTATCAGAAAACTTCTCCCCATGGTTTTTTTTTTTTTTTTTTCATTTCAAACAATAGAGTTGCTTAAACCTTTACCTGCTTGGAAGAATCCCTCCAGAGGGTTCTTTGGAGGTTGTTGTAGGAAAATTATGACACTAAACCCAAAATAAAAAAGCCCAATCTCTTGCGTGAAGCACGTGTGATGAGACTAGTGTGTGTATGAAATGATTTGTGACATCTACTCCCCTTTACTTTCCCTTTCTTCCCATCCAACCAAGCTTATATAAGACATCCAAATTACAGCTTACAAGGATTTTTCTTTACTGTTAGTTGGTAATTTTGTTTCTAGGTATAAGGTTTACCTGGCCTAAGTTTGTTCCAAATGATCTGGTTGGAAATGATTCGGTAGACTTAACAAATATTAAGCTTACTATTCTGATTATGTGGATGTAGTTGGTTTAATTTTTTTAAATAGCATTGGAAAATTTAGCATGTTAAACTATTTTGAAATATTCGATAGATGCTTATATTTTGAAATACTTTATATGGTTATGTAGATGATTATATTTTGATTAATTGTGGATGGTTATGTAGATTATTATATTTATATATATTTTTGGATGTGGTTGTTTTTTTTATTTATTTTTTAAAATGATTGTGATCTATTATAGTTTGATTTTGTACTTCAGTTTACTTTACAACATCTGTGTACATCTTTTCTTGCACTCCTAAATTGACTTAAGCCCTTTTTTCATGATGACAAAATTTTTAAGAAAAGTGATATGTCTATAATATTTTTACAATATTTTAACAACAAATCATAAGTGGCAAGTTGTTACTGGTTGTTATTGTTAGGGCAAAAAAGTAATCTTAGTGTTAGATTCAAATTTGAACCAGCAACAACTAACCACCTATGATTTGTTGTAAAAATATTATGGACATAGTACTTCTCAATTTTTAAGAAGATCATGACCAAGCAAACCATTTAACTACAGGACAAAATTTAACTATAAAATTGGTTGTAGCCTTAGACTAAGGCTATAACTTTACTCAATAAAATAAATATTATTACATATTTTGAAAATCTAACTGATGAATTGCATATTCCTTACACTCTTAATACACATGTATATCGTATTATATATTATATGATACGATATATACCTATAAAAAATATATATATATTATATGATTTATAAGCTCATATTTAATGCATAACCTTAAACTACAAAAACTAGCAATTTAAACAATTTATTGATGGCATAACTATTGATCTTTAATTTTTTAGAAATTTTGTAAGCATGGAGGATATAAAAATAAGATGTAATCCAATGGTGGAATTCTCAAAATTCATCTCCAATAAAAATATATTGAGTAAGGTTGTAGCTTATGGCTACATCCAATTTTGTAGCTAAACTTCGTCCCTAACCATAAGGTTGAAAAAATAAACAAAAATCCCACTCAAACTCTAGTTTTGTGGAAATTTTATTGTGGAAAAAAAGCAAGACTAATCTCATATCACCTAATAACAATCTTGCACCCCTTCTTAAGCATTATAAAGACCTGAGTAGTTCTAGGATCACAAATTATTCCACAACTTTTTTGCTACAACTCTGACGTGGCATTTTGTGAGTGGTTAATTATCACTTATATATGGACCCACCATTTATTCTTTATCAATGACACTCTATCACGTCACAGTTGTGGCAAGAAGTTGTGAAAAATTATGTGGTCTTAGACTTTTCCATAAAGACCCCGTTAGACACATTTTTTAAACACATCAAAATCACCCCCAAAAAGTAATTAAAGAGGTAGTTTTTAGCTGAATTCCTTTCTAGTTAAATGTTGCTTGGCTAAGATCTTTCTAGATTTGGATCCTGTAGTTTAACAAATAAGAAAAGCCATTTTTCTAGGGGAAAAAAATATAGTTTTCCAAATTCCTACTTGTATTTCGAAATTCCAATGGACATATTGAACCTGTTAAGATGTGGACACGACATGTGCCCATTCCGATGGATTTGGTGCATAGGGTTACTGAACCCAAGCCAGTTCTTAAGAGCATTGTGAATTTAGTTAAATTTGGAGTAAAAAACTACATAAGACTCAATACTCTCCCTTTAAAATATTATTTTATTCATTATTTATTATTTTTTTGTGCCCATTGAGTTTTTTGCCTCTCTCTTGTACACAACTACCATAAAATCCCTCTATCTCAACCAACAAAACCTTAATCCAACAACAACCCTAACTAGATCAACGACCAATGTCCTCCACCACGAGCTTTGTCGTTTCCAACTTCAACGTCCCACTCAACAAACAAACACCACATATCAAGCCAAATCCATAAACACAAATCAAACCAAAAACCAACACAAACCCAAATCAAACAAAACCACAACCATCGACCACTAATTCGGAACTAACCAACACAACCCAACTGTTGCATAGCAATGGTGATGGCGATTTTTGATTTAAAGGAAGAGAGTGAGAAGAGGGTACTTGGTCTAGTAGGTAGGGTTGTTGAGGGAAAGGAGAGAGAGTTTATTTGCAAAGAAGAGAGAAAAAATTTTAATATTAATATTGGCCGAAATTAGTTTGTTGATGAACGGTGTCCTCAACAAGTGTGTTAAGCGCATTGTTTATTTGTTACATTTTAGGACAAGCTATTGAGCCCGATGCATCGAGTTTTTAAGGAGTTTAGCTTTTATTTTTATTTATTATTATTTTTTAAGTAATTGGTATTTTAACAAGATGCTTTGTCGTCAAATTTGAGATTCGATCCTCACCTACACTAAAAATCAATTAGTTTTTTTTATTGTCATCCCTAGTCTTTTGCTTTAAATTATTATGAGTGGACAATTGTGTTAGTTTTAGTTAATTCAACTAATAAAATTTTTTTTCTCAAAAAAAAAAAAAAATGCTAAAGTTTCTTGTAGTTAAATAATAATAGATATGAGATTTGATCCTCACTTACTCAAAAAAAAAAAAAAATTGATATCTCACTACAGTCATGGTCTAAAAACTCTATCTAAGAACAAAAAAAGAAAAAAAAAGAAAAGAAAAACACTAAACTGCCCCTCTTCTTAAAAAAAAAAAAGAAAAAAAAAACTAGACTGCCCCTCTTCAGTAAGAAAAACATTGGACTGCTCTTACTGAAAACCCAAACTGACACCGTGTTGTACAGTACTTGAAAGTTTGATTAGTGTGTAAAACACTAATGAATGTTTAGACCCTTAATATCAAAAATACCAACACAAGCTTATACACAAATAATATGTGTGTAGAATGATGAATATAAGTTATATCCAAATTGGTAAAACACTCTAAACCATAAATAATCACAAACACAGCAGCAATTAAAAGGTAAAGAGTAAGGGAAGAGAGATGTAAATACAAAGATAACACCGGCACGTGTTATCAAAGAGGAAACCGAAGAACTCGGCGAAAAACCTCTCTGCCGCCCTCCAAGCGGTCAAATGATCCATTAAAGAATAAAGTTGGGATATATGAATAGCAATAGGCCCTCAAAACCTAATCTATCCGATGCACCTAAACTCTCCAAGCTTCTTGCTCCAACAAGGTTACGCCTAACCTTGTCTTCTCTAACTTTCCGGATTCTGCAATAAGCTCCATATTGCATCTGCCATTTTTGGCATTTTCCAATGCTTCCCAAGCTTCAAAAACACCCTCAACACTTTGAATGGGTGTGGGTAGTGTTTGGGTACAAATCTCCTCTCAATGGATATAACAATGAGAGAGGGAAGGAGAAAAGACTACGAAAATTTCTTTCTAAGAATGAGTAGCTCTCTCTAATAAGGTGGGTGTGTTGTAGAAACCTTTCTTAGGGTTTTTCTCTCAATAGGCTCCTTTTTTAGCACAATACATTTCGTGGGTATAAGAGCATCCACAGCAGCTGTGTTAAAATTTATGCCATTTTGTCATACCAAAGACCTACTTTATTATTTTACCACATCATTTTACAACATCTCATTTATCAGATGTTTTATCATTCAATTCTATACAGTAAAATAATATTTACTACACATTAACAACAACAACCCACACCTGCAGATCAATCGCCACAGTCCACAACCACCGGTCACTGCCACAGATCAACCACTACCACCAATATCAGCCACTGCTACCAAAAAAAAAAAACCTCAAGCAAACACTACACAGCCACAACCACCGGCCACCCCCACAGATCAACCACCACCACCACCAATGTCAGCCACTGCTACCAAAAAAAAAAAAAAAAAAACTCAAACAAACACTACACAGCCACAACCACCGGCCACCCCCCACAGATCAACCACCGACCAAGTCACAAATCACATTTCACACAACCCAAACACACGAAATCTAGCAAACAACCACCATGATGCCCACGCCAGTGACCAACAGATCTCCTAGTTGATGACCTATGCCGGTCAGAGACCCACGAACCCACCAAATCACAAATCAAATCACCCCACTGAAATCAAACCACAAAACCCACCAAAATCATATCACACTTGTCGAACCACCATCACCCAAACCCACGAAATCAACCCAGACTCACACTCGTCGAACAACTGAACCATGAAATCAACCTAGACCCATGAAATCACAAACAAGGACGATCCACCACCACCACCCGCGAAATCAACTCGGCCCACAAAGAAAGATCAACAATCAAAGAAAGAGAGGGAGAGTCAGAAAGAAAGAGAAAGAGGAGACACAGATAGAGACGGAGAGGTGGAGAGAAAGAGAGAGAGAAGAGAAAAGAATAAAGTGCAGAGAGAGGAGAGAGAAAAGAGAATAAAAGATTAATAAAACTTATACCATTTTCGTTCGTACCGTTGCAAATTTGCAATGGTACTGTTCATATGTGGCATAATTTTTGGCATTTGGAACATCTGATAAAGCTCCGTTTTTGTGTTTGGTGTGCCAAATGTGTCAAAAATTTGGCATTAGGCACATTTAGCACATTTGATGTAGGTGCTCTAAGGGTATTTATAGTAGGGTATAAGAGGAATGTGAAAAGTCAGTTTTCAGCAAAACAGGGCATTTTAGTGACTTGGTCTCATGACTGGAATGAGTCGCGAGTTTGAGTTGCAAGTTAATTGCAAGGCCAAACTGTACTTTTTGTCTTATAGTGCTCTAGCTGTTGTGACCCTGCAGTTTCCTGCATGCTTCGCACGTGTGGCACTTTGGTGACTTGCCAGTCGCGAGATCCAATTGCGAGACTCCTCTTGAATGCATACAACTTGAGTTTCTTCACACTCTCTCACACACAATCCTTACATTATTCCCACCTAAATACAGGATTTCTACATGTTGAATTACAAGCAAATTTGGCACGGAATAAAGCCAACATATGGTTGATTAAATTCAACCTTATAGTACTGATATTTCCAATCTTCGAATCATCCTGTCTATCACGAACTTGCTGCTCATAAACTCTCTTTTCCCAATTTCCATACAAAATTCTTTCATTAGTGTATATTTTCTTATTCATATTCATTGTGTAAGTATATTTCTTACATGAAATAATTTGGATGCAAAAGCAGGATAAGATAAAAATCCAAACCAAGGACAAGGAGCAAGTCAAAGTCAAACCCCCCGACAACCCACCACTGTACTGGACCGAAATCTCCGACTCCGTCTCTTGCCGCTTCCATTTCCACCCGGACGGTCAACTCTCCGTTAGTTCTTTCATTTCTTTTTCTATATCAAATTTCTATTTCCTTTTAATCACTCTTTTTTAAAAAAAAAAAAAAAAAACTAATTGATTTTAGGGTTTATTTTATTATTAATAATTGTAGATGAAGCTTCTGGATGATTCTAGATCAGTAATTCATAGAACTGTTGACTCCTTTTTGAGCAAATTTTTCCCCTCTGGATATCCCTACAGGTTATATAATTTTTCACAATTTACTCACATATATATATATATATATGTATATATTAATAAAAATCTAAAATGTAGTAAATACTTTGTGACAGTGTTAGTGAAGGTTACCTTAGATACACGCAGTTTCGGGCATTGCAACACATGACCAGTGCAGCACTCTCTGTGTTATCAACTCAGGTCTGTTTTAATACTCATATGTAGTAAACTTACATTTTTATACTATATTGCAATTTGGCCTTTAGATTCTAAAATGTTTGAATTCCTTTTTTTGATTTTGTGTAATTTAGTCGTTTCCTCCAAACTGATGATCATGCTGTCGTAGAAATTGATGACATGGCAAATGTTGAGAAGATTCATGTCAAGTCATCTGATTTTGTGACTACATTGATCACATTAAAAGTCAGGGACTACTTGTGAGGCCAAATGTATGCTCTAGCAAAATTCAAAATTTACAATATACATTTATATATATAAAGCTTAAGATCAATGAATGAGAGTGAGTGATGGTTTTTTTTTTTTGGAATAGATTACTTGATCTGTAGATGATAAGCTATATTCATGATGTCATAAAAATCAATGTCGTGGAAAATGTTGAGAATGTTCGTGTCAAGTCATTAGTTTTTTTTTTTTAATACATTTCTTACAAATAAAAACTTAATTTGGATGAGAGTGGAAAATACTATATGCTTTAGAGGCCAAATATATGCTATAACAAAATTTAAATTACAATATGTATAAAGTTCAGGAACAAAGATCTTTAATTATTTCTAATGCATGAATGTAAATCTATTTCTTGGGCACTGAGAGAAGGGCTTTTTGTGTTTAATTTAATAAGTTGGAATAGATTATTTGATTTATAGACGAACTATTCATGCTTGATTTTATTTTTATTTTAAAAATACACACATGAATTGAAAAACATGTTACTGCCATTTATTTATGCTATTTGTTTTATATGCTTACTACTTTGCAGTCACTGCTGTTTGCTGCAGGTTTGCGACCCACACCTGCACAAGCAACTGCCGTAAGTTGGGTAAGTTCTCATTGTGTTTGTTAATTGTGGATGTCTAGTCCTGACTGCATTCTTGTTGAGATTTTTCTGTTCCTTTTGTTGGCATGCAGATTTTAAAGGATGGGATGCAGCATGTAGGGAAGCTCATCTGTAGTTACTTGGGAGCTAGAATGGACTCTGAGCCTAAAAGTTGGAGGATTCTGGGTTGACATCTTTGGCTCTAGAACACTGGTTTTTCTTTTTGGGGGGGGGTGGGGGGGTTGGTATTGTATATGCTCTTTTCTCTTTATGATGAAAGTGCATTATAGTTGCATTATATGAAGCTTTTGGTAAGTATTTTACTATTATGAGGTGCCTAACTGGAATGAGCCTTCCATCTTGCAGCTGATGTGCTTTACGACTTGGGTACAGGCTTGGAAGTTCTTTCTCCCATGTGCCCACATCTTTTTCTTGAAGTGGCAGGCCTAGGCAATTTTGCAAAGGTATGATAATGTCTTTCATAAATCATAATATATTATATAATGTGTAATATCTTATTTACTATTCAAAAGTACGCAATATCTTATTTAAATTAATTAATTAATTAATTAATTTATATATATATTTTTCAATTTATAATTTTCTACTGCCATCTGAAGTTACGTTTAACTAACTAATCAAAAAATGAATTCCATATTGAATCTCTCTCTCTACCTTGAGTTTACAGGGAATGGCAGTTGTTGCAGCTAGAGCGACAAGATTGCCAATATATTCTTCATTTGCCAAAGAAGGCAATCTTAGTGATCTCTTTGCAAAAGGGGAGGCCATCTCTACTCTTTTCAAAGTAGTTGGATTAGGAGCAGGAATATTTCTAGCATCTACTGTTTGTTCGTCAATGCAAGGAAAGGTACAGTCTCTTATGAATGCCTTGTTTCCTAAATTTCAGAACAGTGGGATTATTATATTTAATTTTACTGATATAAGTGGGTCCTACTAGTTATTCTTTCTAATCTAGCATATCATGTAATGAAAAAATTTCTGACTTATTGGTATCTGTTAATGGAAAACCTGGGAGGGTTGATATCAAGTTAATTAATTGTATGCTTTATCCAAATACAGAATCAACAGGTAAAATGTTTCCTTACCAAAAACAAAAAAAATTGAAAGCGTCAATAGCAACAACAACATGGATTTAGAGAACATAGAGAGGATTACATGATACTTAGTAATTTGAACGCTACTTTTTTACACTTTTATTTTTAATGCCTATAATTCACTGATGGTCTCACTGCTATCTGTGGTCAATGGCCCGTAACCCATCTGAATGAGTAAGCTACAAAAATGGTTCTCATGTCACATGCTCTACTTTATAATGTGGTTTATCCAAAAAATATAAAAAGTAAATAAATTAAACTTGTAGGAGTCCTAAAAGTCATCTAGTAAAGTCATGACAAATCAGAAGGTAATGAGAAGCCGGTTGAGAAATTGTCAGTCTAACCATTGTATCTAGAGCACTGCTAAAATAGCTGATTTTGCCTCCACACCCCCCCCCCCCCCCTCTAGTTTTTCTAAAGTATAAGTTAATTTTGGCGAGTCTCGGTAGCAGCACTATTTACTAGTTCTTGGCCTCTTGACAATAAATATTAAGTTTTTATACTTAAAATTTTGACTTATGCCTAGATCTTTGTAGAAGTGAAACAGAGTATGAATATCTTTTCAGAATCAAGATATAAAATTATTAAAAAAAGATATGATATGGTATTAAATTTATGATCAGGTTGAACATTAGGCCATCTAGAGGTGCTTGAACGAGTTAATCTTTTTTCAAGTTTTAAAGCATGGTGGATGCGATTTATGTAGTTCAGTTAGAGGATTAATAGTTCACACGAATTAGAAAATTTTTCTGTTAATCTATTTTCTTTTTGGAACTGCAACAAGTCATCTTATTTTCATAGGAATCTTGTCTTTGGTGGTTCTGAACTCCTAATTATTTACAGTTTCTTTCAGTTGGTTGTTGGGCCTGTCCTCTCTGTCTTACATGTATACAGTGTTGTTGAAGAAATGCGAGCAACTCCTGTCAACACATTGAATCCCCAGAGAACTGCAATGATTGTGGCTGATTTTCTAAAGGTTTATTTTGAACTACCATATGCAAAATAGATATATGTATCTCTCTATATGAAAGGGTAAAATTTAGGTACAATTCCGATAGTGATGTATTTCAGGGTTCTCAAATTAAATCCAACTATGTGGTTGCATTGACCAATGTAACATATGGTTGAATTTAATTGTGCACAGGGAAAGATGATACTGTATGTGTTGCATTGGCCAATATAATCACATGGTTGCATTTGATTGGTGAACTTGAGGTATAATAACTAATTGTGTCTAGGTTTTGCCCATATACTAAAATGTCACCATCTAATATATCTTTTGATTGAAATCCAACCAGGCAGGAAATATTTCAAGCCCTGCTGATCTAAGGTACGGAGAAGATCTCCTATTTACTGGGCGGCTAATAGAAGATGCTGGAAATGTTAAAGTGGGAAGGGCTCTGCGCAAGGTTGTGAAGCCTTCAAAACTTCGGGAATTGAAAGAAATATTCCCAGAGGAGAAGTTTCTGCTATATCCTGGAAGTAAATGGGTTGACATGGTATTGGAAAACAATGCTACTGGTGAAGATGCATTGAGGGGGTGGCTAGTTGCTGCATATGCTGCACAGATTGAGAAGTCCTCTCATGTGCCAAGTGCTAGTGCCCTGCAAGAGGCTTATGACAAGATGAACGATGTGTTCTCTCCATTTTTGTCTGAACTGCAGGCCAAAGGATGGCATACTGATCGTTTTCTTGATGGTACAGGAAGCCGGTTTGCCTGGTAGTATTATGTTATTTCAATAGTCCTTTACTTGATTCAAGATATAGAAATTCTTTGATTACAGGGATTGGGGTTTTGGACTTTCCAAAGTGGGACTATAGTAGTGTTTAGGGAGGTAGGGATCACTTGGAAGTTGAAACTTGCAAGGAGATCGTACTTTTACGTCGAAAAAGAAAAAGTGCTTTGAAATTCTACTTTTGTAGGGAATAAACGCAGGCCATTCTGGCTTTTATTTGGCTACCTTACTAATAGCAAACTTTGAAGAGTACAGGACATGTCATTTTGACATATACGGCAGGTCGTGTTGGCGTGTTGCTTCCTTGTCTTTCGGACGCCACCGCATGTACGTTTCAGAGACGTAGGACAACAAGATCTGGTTTTGTTTAACGTAATACTCAACCAAGCAGCTGGGGGTTTTGGGTGGAAGACTTTTAACCTGTTTTGCTCTGGACATTGATTTATATTAAAAAAGGTTTAATTTTCACATTGGTCCTATATATCAAAATTCTTTATCCTTTTAAATATTTCATTTTGCCAAAAGCTTTGAAGCTCAACTTACACATTCAGGTGTTTCTAATGAGAATATTTAGAATTCAAATTCCTTCATCCCTACATAATTTTTTTTTTTTTTTAAGTGTCATTTTAGTTTTTAATATTTTGTTTTTGTGTTAAAAAGATTATTGCTAATAAGTGGTGAATAAAAAATCGGAGGTTGCCAAAAAAGAAAAAAAAGAGCACTTATGCTAACTGGATGTCATGTGACATTTATTCATCAGGGTAAGTGTTTAATTTAGGAATTTAAACTTGGTTTAGTTGAGGGAAAATTATTAGGTACTTTCGGAGTATTATAAATGCTTACTTCTTTATCTCACATAATGGTGGGTCTTACTATGAATTTAATTAGTGAGACTCACCATTAATGTGAGAGGAGGGAATACGTATTTATGGTACTCCGGGAGTATACAATAATTTCCCTTAGTTGAGGCCTAACCAAATAAAAATTAATTTGATAAACTAAATGCATACCTTGATGAATTAGTAGTAACCAAATCAAGGTTCATTTCATATAAATAATCAAATATTATGGTTTAGACATAAAATTTAACAAAAAGAAATGAAAATTTGTTATTTTTCTTTTAAAGAAGTTCTACATTAACTTGAATACGGTGATATGAAACATGCCAAGTCAATTAGCATACCGAAGGAAATCTTATTCATCTAAGAAAGAGAGAAAACATATCATTAATTTTTTATTACTCTGTAGTTAGAGTTTGAGTGTGCATTGTGGAATGGGTTGAGTCCCACATTAGGTGTTTACTAGGTGATTCTTGGGTTTTTAAGTGATTGTAAGGAGTTCCAATTGCAACTTGACTAGTCCTTTTGGGGATATAAGTGCAGATGTCGCTAACACTTTGCTCGGGTCATTACAAATGGTATCGGAGCAAACCTAATATCGCCATGTAGCTCAAGGACACTCTACCACAATGTAGGCCCTGATGAGGATGTCGTGAATTTAAGTGGAGGAAATTATGAGCCCTGATAAAGACGTTAGGAATTTATGTAGGGGAAATTGTGATACCCCAAATAGGATTATTTAGGTGTGTATGTGGACATATGTTGAATTCCACATTGGGTGTTTACTAGCTGAATCTTAGGTTTGACAACTCATAACACTCTTCAACGTGCTCCAGCCCAAGAAAGTCTTTGTGCTCAATCACAGTAACTTCAATACCTACAGTGTGTTCTTGTTCCATGCCAATAGCTACTGGCTCTTGTGGCTTTGTTTGTACTTCAGTTCCCATTGATTCAAGACTCGATAGCTCTTTTTTTTTTTCGGTTGAGGCTTTAGTATTCTCCTTCAATTTTGAGAGTTCTTTCATGGCCTTATGAGATTTGGAAAACACCTTGACCTTCTTTGAAACTTCGTTCATCATTTGCCGTAATTCTTTCAATATTTCTCGTAGATCATAGTCTCCCATCTTAACATTGACGTATTTGATACCACTTGTTAAGAACCTAATGCAAAGTGTATGGAAATGAATAAGAATTGCATGAGATTTGACTATATTCATAACAATCACTCTCCAATGAATTATTAAGTTCTGGACAATATATTTAGTTGTTTATATTAAAAATAAAATTATTGAGAACTTTAGTTCAACTTTGATACTTGATTATTTTAGTTCTCTAAAAGAGCGAAGACTACAGTTTTAATCATTGAATATTTCATAAGTCGATTGTAGATTATTTTACTTCTCTAAAAGAGTGTAGACTACAATTGTTATTGTAGTTGTCTTGTTTATCATTGTAATTTTTTGATATGGATGTTTAGAATAGTAAACTTTCAGATGGTTCTTACTGGGAATGGATGAGAATTATATGAAAAGGCATGGGAATTGCATGAATTTTGACTAAATTTGAGGTAATCACCCTCCAAAGAGTTATTGAGAGAGAAAGACATCCCATGTTAAGCCATGGTAGGAATATGTAAATTTCTTCCTAATTATCGCTTTCTTTTCCCAAAATTCTTTTAATCTTTTATCGTTATATTTTTAATTGACTTCCTTTTGTTTACGAAAAAATATAATTCTTAATTCTTGTTCATGTTTGATTTCACTCAAAATAGTGTTATTAATTCAATATATTATTTACCCTTATTATAATTTAGTTTTCACAGTTTAGGTTTAGAACTATTGATATAGTTTTTAAAAGAAAACATATCAACAAGAATTACCTTTGAATTCTACAACTGAAACTTCAATTCCCAAAGCGCGTCCTATGAATCTCCAAGGAGGAGTTTTTGTAGACAATTTAGTTGTCTACATTAAAAATGAAATTATTGAGAACTTTAGTTCAGATTTGATACTTAATTATTTTAGTTCTCTAAAAGAGTGTAGATTACAAATTTACAATTATAATCACTGAATATTTCAAAACTCGATTGTAGATTATTTTAGTTCTCTAAAGTAGTGTAGACTACAATTGTTATTGTTGTTGTCTTGTTTATCTTCATTTTTCTTTTTCTTTTTTCATATGGATGTTAAGAATATATTCCTTAACGGAGACCTTGTTGAAGAGGTTTATATTTGAGCTTCACTAGACTGTACACATCCAAGCAATAAAGTTTAGTGCCCCCAAAGCACAATTTACTTTTTTTTAGTTTTAGTTTTGCTATATAAAAAAATTTTCTACAAAAGTTTAAATAATGGTTGGGACAGTACTTACCCAAAGTGTGTTCTCTAATCTATATTAAAATGAATATTATATTACACTTATCAATTATCAAACTTCATAATGAATCATCAAAACATAAGTTAGCAAACGTAAGTATTGTTTATTACTATTCTTAAAGCTGTCTTGTATTTACATGAAAGCATAGTTTTCATATAGAGTGGATATTCTTCTGTTGGACTGTGCCTTGTCTTTTACTTAGCACTACATTAGAAAGTAAACTAAGTTATGTCAATTTTTGTAAAGGAACACAGCTAAGCTTAACATGAACAGAATGGTCGTATTTAAGACAAAACACATACAGAGAGAAAGTGAGAGAGAGATTATATATTGTAATTTAATTGGGATTTCAAAGTGATGGTCGAGTGCTTTTCTTTAATTTGCACTTTTTAAGATTAGTTTATTAATTAACATCAATTTCTATAATATCTTCTTTGCTTTGCTTTGTTTTTATGTGTTATTAAATGAGAGATTATTGTTGGAATATGGTCGGTGTGTTGTCCAAAACCATAGGTTTCTAAAACTATGGGCGCAAAGCAAACCCCCTAAACCACGGAGATTGAAGAAATTGCTTTCGTCTCTCCTCAGTCCTCACTACATGTAGGAAGCCTCCTATAACTCCCAGGCTTAGCCTCCGTTTTATTCTAAGGTTTTATTTTATTTTTTTGTAAATTTTTTTTCATTTATATATTTTTTTTATGCTTAGGGCAATTCAAAGTTGCCAAACAATAAAATTCATTTGGAAAGTTATGCCAAATACAATGGTTAAGAGAATTTATGTAATTTTTTCTCCCTCTTACTGGAAATAAATCTTATTCTCCCATTATTATAATTATCAAATTATGAAAAATACAACTATTAATTTAATTTATAAAAAATAAAGATTAAAAAAAAAAAAAAACTTATATGTAGACTTGGAACTAGCTAATGTCTAGTGTTTTTATGCACTGAGTTCGCGTGTTTAATAATTGCCACGTGTCTATGCTTTAATGAGTCTAATGCATAAAAATACTGGACCTAATTCTTGTTTGGCAAACCCATAATAACACAACAAATAATAATAATAATTTATTTTTGTAGCAAATACTTGTTTCGTATGAACATGAAAGAAATATCCTGTGCGCTCACACGCACAAAAGAAGAAGAAGACATGCAAGTTGGAAATTGGAATAGGATGACAAATTGAAAAAAAAAAATTGCAACTAAACTGGGCAATATAAGCAGAAATGCACAATCTTGGTGCAAAGGTTAACGACTCAGCCCTACCTTGGTATAGCCCATTATTGTTGGGCTCACTGAGAAAAGCAGTAAAGCCATTTTAGTTATGCATTGAACTTATTACTCAAATGACCAATTAATCAACACAGATCTTCAGGACTATCATTGGGCCCAACTAATTTGGGCATCCTTATTCCTTACCCTTATTAGTTACTACTTGACATTTTTTTTGTTTCCTTATTCCTTATTCCATACTAGCCTCATCACACATGCTTCGCGCGTGTAATGGGGTTTGTTTGTTTTTTTTTTTTTTTTTTTTTTTTTTTTGGATTAGTGAAAACATTGGGTTTAGTGGTCCTAATTTATAGCCAAAAAAAAAAAAGTCTTTATTTTTTATATATATTTTTTATTTTGAGAATCTAATTTATAAATAGATAAAATAATTTGAAAATTAACAGGAAAATGACCCTACTTTTTAGGCAATGTTTTAGTGGGAGTTACAATTGTATTTTTACCGAATTATCTTTTAGTTTTATCTCTGCATAAATATAGGTTTTTAGGGGCATTTTTGAACAAAAAAAATGAGGATTCCAAACAGGAGAAACCCCTTAAATAATAGTATAGATTATTCCTCACCAATTAATCAACATCATTTTTGTCTTCACAACTTAATTACTTCGGCTTTCCCAACATCATGCTCTCTATCATCAGGTGAAGATAATAATTAGTTTTTGGTATAGGTAGAGTTTGAATCTCAAATATTTTATTTGACGACAAATAACTTTATCGGTTGAATTAATTAGAATTCACAAATTTTATGAAATTGTTTTATTATAACATAATTCTAGTTGGATTAGAATTTTAAATTTCCTAAGACTTAGGTAATAGATAATTAATGATTGTAAACAGTTGTCGCAAAAAGATGATAGGAGCCAACTTTTATTATATAAAATAAAATAAAATATGATAGTATATGTATATGATTTTACTATTTCTTTGTTTAGAAGCATTTGGTGGGCCGTAATAACTAATAATGGCTTGAGAATTTCACTAACTTCATTTGGTCCAACAGAAAAAGGGATACCTTGTCATATACCCTTTAGCATACACATTCTAAATTTACTTGCATATGAATGAGAGGTATATTTGAAAGAGGAAGGCCGGGTCTCATGTAACAGTTCTTTTCAATGTTTATGTTCAACGATTTGTTAGACAGGTATGTATGTCACAATATCATGGCCCATGAGTTCTTAGGATGCTCTAAAATATAGGGACTCAATTTTGTAACTCACTCATCGTTAAAGACTTTGTAATTCAATGACATTGTCTCATCTCTTTTACGAGAGGAAAAAAAAAAAAAGTCTCCTTCCATTTTTGTAATTGTCAAATTATTTATTAAAAAAAAAAAACACTTAGATCCAGACACAACAAGACTTAATAATAATAGTAGTAACATAATAAAAATAATAAAGAAATAATTTATTTTTGAAGCAAATACGTATTTTGTATGAACATGAAAGACATGGCCTACCCAGCCCAAAAAAGAAAGACATGGCCTAGATTGCAAGTTGGAAGAGGATGTTAGAATAAAGATTGCAACACATGCCAAGCTGGGTTAACGTAATCGCAATCTTGGTCCAAAGGTTAAGGACTTAGCCCTACCTTTGTATATAGCCCATTAGTTTTCTGTGTTGAATAAATCGTATGTTTGGGCTCAGTCAGAATAATCAGTAAAAACATTTTAGTTTTGCATTGAACTTATTACTTGACCGCCAATGGCCAATTAATCAACATGGGTCTTCAGGACTGTCATTGGGACCAACTTATTTGGGCATCCTTATTCCTTACCCTTACTTACCCCTCACCATTTTTTCTTTCGCCTTTTCTTTTTTTTTTTTTTAAAAAAAAAATTCATCTTTTGTGGTGGCTTCATTCCAATGCCATGGAACATCTTCATTATCTTCATCAATGTTTAGCCAGGAAATTAAGATTGTCCCACAAACCATCTTTTAAATTTAATGATATATACATCTTTAAATTTGTAAAATTTAATTTAATCTATAAAATAGACGAAATAGGCAGGACTTGAAATAGAGATGATCCTTTTCTTTCATGATCACCTCTACCCGATACAGAACATTGTATTGCATGGCTTCCTCTTGAGTCTTGACTCAGCCTTTCTTAAACTAATTACCGTTGGTAGTGTTGTAGGAAACCTATGAATGGTAGATGGTTGAGGGGCATTTCTCTAAACTTTAAGAATCAGACTCTAGGTTTATTGTTTCTTTACAAACCTCCTCTTGTCACTCACTAAGTCACTATCTTGTTGCTTTGGCTACTCTTGTTTTGGATTGCAGAGAATTAAATGTGCAGGCCATGGAGGGTGGTTTCATGTCATGCACGCATACCGTGAAACATACTTTTAGGCAGACATTTTGGCACAGAAGGGCAGAACCCAATATGAACAACTTGTAGAATATCAACAATATCCTTCTTCTTTTTTCTTTCCTTTTTTTTAACGTTTGGTTGGACTTGAGGGATTTGGGTACAAACTAATTTTATTCAGTATGGTCCTACTCCTATGCTATAAATTTTGAGTGGCCAAATAAAAACAACAAAAAGGAAAGGCCAATTTAATGGCACATGCAATGAAGAATATAAAAACCATATGTACATTTAAATTAGTCAAAATAATTAATTATATATGAATTTGCTAAAAGTAATATTTTCATATTTATAGTTATATCAATATTAACCATTTAGGTTATGTTTAGTAACAGTTTTTATTTTCTATTTCCAAAAACTTGTTTTTGGGAATATAAAGAAAAAAGAAAAAAATTTCTTGTATTTTTGAAATAAAAAACATGTTTGGTTAGTTGAAATTAAAAAGATAGTTTTTTGAAGAAAAAAATAGAAAATACTAAAATATGTTTTTACTAGGATTTGAACTCTAATGCTAACTCATTAAATGAGATAGATTCATTAAATTAAATGTGTGTTTTCATTGACTTTTGAAAAATTAGAAACTAAAAACAACATTTTGCATGTTTTCAGTTTCCTTCACAAATTGAGTTTTGAGAACAGTTTTTATTTTCAGTCCATTTTGGTTTCCCAAACAAGTTTTTTAGTCTCAAAAATAGAAAATTATTTTTGAAAATATAAAATAAAGGGGAAAATAGTTACCAAACATATCCGTAGCTTCCTTAGCTCACTTCAATAGAATAAATGAATTTATTTTATAGTATTAATTATTTATAAATAATGAAAATTTAAGGTCATTTTTCTAAAACTTATATAATGAATAATTGATTTGAAATAGAGAAATACTACGTTCACAATATTTACATAAATAAATTGTTTTACGATAAACTACGTATCTAGTCCCTATCCTATACACTATATTTCAATTTGATTTATATCCTTTCAATTGTGTTAATTTGGTCCCTAACCTTTCAATATCGTGACGATTTAGTCTCTGCCGTTACTTTTTAGATGAAAATTAATGACGTGTCTAATGACTAAAATAAAAAATTAGCTTCCTAATGTGAGAATAAATTAAATTTTATTTTGGTCGTTTGCCATGTCAGCAATTTTCATCTAAGATATCACAGCAATGGGCCAAATTGACACATTTGAAAGGTTAGAGACCAAATTGAAATATGGTGTTAAGGATAAGGGCCCAAATTTGTAATTTACCCAAAATCTTAAGTGGCAAGTTGTTATGGATTGTTATTAGTGGACAAAAAAGTAACTTTAGTGGTAGACTTAAATGGGTGTGATTCCATGTGATACACCTAATATGCTCAACCAGCTCTTTCCTTAGCCAAATTAGGCGACTACCTCCAAAATTCCAAATTGTGGAAGACCCCTAATTTTATCAAATTAGGTAAGTTCTTTGATTCCCAAACAAATTAAAAAAAAAAATTATGTAAAATGAATAAATTAAATTTCAAATTGTAGCCAAAGAATTGGAGGGGGGGGGGGGGGGGGGGGTGGACGTCTGAGAGAAGAAAAATCTGGAAAGGAGCTAGGCTAATAAAATTTTTTTGGTCTAAAAGGAGGCTAATAAACTAAACCCGAAATATAGCCAAAAAATAAGGAAACAATTATGCCAGAAATATAGCAAAAAAATACATCTAAGATAAAATTATAAATAAATAAATAAATAAATAAATAAAAAAAGTCAGGAAAGGAGTTTGTGACCTAGAAGCTGAAATCTCTCTCTCAACAAAACATAAAAATCTCAACAAAAAAAAAAAAAAAAAGAAGCTCAAAATTATTTTTTTTCCCCTTTCAATCTTCGCTTAGGCCCAAAATGCATAGAGCCACCCCTGCTAATATGCATCTTAATCAAGCCATCAATCAATAGAAATGAAAGCTAAACACATATAATACCCTCAAATATATTTGTGATCTTGACATGATAATTCTAGGAAGAAGAATACTACGCATACTCTCAAATATATTTGTAATCTGGACATGATTATAGGAAGAAGAATAATACACCATAATTCATATAAGCATGATTCATTTCTTTATAACCACCTACATCCTAACGTTTTGGCACAAGTTAAAGGCTCATAATCTTCTCAAAATCTTAGTAGAGTATAAGGTCCCCAATTCCCCATCACTTTCAACAATACCTTGTGAGTAATATAGATTAAAATTATAGAATATATGTTGTGTGTATATATATATATATATATGTATATACATGGATAGGTTGTAATAATAATGTTTGAGTTTGAAGAATATTGTTTCATAAAGTGAAAATTCAAGTTCTGGAATTTTCTAAGTGAAAATTCGAAATTCATTTTTGATCGAGCTTTGGCTCGATCGATTGAAATGGTAAGAAAATAATCCTGGAGCTTCTGGATGAATCGATCGCTATTCGATTCCTGTTTGATCGATCGAAAGTCGTAAAACAGAATTTTCTGCAGAATTAATTTTCTGGTAATTGTTCTAAATGTTTGAAGAGGTATCAAGATTTGTGAACGGTTTTATGAAACATTTTGACTCTCTATACGTGCCTTTTGATGATATATAACCCTATGGGCATAAATAGAGGCTTATGTTCACTTTAAAATGTAAGTTAGAGAGAAACACAAGAAATCCTATGATTATTCTCCAAAATTGCTATCTGCAGAACCCAACATTTTGGTTGTATCCTGAGGATAAATTTGCGATAACCCTTTAGCAACAATAGCGTTTGGGCAAATATTGTTTAAGGATAACAATTTTGTGCCTCCAAGTTATCTATATTCTGTTTGTCTTTTATGTTAATAATGTTCTTCCATTATTACTTTGTGTATTATTCCCAACAATATATACAGTAAATGATTTATATTGTTGCTACTTCTAAGACAAATTTATACAAAACCATAGCACAGTATTAATCTAAATAGAAGCTTGTTAAGCTCACCTTAGCACAGTAAACGGTTTTCTTCACCTAGGTCTTTGATTGTTAGGCCGTCTCATCTTTCCATTTCACCTCCTTCAAGGCTTCAACGAACCTTACAAGCCAGTGAGGTTTTCCTATTTTAAACACAATATATCCCATAGTCATTTCAATGACCAATCCACATCCGTAGCCCATTAACACACTCTTCCAACCAAATCCACTTGCAAACATTGAATCATTGTCTTCTTCGAATATTGATGGTGGCGGTGGTGGTGATTGTGTCTCATCAGTACTACATTTCATTGACAATGGAAATCCACACAATTCCAAATTCCCATCATATGAGACATTTTGAAATGTATTAAATTGTTTTCCTTGAGGTATAGGTCCCGTAAGCAAGTTTTGTGAAAGATTTAACGCAGCCAAAAATTTCATACTTGTCAATTGCATAGGAATTTCTCCGGTAAGCATATTTGAAGAAAGGTCTAAGGATTCAAGCATTGACAAATTTGCCAATGATGATGGAATATGTCCCTTTAGTCTATTATGGGAAAAGTTGAGCACTTGAAGAAACTTCAACGTTCCAAGTACTTTTGGAATTTTTCCATAAAACATGTTCCTCGATAGATCAATGACAGAGAAGATGGTTAAGATTTTCTTTAGCGGTAGTACATTTCCCTTCATTGCTATTATGACCGAGTCTTGGTATTGAAGAAACAAATAATTTTCCATGACATACTCCCTAGGCAAGCCATGGTAAAAGTTTTCCCCAATATATTTTGGATCATCTTCATTTTCATTGGTTGTTAGAGCTTTCAAGTCTTTGAAAAAATGGGAAGGTAAAGGACCAATAAACTTGTTGTGAGACAGGTCAAGAATTCGTAGTTTAGAGAAAAACATCCCACTAGTCTCATAATTTTCAATGGGACCATGAAATTTGTTGGATCTCAAGACAAGAACTTGTAACTTCAGAAGAGCTACCAACCAATAAGGGAATGAATCATTTATCTTGTTATTCCCAAGGCTAGAACTTCCAAATCAATACAACTGACAAAAGATTTTGGTAATAGGCCTTCTAAAAGATTGCCATTAAAGGCAAGAGTTCTCAGCCTATTACCTTTTGCAAAATTTTCAGGTATGATGCCGTGGAAATTATTCATCCGCAAATTCATCACTGAGATAGAATTACTGAAGTTTCCCAAACATGATGGAATTGTACCACTCAAATTATTATTAGAGATGTCCAAGATTGTAAGGAAAGTTGTATTGCAAATCATAGATGGGATCTCCCCACGTAATCTATTGTTCGATGTGAAAAAGTTGTGCATAAAAGATGGTAGAACAGGAACCTTGCCATGTAGTAGATTGGCATGAAGGTCAAGAGTTTCAAGCTTTTCTAGCTTTCTGAACATATCAATGTCCACAATGCCCGTCAAGTCATTTGATGAAATATCAAGATATGAAAGATTAGCAAGATTAGAGAGACTTTGGAATAGAGCCATAAAGCTTGTTATTACTTAATGCTAGAACCTCCAATGAATTGCTAAACTAAAATTTACCAAAACTACTGAGCTGGTTGTATGACAAGAAAACTGAGGTGAGTTATGTAAGGTTGATCAAAAAACTCGGAATCTTACCTTGAATGTTGTTTTCTTTGAGGCCAAGAAAATTGAGATCCTTCAAGTATGAAAGTGATGATGGGATTTGGCCCGTGAAGCTGTTATTTCCAAATAAAATCTCTGTAACTCTCATGAGATTGCCAAGCCACATGGGTATTGCTCCTATAAAATTGCAATTTTATGAGTTCAAAAGATTTCTAAGCAATATACATTAATAACTAAAACTTCTGATAGAATCTTACCACTAAGATTATTGGATCATATATCCAATGAGGAGAGTGCCTTGAGATTTGAAAGCGATAATGGAATCTCACTAGCAAAATTGTTTGCTGATAAATTCAAAAGGGTGAGTTGTGTAAGGTTACCAAGCCATGTAGGAATCGGCCCGTAAAAATTACATCCACTTATAATCAAATGCCTTAAGAATTTTAGCTCACCAATTGATTTTGGTAATTCTCTTGAGTCATGAATCGTGTAAGAGACATCCAAAAACCTTAGGGCCTTGCTTGAATTTACCATAGGAAAAAACCATGAGAGTTAAGGATTATTTGCTAATCTAAGCTCACGTAGGTTTGGTAGGTGAAAAATGTAATCAATCAGCCTCCCATGCAATAAACAATTGTTGAGAGAAAGGGATGTCAAAGAAGAAGACAAATTCATGAAAGAACTTAACGAAACAGAGGACATGTCAACATGATCAAGATGAAGTTCCCTTAGCTTGGTCAAATTTTGAACAAGTCTCTTGACAATTGATGTTTCGAGGCTAACATTTCCATAGCCAGAGAGGTCCAATGAGGCCAATTGGGAGAGGTGGGATAACTCATATGGGACTTGGCCAGGAAACATAGAGTAAGAAGGGTTAAGATATCTTAACCTAGAAAGTTGGCCAAACCCAAATGAAATTGGTGAATGATTGAAGTAGTTGTAAGCGAGGTTGAGATGTTGCAAGTGAGGAAGATGAATGTTGACACCCTATTTTGCAACCCGCATTTAACCTCACATGGAGGGTAAAAGGGTAATTTCACCTTGGAAATGTGCATTTTGATTCTGGTCATTAGATCCTTAATCTCATTTCACCAAAATGATCTTGATGTTGTAACGATCAAATCGATTGGTCATAAGCCCTAATCGGACCATCAGATTGAAAGTTATCATCAAATCAAGTTTTAATGGCTGAGATGCATTATCACAAATTGAGTCCAACTATATGTGATTATGAACAATTGATTTCAATTGGTTATAAATATAATCAATTTGAGAATGATGATGTGTCATAATTTGATTGGTTAGGACTACATTTTATGGTAGGGTTGCACACACCTAATTAACTAGATAGTTAAACATTAATTATTCAATGAGTAATTTGTACAATTATCTTTTAATTAGGATAAATTTGGAACCAATTAAGTCTAAAATGGGAGTGACTGGAGCTATTTAATGTTAATTGGGAGTTAATTTGGAACCTATTAATGTTAATTGTGCTGAAACCATTTTCTAACAAATAACATTTGCTCACTATTTCATCAATATCTCTCAGAATGTTTTGAATCTGTAAATGAGGTTAATTTTCCCAGAAACTAGACATCCGGGGCTTCAATTTTAGCACAAGAATGAGATAATTCCGATCAGAATTGAGTTAGATATGATTTTTCGAAGTTGGCTCTACAGACTGTTACAGCAGCTACGGGAAAATTGAACTTTGCTTGTTTCTCACTCTCATCAATCTCCACATTTAATGCACCAAATTTCTCCAAAGGCTAAAATGAGGTACAAATTCATGATTCTTTGTTAACCCTCATTAAATGGCCTTCTATTCATATTTCCTCCACCACTATTATATAAACCCTTCCTCTTCTTCATTTCAAGGCACACAAAAAAAACCCCCCCTCTCTTCTCTTTTCTTGAGTTCTAGTGAAATTAAGTAATCTTGTCATATTTTGGTATTCCTGAGACTCAAGGTATTGAGTGAGACTTATTCTCCCTTTCCTAATTCTTCTTCCTCCACCCTTAGGACCTCCATCAAGAGTTCTCTCCTCCACCATATGAATCTTGTATGAAAGTATAATCCCCTTCCCTAACTGTTTGTTTATGTTGCCATGATGAGAATTTAAGATTAAAGCATGATAATTCCCTTGAATATGTTTGAATGTTCTTAATTTTTCTTATGTATTCTTCGCATGTTCTTGGTTGTTCATTACATATTCATGCATATCACTAGATTTAATCTTAAATCCACATCAAAAATATGAAAAACATGTTTGTTTAATAATTGTTTCAAATCCTTGAATCTAGGTTATCACCATCCACACACATTCACTTGAATTTATTTTTCAATCCAAATTCAATGTTTAATAAATTAAATTAGGATTTATCACATGCACAGACATTAAATTCAATATGCAAATTAATTGATAACATATTGGATGATGTGATATGAATATTGGCCACCATAGTCTAGAAGACCGGTTTCACCGGGCAAGGTGGGTGCCTAATACCTTCCCACCTTGTAACATAGCCTTCAAGCTTAGATCAAGGGTTAGTAGATCAAATGCTTATCCATGTAATTTTCGATTTTTAGATTGTAACTAGGAAACAAAATCATGTACTTTATCTTAGATTGTATCTAGGACCAAAGCCATGTAATTTTCCTATGATCAATGTAAATTCAATTTCAAATTAATAAAATGAGGAATTTTTCAATTATGGTTTTCTTATTTTTCCAATAATTAAATAAGTGGCAACTCCATTATAAAACCCTTAATCTAAAGGGAAAAATATAACTAGTCGAACCTCCATTTTGAGAGGCAATAACACGACTCCACCCATTCATATGGGTTTGGCCCAACATCCTATAAAAACGGGCTGGGGACCGTGTCTCTCACAATGAAATAGAAAACTATTAGAGAGAATGGTACCATTAAGCTAGCTACAACTGAGGTCAAGGTCAATCACATCCCCCCTTGTGTTGTCACACATAACCCTATCCCATGAGCAACAATCAATGTCCTGTTTCCAAGACTCCATTTTTGGATAAGAATGATGACCAGCTGCCTCACAAAAGGAAGAAACTTCTTTCGAAAAATAAAACAATTGCTTAAATTGGAGCAATGCAGAACTTTGGTGTTGGGAGCACACTAGTGTTGAAGATGATGATGAAAAAGATTGTTGAGAAAACAAGAACAGCAAGAGATGGAAGAGTTTAGAGAGCCTCATCATTCCTAATGAGATCATCAGTACATATAATGAATGTTGTGAATGGAGAGCTGGAAGGTGAGTGTAATACCCAGAAAAAAAAAAGTAAGGTTATTTAAGTAAATTTGTTTATGGGGTCAAATTTATAATTAATATTTCTAAGGGGTTTCTAGAAAATAAGGTTGAAACCCTAGCTATATATATAAGCTTATTATGTCAACGTATATGAAGAGATGTTTTGAGAGAGGAGACTACCGAAATTACTCTAGAAGAGAAGGTTTAACTGCACAATTGAGGTAAGAGCTTAAGAATTTCTTTCTTGTCAAATCTAAGTTTTATTTAGAATTAGAGTATTTTTTTATGTGGGTATTTTGGCTAATAGTGAGACTTAAATAAAAAATAAATAAAAAATCCAATGAAATATGATGATGTAAACGAAGAAGGAATTAGATCTTTTTTTTTTTTCCCTGCCGGTGTTGCGTTAACCGTAAGTGCTACATAGGTTTACCGAATTGAGTTTTGGTGAATAGCAAAAAGTTATGGTGTAGGCCGGTAGTCTGATAATTACGGAGGTAAAATATATGTGTCAAATAGTATTTTCTGTAGAAGCATGTCAGGAGCTTGATTCTAGTTTGATATAGTGCTTTTCTTAGTTTTGTCCTCATGCCAAAAGAGAACTATGGTCGGCGGCACTGGCAGGAAAGAAAAAAAAAATACATTTATATATGTATATATGATAAATGGAATTACCACCTTGAGTAAGCAACGCCAGCTCCTTTTCTTTATGGTTATTATTATTATTATATTTGTTTATTTGGTTGGTTGAGGCGTAAAAGGGAAATCAGTAGGTCTAACATAAGTGATTATATATATATATATATATATATATATATATATCAACTCCCGAATATAATAATGGGTGATGTACTTTTGGCCCTTTATGCCTGTAGGTATGGTGTAACTATAGACTTGATTCCTAGGACCTATTAGTGGCAGAAATAAAGAGAGCAAAAATATTGTAAATTACGTGGGATTTTGGTGTGAGTGGATAATGGGCAATTATTGGTTTTTTTGAATAGTCTCTCTTCTTATAAGTTTTCTTGAATAATTGATTATTGAGTATAGTGTTTGAAAATTGTTCTAGGTGATATCTAAAGATTTTAGAGGAATTGTTAAGGAAAAGTTTCTTTTGGAATAGCTTTTGGAGGTAAGTAACCTTATCCTAATTGGTTTTATTTTGCGTAATTCTAACTACTGAAAATTGTTTACAGTAGTTATAATTTTATTTCCATTGTATTATTGATTTCAAGTAAAGAATTATCACAAATATATCTAACTACTGAATATATGATGTATTTTATTTAATTGTTTTTTTTTTTGCTATATTGATTTTAAGTAAAGAAAATAGAAATATCACAAATATATTTGAATATTGAATATATGATTATATATACGTATTTGAATAAGATATATTTTTGTTAGAAACTATGATTTGATATATATGATTATGGACAATCTGACTATGAATTGATTCTGATACCCAAACTAATGGGGGTTATTCATTGGTATTCTGATACCCAAACCAATGAGGGTTATTCATTGGTACTCTGATTCCCAGCCAATGGGGGTTATTCATTGGTATTCTGATACCCAGCCAATGGGGGTTATTCATTGGTACTCTGATGCCCAGTCACGGAGATATAGTGTGACCATAGTCATAAGATTGTCACGGGGATATAGCGTGACCATAGTCATAAGATTGTTAAGAATATGAATTATGTTTGAGTATTTGAACTATTTTGAATCCTTAAAACTACATATGTGATTTTGGAAATGTTTGAGTATTTAACTATTTTGAGTCACTTAAATTGCTTATGTATTTTTTGGAACCTATTATAAGTTATAGCTTTTGATACATGAAAAACTAACTCTCTTCTAAACCATCTATGATATAGTTGTAAGATTAAAGTATGTGATTTATGTGCAACTTATTATTTTGAGACTACGAAACTTCTTCAGCATTTTGAAAACACATAGAATATTATAACTTTGAAAACACATATTACATCTTATACTTTACAGATCTATTGCTTGATAGAACTTATTAGGATTTTGGTTACTTATTGAGTTTTCAACTCACCCCGCCTTTTCCCCTCCAGTTTCAGATTGTGAAGAATAGCAAGTTTTGAGAGTTTTGATGTTATGTTGTGAGCAGGAAAAGAAACTTAGTGATTTTGGGATTGGATGGTCTTCTAATTGTTTTATATTTATTAGCCAATTGGCATTATGTACATGAGGTTTGGATTTTGTTCCTATTAAATTATTAGAGATCTATTTTATAAAGAAATTGTTGAGGTATTTTGGATTTATTTGATTTAATTTTTGAGGATAAATTTTAGTTGCTAAGAAGGTCTTGCACACTTGTAGGGTGCTTACTTTATAAGCGTGCGGCAGTTGTCACGTGCCTATCTTTATACTTGGATTCGGGGCGTGACAGTGAGTTTTTATAGGAACAAGTCTTGCAGTGGCGACTCTAGGAAATTTTGTTAGGGTATTCCTCAACAAGCATAAATTACACAATTTAATAAAAAGAAAATTTTATATATTGATAACAACAACAATCAAAAACATGCAAATACATAAAATTTACAATTGTTTTCTACGAGTTTTTATATTTTAAAATCGTTGCATAATAGTCTCATTATAAATGATACAAGTTACATCTTTTTCAATATATACAATCAAGCAATCATTCATCCACTAATTTTCCATTTGATTGCGCAATTCATTCTTTATATATTTCATTGTTGAAAAACTTCTTTCTACTGTTGCAGTAGCAACTGGAAGGGTCAAAACTAACTTCACAAGCAAATAGACTAAGGGATAAGTCTCATGCTTCCTTGTGCTCACTAACTTTTCAGCAAGTTCACTAACTCCTTGAAGCTCTAAAAAGAAGTCGTTGCTGCGCATATCAAAAATGTAATTCTGCAGTTGAGAGTCAAATGCCAAAATATCTGTCCCAAGAAAATCAGAGGGATAGAACTTAGCTAGACGTATCAACTTTTCCTTATCGAAAGTCACAAATGAATTACTTGGATTCAAGCAAGCCATACAAAGTAGCAAATCAATATTCGCCTCAGAAAAACGGTTGTTAAGCTCTTGAAGTTGCATATCTATGACTGTGTAGAATAGCTCAACACGATAATGATGTAAATTTGTCTTTTGTTAAGTGTTGCGTCGCGACCTCCCACTAACTACAAATGTTTCATCCATGTTCAAGATAGAAGTATCATGCGTGGTACAAATGAAGATACTTCAGTTAATAAAGAATTCCATTCATCTTCTCTCATCACTTGCAATCGTTGCTTAGACACTTTAACAAATCCATAGCATTTACTATATCCTGATTTTTTTTTTTTTTTTGCAATGCTATTGATAACTCAATTGTGATCCCTAAAATGTTTTTCATCAAGCGTAGGGCAAAGACAAATTCAAAAAATAGAATTGACCTCATAATAGATCGAGTTTCAACTTTTTGGTTAGAGAGGCCATCTTCTTCAATAATCTCAAGTACATCAACAATAGCAGAGAACATCAAAATCAAGTTGAGAATAGTTCCATAATATGATCCCCAACGTGTATTACCAGGGCGTTTAAGATTTGTCTCTTGATTCAAACCTTGTCCACTTCTACGTACACCATTTTCTAAATCTTCTTTAATTTTGGCAAATTGTGCATCTCGAAGAGCATCTCGTCTCTTACAAGAGCCTCCAACAACAGTTACTAAATTACTAACCACATAAAAAAATTTAGCAATGTTAATGTGATTTTTAGCAACGGCAACAAGTGTCAATTGAAGTTGATGAGCAAAACAATGGACATAAAATGCTAACTTATTCTCTTTCAAAATTAAAGTTTTGAGACCATTGATATCACCTTACATATTACTAGCCCCGTCATAACCTTGCTCACGTAGGTTCGACAAACTCAAATTATGTTCACAAAGTAAACATTCAATAGCACATTTGAGTGACAAAGCGGTGGTATTTACAACATGTACAATACCAAGGAACCGCTCTATAATAATTCCTTTTTTGTTTACATAACGAAGAACGAGGGACATTTGTTCTTTCACTGAGATATCATGTGACTCATCAACTAATATTGAAAAGAACCCATTGTCAAGATCCATGATGATGGCTTTGGATGTTTCACGTGCAATTGCATTCACAATGTCTTTTTGAATATCCGAGTGGGTAAGTTTGCAATTTTTTGGAGCTGTTTGCAACACTTCATTGATAGATTCATTGTGATCCCCCAAAAATTGTATAAGCTTAAGAAAATTTTCTTTATCACTTGAACCTTGAGATTCATCGTGACCATGAAAAGCTAATCCCGGGCATAAAAGGAATCTTATGCAATCAACTATTGCATTTAATTGAACCCGATAATCATGTTTATCTTTATTTGATTGCTTAACCAAAACACTTTGAATGTGTTGCTTTTCCTTCAGTAGATCTTCACTCTTCTTGACAGCTTGGTTATGAGCACTATTAACTCCTCCAACATGGGAATCTAACTTTGCAAGCTGATTGCAAAGTTTGAATCCCTTCGTTACAAAAGTCTCACATCCTCCTTGCTTACCAACATCTTGCCACCCAAATAGGTAGCAATAAAAACAAAATGTTGCATCCTTGTTTATACTATATTCCAACCACTTTCTACCCACATACCATTCGGATCTAAATCGACGGGGCTTTTCAGAAAAATATGATATAGGGAAATCATGAAGAACAGGTTGACAAGGGCCTTTTGTTAAATAATTTCTTCTTATTTCATCATGATTATTAGGATGATAAAATGATATCTTTTGACGTAGCCCAGGATCTTAAAGAAGATTTTCTAAGTTAAAGTCAACACGAATTCGCCTAGAAGATGAAGATGAATCTTGTACAGGAAATGAATCTTGCATAGGAGATGAATCTTGGGTACGTGGTTTTCTTATCAAATATTTGTCCATAATTCTAGTAAAAGAATAAATAATAAACTATAAGTTCATTTGAAATATTAATAAAATTATTAATTATTGTTGTTTAGTTGTTTCATTAATTTGTTTGTCCTTTATAAACTATAATTTGTTATATTGTTATTTCATTAATTATAAAATTATTCATTATTATTTAGCCTAACATAATTTAATTTATTTGTCTTTTATAATGTATTGGTTAATTATACAGCTTTAATTATTATTGTTTAGTGTAACAATAAACTATATTGCTTTAATTTGTTTGTCATTAATTATACTGCTTTAATTTGTTATATTGTTTAGCCCCTTGTAAACATTACACTAAAAGAGCCTGACATTACACATCCCATGTGCAACACAATAATTAAAGCAGTGTAATGTGCAGCACATTACACTGCTTTAATTATTGTGCTCCTGACCCCATGTGCCCATTAGCCCATCTACCCCCACCCCACTCAATGGACAAGCACAGATTCACAAATCACAATAGCCTGATGCCCCAATCACAATAGCCTGCTAATCAGAAAATTTCACAATCACAGATTCACAAATCATAATACACATTAAAAGACAATTAATATCTCACCAACACAGTGAACACACACTAACCAACACCAACGGATAAGATAAACACTAAAGCCAAATTCAAAAAGACAAAAAACAGGAAAAAACAAAATATAAATAATGCCCCATTCATTCGGCCAGCCAATCAAAGAGAGAGAGAACGAGAGTTACTGAGTTAATTTAGTCTTAATGAATAAAGACTAAAGAGAGAGAGACATTCATTATTTTAGAAAATTAGGCTTTCAGTTTCAGTGAGAGAGAGAGAGAGAGAGAGAGAGAGAGAGAGAGAGAGAGAGAGAGAGAGAGACTGAGAGAGAGTTAGAGAGAAAAAGAGAGAGAAATTAGAAATACCTTGAGGGAGATCAGCTCAGGGAGGGATCTGTGACTGCGATCTACGAGCACCCAGCATCGAGCATCGAAGCTGAGCAGAATGATCTGCGATGAGGGGCGAGTGACGATGACGAGGGGCGAGCGAGCTACAGCGACGAGGAGGAGGAGTGAACTATGGCGACGACGACGAGGAGCGAGCTACGGCAATGACGAGCAAGTATTGGGGTTTTTTTGGTTTGGTTTTGGTACAGAGGCTTGTATTGGGGTTTTTTTTTTTTTTTGATAAACACAGTATTGGTTTTGGTTTGTTTTGCTTTTGCTCTGTATAGACTGTATCAGTGTATTGGGGTTTGGTTTTCTCTGTTTTCTCTGCCAGCGATGTGATCGTGGGTACGGTGGGTAAGTTTGATTTCTGATTCTGTGTTTTTTTTTTTTGAGAATCTGTGGGTAGGTTTGCTCTGTTGGGCTCGTTGTGGGCTTGGCTCTGTTACAATTTTTTTTTTTTTTTTTTTTTTTTTTTTTTTTTCATATCGTAGTTCAATTTTTTTTGGGGGGTTTTTTTTTTTTTGCTTGAAAGTTGAACAGATAAATTTTGGCTTGGCTCTGTTACAAATTTTATTTTATTTTATTTTTTCAAATTTTAGTTCATTTTTTTTTAAATAATTTGAGGGTGTTTCTAATTTTGTGATTGAGAGTGTTCCTAAATTAGCTTAAATATAATTTTTTTTTAAAGTTTTTTCAGGTCATCATGTTCCTGGGAACACCCTAACCTGTACATGGCGTCGCCACTGAAGTCTTGGATTAATGATAAAGATAAACTACCTCATTTCTTGTCTACAGAGCCAGAGGATAGTTCACGTCTCTATGATAGTTCACGTGATTGATGATACTTGGACTTCCAAAACGGGATGAAATGGGAAATTAGTCATAATTTCCTAACTATCTAGTTAGTAGGTCCGGTTTCGAAAGTAATTAATTTACTAACATCTCAAGTTTAAGAGACTCGATTTTGGGGCTGTAAACTGAGTCTCACAGACTCGGTTTTTATGTTCAGGTGAGATCTGATGTGGCATTCTTGCCACTTGGCATCCATCTGGAAATCGAGTCTTAGAGACTCGATTTCCATTTGTTTGTGACGTGACAATTTGACGTGGACTCACGTGGAAGCCACCTAGAAACCGAGTCTATATGACTCAATTTCTAATAGGGGATTTTTTGAATTTAACGCTTTGTCTCTCCAATCTCACTCACCCTCTCACTCTCTCAGCCTCATCAGTCAAACCCTCTCCCTCTCTCAGCCTCACCGACCCCGACCCACTCTCACTCACGCTCTCATTCTCTCACTCTCTCAGCCTCACCGACGCCGATGCCGACACCGACCCCGACCCACTCACCCTTTCAGCGTCACCGATCAGACCCTCTCACTCTCTCAGCCTCACCGACCCACTGTTGCACGTCCCTGTCAACCTCTCTACTCTCTCACTCACCCTCTACTCTCACTCAGTCTCCAGTCTACGCGGTATCTGAAAAAAAAAAAAAAAAGAAGAAAAAAAGGTGAGTCCCTTTATGCATTTTGCAAAGTAATCAGTTCGTTTTTTTTTTTTTTTTCCTATTTTGGTTTCTGTATTGAATTTCTAATAGAACTGTTAAAAAAGATAAAAGCTTTATTGTTTTTTGAGATTGAATTGGTATGTGGAATTGGATTATGTTTCTGGGTTTGTTTATATCTGCTGAGGATTCAATTTTAGTGCTTTGTTGATCAAAATTTAGTTTTATCTAAGTTTAATTTGGTCAGTTATGGTAAGTAGCCGAAAAATTTTAGTCCAATATAATCATTATTTGTACCTGCATTTTATGATAAAATTTTAATTTTTAGTGATAGATTGATTAAGCCGATATAATTTTGTGGTGATTTTGTTGCCTAATATGTTATGCTTGCATTGATTTGTTGAATTTAGGGGTATTGAAGTTGGTTGTTTTTCAATGAATTTGAACCGAATCTTTTTTAGATTGATGGAAGCAGACTAGGATTTGATAATTAGACCAGGGAATTTATAATCCTCCTTAGGTATATCTCTGTCAATGGAAATTGGAAATAAATGTTGTGAGGATATCCTTATTGACCAGTCTTCCCTTATAGATCTTGGCAGGAAAGGTGACCATTTTACCAGCCTAGATGGTCTCCATTCTGATACTGACAACAATGTTCTAGAGTGGCCCCTTGTCTAAAGTGGAATACCATTTGTCAACAAGTCCTTGGAAATACTGTAATTTGAGTCTCTGAACTGTGAGGTAAGTGGCTGTAAAATATCTGAAACACCATTTGCTGCTTATTGCTACACTTTGCCTCAGTGTATTTATGAACATTAATATACTTCATTTGGATTCTTCTAGGTGGTCACATTTTCCTGTTGTTGAATTATGCATTTAAGAAAATGCATTGTATTTTATGAAGTTTTGTGTTTGTAATCTCGTAAATGAGATGGCATATTGTTTCCTTGAAGACATATGATTGAAATTGCTTACTTGAATCGGATTTTCTGGAAGTAACTGAAGTGGACACTTCCAGAGCAGTGTATGACATATTTCTATTAAGCCTGGTGAAATGTCCATGTGTGACCTAACATGGACTCATTGGAGTAATGTATATTTGAGGATATACTGAAGAAAAAAAAGTGATGGAACCTTTTTGTTACGAATTTGTCATAACAACGGAGAAATTCTTTTTATAAAAATTGAATGGAATATCTATTAGGAGGGTCATTTCTATGTTTTCATACTATTTAGATCTTTTTATCTGTGTTTATTGGTGATGTGCTTCCTTGTGCATGGGTGTTTATGACATCTATGGTGGCATTTTTATGATTATGTGTCATTATGGGAGCATGCTTATTAATCATATGATGAATGCATAACGATTTTTTTTTGGGTGAGATGTTTAAGCCCACAAAATTATTAGCTATGATGTGTCCTGCTTCTGTTTGTTTTTTCCACTGTCAGTTGTTAGCTTGATGTAATAGCCTCGCTACAAAGGAAATGAAGAAATAATGTAAGAAGGATCTTGACATTGTGGTTAGCAATATTTCTACAAATTGTATCACATGCTTTTCTATGGAAATCTACATTTTTTTAAATGCATTGCTTTAACTTCTAGAGCCCAAATTGTATACAAATGGAAAAAAAATTAGGCTAAGGTTTGATCAATAAACAGCCTACAATCGAACGTTTTAGGCTAAGTTTTTTTAGTTAGCTGGTTCTAGCTCATTCTCTAATCGAAGTGGAGCAAGATGTAATACAAAACTTGACCTAGTTAGACTTGTGGGAACTGAGGTAGGCTATGCATCTATTATATTTTTAAATGAATAGCTGCTAGTGCTCGATATAAAACATTCTTCTGTCTTTGCTTCCTCTACCCTTCTACTAGGATAGAAAATCTTCTTTGTACTTTTCGTAAGGCGACTATGAAGGTATAACCCCAACTATTATAATTGTGCCACTAAGGATAAATGCACCTATAACCCTTAAGGTAAGTATTGAAGTTAGAAGTTGTTTAACACCCTGTATGACACAAACTTGTTACAAAGTGCATAAGAGGAAGCCCAGTTTTGACCATTTGATGATAAAGGCAATAAAGTCATTATTAATTTAATTCTTTTTGTTGGAGAAGGTACTCGGTAGATGTTAAGAACTACTGATTGACGTTCTCATTACAACATCTTGCTTAGCCTAATCCGCCTTTTGAGAATTTCCACATGTTGGTCATGAATATATATGCTATTGGATATTTACCTTTTTCTTGGCTTAAAGGCACAAAGCATAATGTATATGTGAGAAACGTTGTTTTTTCTCAAACAAAGTGGCTCTCAAAGAATACTGGTCTTAACTAGTAGTAAGGATATTTGCAGTAGCTGTACTAAGTGTACATGAGATTTAGTAGCAAGCAACCATCAACGACATCAAGACCTGTAAATAAAAACTTCAAGGTCTATGGTTTTGTCAAGTTTTCAGAATTATTTTGAAGGATGTGTGCCATCTCGCATTGCAGGCAACAAAGTCTTTCATGAGGATAGGATGGAACTAGTAGTGGTCTCTTTTGTTTTGTTCTTGTCTGTGGGATTGTTCTGTTGCTTGTTCTTCTTGTTCTGATTTTGTAGCTTTTAAAAAAGGGAAACTAGCCCTAGTTCATCGCATCATTATGGTTCAAGTGTTGGAATAGATTCCCACTTTGGTCTTTGCATTAAGAACTGGATGTTTCATGCGTGGAACAAATTTTGGTCAACTAAATTATGTTTACAGAATACTGAGTCATTCTTAGACACCCAGTGTAACTTTAAGTATTTTTTCTTTTAGTGCAAATGAGGAATATATGTAGTCGACCTTGACTAATTTGTTGAGGATCTGTAGCTAACCCCAAAAAATTTGGGACCCTGGCCTTGTTGTTGTTGTCATAGTTCAAATGAGGGATACTAAGAGAGAGAGGTGGTATATGATGAAAGAATCCACAAGTAGCTGTCCTTTTTCTCAGATTGATGTTTATAACACCTACTATGCCTTAGAATGTGTTTGGATGGAGGCGGAGGAGGGGTGTAGAGAGAGAACAATGAGAATGGTTTAATGAGCCATGTTAGGATTTTTTTAGAGGGGGAGGGGGAAGGTTTTGAGGGGATTTGGGACAGCTTTCTTACCCCTTCAAACCCTATATTTTTAATTCCCTCAATTTGGGGGAAGTTGGAGGGAGAAGAGAGGGGAGGGGTTCCACTTATATAAAAAATGTTTAAATTGTCAATTTTGCCCTGATGATGTCAATTTATATCTATTTCTTTAAAACTAGAAAATGAGGATAATAATGGCCAAATTATATGATCATTCCCCTCCCCTCTACTCCCCCAACTAAATTTTTAAAATGTCCAAACAAAGGGGAAGGATATCTATTGATGCAACTCTCCCACAATTTTTGATGCAACAAAATTAGAATCCATCATTTTACCGTCTCTTTGTAGGCCAAAGGGTATACAAGTGTGTGGACCCACATAAGACGTGACCATCCACAGACCATTGAATTTAGCCTTCATGAATGCCGCAACATAGCACTTGCAGTTGTCATCAACACATGCGGCGCACAATTTTGTTTTGGTCGACCTCCGGATTATAAAATTTCTATTATCATTTGCTGTGTATATTATCAATGCACACTTCACCGCCTCTTCATTTGCAAAAGTCAACCCTTTACAAAAATGCATCCCATCTTCCCAAGTAGAAACAAATGGTATCTGAAGACGTGAAGGATCAACCATATCTTCCCAAGTATTTGCATAGAATGAGTCGGCAGGAGGTCTGTAGCCAGTGGTCGTATTTCTATTATGCTGGACACCAATATCATCATCTGCATCACCTTCATCATGGTACTCCATATTTTCCTCTTCAAAATTGCGAACGACTTCATGGTCATCCACATCGTTCTCAAAGTCGCCTTGCTCAATCCTCTCTTCGTACTCATCCACAACCTCAACATTTTCACCATCATTCACAACATGATCTTCGTCTTCGTCTTCCTCCTCTAAATGTGTCTCTTGAGGATAGAGGGTTTCACTAGTATTGGCAACATGATCTTGAGATGGGAGCGTATAACCTCCCATTGTATACCCTCCCATTGTAGTGCATCCATCATCTAGAGCTGTAAATTGTAAAGCCGTAGTTGTTTGTTGCACCACCTCAGTAGTGTTGTTTGCAAGCGCCTCCAAACTTACATACAACTCAGCAGCATTTACTTGGGGTATTTTCTGGATCCTATTAAACATCATCTTTACATGTTTATCTTCTTTGATCGCCATATACCCGTAATTTATCCGTTCATGAAGGACTTCTTGTGGGTAACGACAAATAATCTTGATGTCATACCAAGCAGTAGGGCTGTCCAAAGACCCGGTCAACCCGACCCACCCGCCGCCGCCAACCGGATCTGACCCGCCGTCAACCGATCCGATTTATCCGGTGGTCGGCGACGGGTTTGTTTCTCCAAAACCTGAGTTTGGCGGGTTGGAGGTCGGTTTTTCCTTCTCCAAAATCCGATCAAACCAATCCGACCGACCCACAAGATTTCCGGCGCTATTTGGTAGATCCGGTGCGATCTAGACCATTTTCGTCAAGATCTCGGCGAGACTTCATCGGATCTAGCCAAGATCTTGCCAAAAATGACCTAGATTAGGCCAAATATGGAGAAACCTCAAAAATTTTGGTCGGGATTTCGCCGTTTTCATGTTTATTTTCACCGTTTTCATGCCGGTTTTCGCCGTTTTCTGGATTTTCGACCCCGACCGACCTGCTTGCCGCCCGTTGATGGTCTGATCCACCTAATCCGATTGCTCCGGCGGTCGGCGGCGGGTGCATTTTTTTGTCACCCGATTTCGGCGGGTCGGTTCCAGGTTGGGCATAAACCCGACCCAGACCGACCCGTGGACAGCCCTACCAAGCAGGGTTCAAATTCAACTCTTCCATTATTTTCCTCTTCAAATCTTTCAACGTCTTCAACTTATGTCGTATCATCATGCAGTAGCATTCAATACCCTCCCCTCTAAATGGTAATCTATCAATCCCTCTAGGATTGTCAAGGGGTCCACCAAAGTATACATTTATATCAATATTCTTTAGAGATTGTGAACCTATTAGAGAGTCAAGTATAATATGTTAGTGATAGATAACTTCGAAATCTAAAGCAATAATGATAAAGCTTAATTATGCAGCACAAGATTTGGTAACTAAGTTAAAACTCTTGAAAGCAAAAACAACTCTACGGATTCAACTACTAAAGGTTTAAGGCTTAAGGTGTTGTCGAGAATTCTAATAACTTCTTTTTTTGGATCACAACATATAGATGAGTTTTTTTTTTTTTTTGCCAAGTTTTTTTTTTTTTTTTTTTGTTTCTATTTTAGGTAAGAGAAAGGCTTCAACATTTTCATTTCGTGACTGCCCTCTTTCACCAAAAAGTTGTTATTGTGCCTTGTATAGGTTGTTTAGATTTTCTACAAATGAGAATTCACAACCTAAAAATGAGAATTCACAAATGAGAATTCACAACCTAATATATATATATATATATATATATATATTATCAGGAAACAAATATAAATATTTAATACAAACAAATATTTTATCAGGAAATGTCATGATAAATTCAATGCAAGCAACACTTTCTAAGGCAGTTATATACACTAAACAACCAACTAGAGAGTGAGGAGACCCTTACCTGACATGAGGATGTGCAAATGTACTGTTGAGATTGTATAAGAGTGAGAGGGGGAATGAGAGAGGGAGACTACAGTGAATGTTGGGCTTGTATGAGAGTTAAGAGAGGAGCAACGTTTTCCTGCTGAATGTATATGAGAGTTACTGAATGTATATGAGATATGAGAGTTGCTGAATGTATATGAGAGTTTATGAGAGTTGTATGACAGTTGAGAGAGGTTTTGTGAGAGTTGTTGAGAGAGGAATCAATCAAAAGATTCTCTAAATCTCGAGTGACTGGACCAGACAAAATGATGGGACCTGATGGGAAACAGAAATGACCAGCCCACATGGAGGGTCTGACCCCAATTGAAAATCGAGTTTCTGAGACTCGGTTTTCACTTTTAGTAAACCAAGTCTCAGAGACTCGAGTATTAGATGATCTACGTGGCATCCACGTCCACGTGGCGTCTATGTGGAACTCGAGTCTTTAAGACTCGAGTTCCACGTGTACTCCACGTGGACTCCATGTGGCGTTTTTGCCAACTCAGATCAAACAAACTGAGCCTCAAAGACTTGGTTTACAGGCCCAAAATCGAGTCTTTGAGGCTCGAGATGTTAAAAAAAAAAATTACTTTCAGAACTGGACCTACTAACTAGATAGTTGGAAAATTAGGGTTAGTTACCCATTTTTCCCCAACTGCATTAGGCAGGTATGAAGAAAAGATAGCAAATATTTTTCCCTATATGATGCAGCTGTTTAGGGCATGGAGGAAATGGTCATGTAATTACAAAGACTTGACTGTAAAAGTCACTGTATAACCCTTTTTTTTAAATTAAAAAAAAAAAATTAGAATCCAGTTTATAATTTTATTTCTAGTCAGGCGGCAACCAAACCAGATATGAGTCATATGACAACCATCAAATCCCTTCCCATTTTGCAAGGGCATGGGCTAAACTATTTAGTCTTCTGGTAACCTGCTTTAGGACTTTTCTTTTTCCTTTTTTTTTTTTTTTGATTATTTTTATTTTTAGGAGCTCTAGGACAATTTGGTTGAATGGTTGGTGTTTTTTTTTTCTTCGAAAAAATGGCAGGGAGATTGAAGAAATTGCTTTCGGCTTATCTCTAGTCCTCTTGTGCATTAAGTTCACGTATCATATAATTGCCACGTGTTCATGTTTCAACGAGTCAAATGCACAGGAGCTGAACTTAATGTTTGCCCTGTAAACCCATCATAACACAACAAATAGTAATAATAATTTATTTTTTTTGCAAATACTTGTTTCTTATGAACATGAAAGACATACCCTGCGCATGCACACACACAAAAGAAAGAAGAAGACATGACCAGTTGGAAATTGGAATAGGATGTGGAAAAAAAAATGCAACTAAACTAGGCAATATAAGCATAAATGCACAATCTTGTTGCAAAGGTTAACGACTCAGCCCTACCTTGGTATAGCCCATTATTGACTTTGTTGGGCTTACTGAGAAAAAGCAGTAAAGCCATTATAGTTATGCATTGAACTTATTACTCAAATGACCAATTAATCAACACAAGTCTTCAGGGCTGTTATGCAACAATTCTTTTCAATGTTTATGTTCAACAATTTGTTAGACAGGTATGTATGTCACAATATCATGGCCCATGAGTTCTTAAGATGCTCTAAAATATAGAAACTCAATTTTGTAACTCACTCATCGTTAAAGGCATTGTAATTCAATGATATTGCCTTCTCTATTTTACGGAAAAAAAAAAACACTTAGGGTGTGTTTGGTTCTTGTAAAATGTTTTCCGAAAAATACATATTTTCCGGAAATGCTAATTTCCGGAAAAGGAAAATGTATTCAGGCTGTTTGGCTGTGTTGGAAATCGTTTTACGGAAAATCAATTCCGGTGTTTGGTTCGTCCAAATATTTTACGGAAAATGTTTTACAGAAAATCAATTCCCATGTTTGGTTCGATCAAACATTTTACGAAAAATGAAATTCGTTTTTTTACGGAAAATCAATTCCGGTGTTTGGTTTGTGGATCATTTTACGAAAAATATGAAATGTGTTACAAATTCAAGCACCTGCATTATCTAGACAAACCTGTAACAGTACAAAACTAATCATCCACTTCAACATCCAAAATAATCATTCAAATTCAAGAACCTGCATTGCCTAGACATATCTGTAATAGTACAAAAATAATCATCCACTTCAACATAAAAAATAATCATTTGAATATACCCATAATATTTATATAAAAACAGCCACATCAATCGTTCACCATTAGCATTACACCTCCATGGTGTACAAAAATGATACCTATTCGTGGTATCTGAACAATACAAATACATAATTTGGGCAATTGTATCATCCCAATAATACAAAAGACTACATATTAATACAATGGTAGGTCAATATACTACAACAAAAGTTAATTCCTAAATCTACCATCACAGTCAACATGAAATAAACAAATTAGACACCAGATGAATCAATGATTTACCAGAATTTTCTAATCAATCTGCTTCTGGATCGATTCATGCTAGAGGGCCAAGATGCTTTGATTTCTTACATTTTTTGTAAACACGATCAATATATTATGTATCATCCACGATAATAAATATAATTCGCCTTGATAAATATAAATAAATAGTATAATTTCTATGATTAATACGGGAATGAGCAACGACGAAATGACAAGATGAGGTGCTCTGGGCACCCCCATTTAGAAAGAAGGGTCGAAGGTTTTGGGCCTGTTGCTTTTCTCGTCCCCCCTTCGTCGGGGGGTGCTTGTGTGGGGGGTGTGCCACCAGAAATCGGGCTTGAAGCTCTTGCCTTACCAACGAGCCGACAGCTGATGGCTGTTGGTCACGACTAATACCAAAAAGCTCCAATGAAGATGAATATTTCACATGGAGGAGTGTGCATCTGTATGTTGGGTGTTCTTCTGAAAATAGGTTTGATTTGCTTCACCTATAAGAATTTCTACCAATTCTTCTTTTTTTCATCAAAGCTCATCCTAATCTCCGTCGAGATTACTGCCTTAGCCCTGTCCTATCATCTCTTTAATGGGGTTCGTCATTTATTGACGGATTTTTCGGGATTTCTCTTTCTTAGAATTGGAAGAAAAAGATTGAAATGATTGTTTCCAAATTTCACCTATACCTTTGAGATTAAAAAAAAAATGGATTTTTCTCGGCATGGAGGTATCTCGCTCCACCTCTGGTCTTCACCTAATTGTGGAAGAGGGGAGGTGAGTTGATACTCAACTCTCTCTCTCGCGCCTTTCTTCAGCTTGTTCTTATTCGTCTATTCGGGACGGGGCAGGCAGCTCACATACATGAAGAGAAGAAGAGAGGGAATCAAATTTGTGCGAACAAAAAACCATCTAACCACAGCTTCCTCAACCTAGCATTCTTGGCTAGAAATCCACGAGCTGTCTTCTCATTTTCACAAAGATGGTCGAAGGCAGTTGCCAGCATATCTTCGCTATATCCATCCACCATTATAGCCATTACCTCATTGTACAGAGCTGTGTAATCCATCGGGCCTCGATTGATTTCTTTCAGAGCTACAGCTATTTCCTTCAGCTGATCAGATAGATCAGTTAGCACACTATCATTAGCATTAAAAGGTGCACGCCCTCTTTTGCAAGACATGGAAATTCCCGACCCAGTGGTGGATGACTCGACTGCATTCTTCCCTTTCTCAACCACACCTTCCTCCACATTGTCTGCAACAAACTCCGCACTGTCCCCATTATTTGGCTCATTCTCAATATCCACATAGGACTTAGAAAAGCCACCTGTGGCTGTGTCCTTCCCCACAACAATCGCTAATTCATCATACATGTCAATTTTTTTGTTTAGATAGTCCGCATGCTTTCGATGCTCCTGTAAGGGAGAAAGGAACATATATAACAATGCAATAATAACTTCACTCATAAATTCAATATAAAAGGCTATGAAATAACAATTAAAGCAAAGACTCCATACTTTTTCCTACATTGTCTCAGTAATCAAACAAGTAATGCAAGAAAACTCTCAATAAGGATTGAACAAGTCAATACATTGTGTTACTATTATGCACACTTCACTGTTGAGAGAGCCCAATTAAAAAAAAAAAAAATTACAACAGCAAGCACAAATCTTTTGGTCAAAAACTTTGTTTTCTTTCCTTCACTTTTTCCTGGCAACCAAATAGAAAGATCAAAGAAAACAATGGGTCCTTAATTTCCTATTATTCCCAAGTCATTGCTGAGAAAAACCCATTACAAAATAACCTTAAAAAGAAAATATCAATCTTTTCTTTACTTTTCCAACATTTTATTAGCAACCAAACAGAGAACCAAAGAAAATTGTAGCTTAGACACATATACACATATAGATAGATGAAAACACATAGGTATGTATAGATATAATACATATCTAAGCCCAGATTTTACAATAGATCCACACATGAAAGTTATATTTGAAAAACCTTATAAAAGCAATGGAATCCTAAAAAGAATGACACTATAAATTTCATATAAAAGGCAAAAACATATATTATCATCTATATTAAGAAAATAAAGTTGGAAGCCATACCATAATTTCTTCTTGGTATGTTTTAGCGTCACAAGTTATCATTTTCAGATTATCGTCCCAACCAAATCCACTCTTCTTTCTAAGAGTCTGAATAATGGACCACATGGTCCTTAGAGTTCGCATCCGGTTGTCAACATAGGACGGGTGGCACTTAACCCCGAATTGGGCCGTTATCTTCTTCGCTACAAGAGCAAAGGAGCCGGCCTTGAAAGTACTAGAGGGCTTATTGCCCTTTGCAGCCTCCTCTGTAAGTATCCTAAGCATCATTTCATGCATGGGTGGTAGCCACCTAAATTGCTTGTTGCTGCTAACTTTCTCTTTGCCCTTTGACATTACTACATATGAAAATAGTATAGTGAGAGTAGCATTTAAAAATGAGAGTAGCATTTAGTAATTACGCTCGGAACATGAACAACAAATCAAACACACATACAACCACACTTATAAATGTGCACAACAGAATGAAACATGCTAACACTGGAAATGACAATGTAATACCATCAAATAACAATGTAATGCTGAAAATACTTTTTCATTACACCACTAAAAGTCTATAGTAAATACATTGTCTTTACAAAAAACAGAAAGAAAAAACACATTACAATCATAGAAATCTAAATAAAGTACTACTCTCCACTCCTGGTATAATCAGACCACATGGCTTGGCATATCTCATCTCTCTTAGCATTCCACGATCTATTATCTTCGACGGACTCCCGACGTGATTGTGTTTCTTGTTGTTGGCCACTAGACTCTACTTGGTTCATTGCATCTTCCATAATATGGTCATTTGGTTCAACCCCCATAATGTGATTATGAACCACACAACACGTTAACACTACTTTCACTTGGGTTGGGCAAGACCAAAATGGTTCTGCATCCAACACTCGAAAACGTTTCTTCAACACTCCAAACCCTCGCTCAATGGTAGTTCTCAATGAAAAGTGTCGGAGGTTGAACAATTCTTACGCATTCTCAGGAGGACGATCACTAAACTCTTTCAAGTGATATCGCACACTCCGATAAGGTGACAATATTCCATTTTTATTACCATACCCAGCATCACCAAGATAATATTTACCTACATATATTAAAAAATAAAACCAAATCACTACTATGCTTAGGAAAACGCACAATATTTATTAAACTAATAAACCAAAAAGGTGAAGTAATCGTATAATACCATCGGGAATTGAAAATCCCCCTGGCCTAGCAAATGCATCATTTAACACACGTGAATCATGTGCACTGCCTTCCCATCCAGCCAATACATAAGTGAACTTTAAGTTAAAACTAATGGCAGCTAACACATTTTGCGTGGTTCCATCTTTGCGACCACGAAATCTTCCTTGTATTTTAGGTGGCACAGATGCACGAACATGTGTACCATCTATTGCTCCAACACAATCCTAATTTTCGACAGACATAATGGTTTAAAATTACATAAATCTTCACAATTTACAAAAATACACAAGTCACAATATTTACCTTAAAATATGGGTAAAACCTTCTGCTATTCCTTATCTCTGGGGGTGTATCTTCGCTGCGCAGTCTTATTAGAGCTCTATATAATTTCAGGACCCCCCTAAGGACGACCTTGAAGTATCTATGAACAGTCTCAGTTGATCTATAGATCCGACTACCCATTACATGAAACCTCACATTATGACCAATAATGTGTAAGAAAATGAACACTTGCTCCGTAACAGACATGTGAATAGTCGGGCGTACGTGCTTCCCCTCAGTGAGGATGTGACATAAATGGTGGAAAGATATAGGCTTCATCCTAAGTTGATTCACACAATGTCTCTCAGTTCCATGCAGAACACTATTTATGTATTCCTTTCTCTCGGCGGCATGGTTAACATAAGGCGCCCTAGGCAGTTGTCTACGTCTACGTCTACGTCGCAATTTCCTTAACAAAGCAACCCCCACAAGGAGGACAGATGCATCTGAGGCAAGAATTGTGGCTTTGGTTTTTTTCTTCATCTAACCAAATCACAAACACTGTGGTCTAAGAGGTATGTAAACAAGCATGCTATTGATTACACAGTAAATAAAAACAGCCACAAACAGAAAACATCCAAACCACATTGATAACGAGTACCAAATCACATTACATTCTATTTACACTATCACAATACCATCACATTGATAACTGCACATTGATATATCACAATACCATCACATTGCATTCTATTTACAATCAATATTTACACTATCACAATACCATCACATTGATAACTGCACATTGATATATCACAATACCATCACATTGCATTCTATTTACAATCACCTATATATCCAAAGCACCTTCAATTAAGGTTTAAACACACACACATATTCTACTGCAAGAACATAATAACACCAAGCATGGATCAAGCTCCAAAATTTCTACACATAACCCAACTAGCCAAATTTAAAAAAAAAAAATCACAGCAAAAGTTGTACACATAACCCAACTAGCCAAATTCTAAAAAAAATCACAGCAAAAACCAATCATGAATAACCAGTCAAGCTCCAAAATTCTAAAAAAAAAATCAAACCAAAAACCAATCCTGAATAACCTGCAAAAACCAGTCAAGCTCCAAAATTTCATATGCATAACCCATAAATACACAGTTTAATAAAAAATGGATAATTAAAAAAATTAATAAATAAAAAAAGTAAATAATTTTATATATATCTAAATAAATATATAAATATTTATATAAATATATATATATATATATATATATATATATATATAATGCAGAGATCGGATCGGGAGGTGGGTCGGGAGGATGGGTTGGACCGGTGAGGTGAGTGTGTGGATCGGAGGTGTAAAACGGTCAACCGGTTTCGGAAAACTCACCGTGAGTCTGTGTTTGGCTCGGTGATCGGACTGGCTGGATCGGTGATCGACTAGCTGAGCTGGATCGAGTGCGTTGGTCTGGATCGGTGTGAGTTTGAGCTCTCACTCATCGTGGGTCTGCGTTGTTTGGCTCGGTGATCGGACTACCGTGAGGGATTGGTGATCGTCTGGCTAAGCTCGACGTGACCGACATGAGGTGGATCGGTGTTGAGTGGCTGGATCGGAGGGAGTGCTTGGCTGAGCTCTCTTTCTTTCTCTCACTCTCTCTCTCTTTTGTGCGTGACCCGAAAATGATTTAAACTGAAATGAAAGTGTAAAATCATTTCCGGGTCAAAGGAGTAAATTTTGGTCAACAGGAAATGATTTTCCGGAAAATAGAATTTTCCGTAGCTGCCAAACACGCGGGTTAGGGGGAAAATGATTTCCTGAAACAATTTTCACCCAAAACAAACGCACCCTTAGATCTTAGATCTAGAAACAACAAGACTTAATAATAATAGTAGTAACATAATAAAAATAATAAAGAAATAATTTATTTTTGAAGCAAATACGTATTTTGTATGAACATGAAAGACATGGCCTACCCAGCCCAAAAAATAAAGACATGGCCTAGATTGTAAGTTGGAAGAGGATGTTAGAATAAAGATTGCACCGTCCATGCCAATTGGGTTGGGACAAGCTGGGTCAACGTAATCACAATCTTGGTCCAAAGGTTAAGGAATCAGCCCCACTTTTGTATATAGCCCATTATTTTTCTGTGTTGAATAAATCCAATGTTTGGGCCCAGTCAGAATAATCAGTAAAGCCATTTTATTTTTATTTTTTTGGTGAAATGTTATTTTAGTTTTGCATTGAACTTACCAATTAATTAACATGGGTCTTCAGGACTGTCATTGGGCCTAAATTATTTGGGCATCCGTATTCCTTATCCTTTCCCCTCATCTTTGTCTTCACTTGTGTTTACTTATGAAATTAAGATTGTCTCATAAACCATCACGGTATGTACATTTTTAAATTTGTAAAATTTAATCTAAACTATAAAATAGATGAAATAGACACAACTTGAAATGAAAATGATCATTTTCCTTCATGATCACCTCCACCGAGTACAGGAAACATTGTATCGCTATGGCTTCCTATTGACTCGGCCTTTCTTAAACTAATTACCAATGGTAGTGTACTAGAAAATCTAAGAATGGTAGATAATTGAGGGGCATTTCTCTCAACTTAAGAATCAGACTCTAGGTTTATTGTTTCTTTACAAACCTTCTCTTGTCACTCACTATCTTGTTGCTTTGGCTACTCTTGTTTTGGATTGCAGAGAATTAATGTGCAGGCCATGAAGGGTGGTTTCATGTCATGCATGCATACCGTGAAACAAAATCTTAGGCAGACATTTTAGCACAGAAGGGCAGAACCCAATAGGAACAACTTGTATAATATTAACAATACCCTTCTTTTTTTCATATCAACGTTTTGTTAGACTTGAGGAATTTGGGTACAAACTAATTTTGTTCAGTATGGTCCTATGCGATAAATTTCGGGTGGTCAAATAAAACAACAAAAAGGAAAGGCCAATTAAATGGCACATGCAATCAAGAATATTAAAACCAATTGTGCATTTAAATTAGTCAAAATAATTAATTATATCTGAATTTGCTAAAAGTCATATTTTCATATTTATAGTTATATTAATCTTAACAATTTAGCTTCCTAGCTCACTTTAATAGGATAAATGCATTTATTTTTCAGTATTAATTATTTATATAAAATGTTTCTAAAAAAATATTTATATAAAATTACATTTAAGGTCATTTTTTCTAAAATTTATATAAGAAATTTATATAATATTTTCACAACAAATTTTAAATGGTAAGTTGTTACGGGTTGTTATTGATGGGCAAAAAAATAACTTCAGTGATAGGTTCAAATAGGTATGATTTCATGTGAGACACCTAATATGTGGCTCTTGCCTCTTGCCTTAGGCAAATTTGGAGACTGCCTCCAAATTGTATCCAATTAGGTAAGTTCTTTGATTCCCAATTTTTTTCAAAAAAAAAAAAATGTTATGTAAAATGAATAAATTAAACCCTAAATTATAGCCAATAAATAAGGAAAAATAAAATTTGGAAAGGGCTAATAAACTAAACCCGAATTATAGCCAAAAAATAAGGAAAAAAATGTCTAAGAGAAAAAAAAATTATATCCAAAATATAGCCAAAAAATAAGGGGAAAAAATGTCTAAGACAAAAAAGAAATCGGGAATGGAGTTTGTGACCTAGAAGCTAAAATCTCTTATACTCTCTCAACAAAACAGAACAAATCAACAAAACGTAAAAATCTCAACCAAAAAAAAAAAAAAAAAACTAAAAAATAAATTAAAAAAAGAGCTCAATTTTTTTTTCTTTCAATCTTTGCCATAGGCCCACCCAAAATGCATAGAGTCACCCTACTAATATGCATCTTATTCAAGCCATCAATAAACTGAAATGAAAAGGTAAACACATTGAATACCCTCGTATATTTGTAATCTAGACATGATTATTCTAGGAAGAAGAATGCTACGCACACCCCAAACATATTTGTAATCTGGACATGATTCTAGGAAGAATACTCAAGGTAGTCAATACCGTACCTGCTGGTATGTACCGTACCGGTATGTATACCGGTATCAAAACATCAACATTTCGTACCGATTTAAATACCGGTTGTATTGGCTATGTACCGGTTATATTGGCCAATTTCGGGCAATACTGGCTGGTACCAAGCGTATCGGCCGGTATAGAAAATTTTATTTTATTTTATTTTATTTTTTAAGTTTTGTAATTTTTGAATTTTTATTATAGCAGAATGATAACTTATTAGTATTATTTGTTTTCTTAGTATACAATGGTAACTTTTAAGCTTTTTTTTTTTTTTTTTTTTTTTTTTTTTTTTTTTTTTATATATATTGTTTTTTTTCCCCTTTTAATTGATACTAAAGTCTAAAATCAGGAATAATTATTTCTGAATTGAGGAGATTTTTTATGGTAAACTTTTATATTTATTATAACTAGGGGTGTCCACGGGTCGGTCCGGGTTGGGTTTATGCCCAACCCGCAACCGACCCGCTTACATCGGGTGGCCGATTGAACGACCCGCCCCGACCGTCGACGACCTCGGGTCGAGTCAGATCGGTCTCCGGTGAACAACGGTTGGGTCAGTCGGCCTCGGTACTAAGGTAAACCACGGAATCTTCGCTGGATTGAAGCTCAAAACCACCACATAAGCCCAGATTTTAGAGAAAATCACAAGATCTAAGCAAAAATTGAAGCAAAAAGCACTATATCAAGCCCAGATTTGAGCAAAAGCACCACATCAAGCAAGAATTGAAGCAAAAATCAATCCTAGATCTAAGCAAAATCGAAGCAAAAGCACCACATCTAGCCGGATCTAAGTAAAAATCGAGCAAAATCTTCATCTCCCCGCCGGATCTAAGAAAGAAAACCAAGGTCTTCACCGGATCAAAAGAGAAAACCAAGATCTTCACCGAATCTAACTAAAAACTACCAAACTTCTCACCGGAATATCGACGAATCTGAACGGATCTGGGTAAAACCGGCGTTCTGTCTTCGCTTTCGTCGGTCGGATCGGGTATATCGGGTTTTGAGGAAGAAAACCCGCCATCCGAACCGCCTAAATCGGTTTTTGGTGGCGGAAACTCGTCTCCAACCGTCACCGGCGTCGGGTCGGTCGGTTTTCTGGTCGGCCCGGGAGGTTTTGGCGGGTGGGTCGGTTTCCGGGTTCTAATGGACACCCCTAATTATAACATACACACACACACACACACACACACACACACACACATATATATATATATATATTATTTATTCATAAATATAAAAAATAGCGGTAAACCCGAAACGGTACACCGGTATTGACCGATATCCGAAATATATCGTACCGCTGGCCAAACCGGTACAGCCTTCGGTATGGTATTAACTCCCTTGAGAATACTACGCCATAATTCATATAAGCATGATTCATTTCTTCACAAGCACCTACATCCTAACGTTCTGGCACAAGTTAAAAGGTTCATAATCTTCTCAAAATCTTAGTAGGGAATAAGGTCCCCATCACTTTCGAGAATACCTTGTGGGAAACATAGGTAAAAATTATAGAATATGTATAGCAATGGTTTATATTGTTGCTACTTCTAAGACAAGTTTATATAAAACCATAGCATAGTATTAATCCAAACAGAAATTTGTTAAGCTCACCTTAGAGAACCCCTTAAATACAATATTTTCTTCACCTAGGTCTTTGATCTCATCTTTCCATTTCACCTCCTTCAATTAACCTTACAAGCCAGTGAGGTTTTCCTGTTTTAAACACAATATTTCTCATAGGTATTCCAATGACCAATCCAAATCCGTAGCCCATTAACACACCCTTCCAACCAAATCCACTTGCAAACATTGAATCATTGTCTTCTTGGAATATTGACGGTGGTGGTGGTGGCGAAGGCGGCTCATTGGTGCTGCATTTCATTGATAGTGGAAATTCGCACAATCTCAAGTTCCTATTATATGAGACATTTTGAAATGTATTAATTTTTTTTCCTTGAGGTATAGGTCCTGTAAGCAAGTTTTGTGAAAGATTTAACACGGCCAAAAATGTCAAACTTGTCAATTGCATAGGAATTTCTCTAGTAAGCATATTTGAAGAAAGGTCTAAGGATTCAAGCACTGACAAATTTGCCAACGATGATGGGATATGGTCAGTTAGTCTATTATGGGAAAAGTTGAGCACTCGAAGAAACTTCAATGTTCCAAGTACTTCTAGAATTTTTCCATAAAACATGTTCCTAGATAGATCAATGATAGAGAAGATGGTTAAGATTTTCTTTAGCGGTAGTACATTCCCCTTTATTGCTATCATGACCGAGTCTTGTTACTCAAGAAACAAATAGTTTTCCATGACATACTCCCCTGGCAAGCCATGGTAAAAGTTTTCCCCAATATATTTTGGATCATCTTCACTTTCATTGGTTGTAGAGCTTTCAATCCTTCAAAAAAATTGGTAGGTAAAGGACCAATAAAGTTGTTGCAAGATAGGTGAAGAATTTGCAGTTTAGAGAAAAACATTCCACTAGTCTCATAATTTTCAATGGGACCATGAAATTTGTTGGATCTCAAGACAAAAACTTGTAACTTCAGAAGAGCTTCCAACCAATAAGGGAAGGAATCATTTATCTTGTTATTCCCAAGGTCTAGAACTTCCAAATTAATACAATTGACTAAAGATTTTGGTAATAGGCCTTCTAATTGATTGCCATTAAAGGCAAGGGTTCTCGACCTATTACCTTTTGCAAAATTTTCAAGTATGATGCTGTGGAAGTTATTCATCTACAAATTCATCACTGGTAAGGAAAGTTATATTACAAATCATAGATGGGATCTCCCCACTTAATCTATCGTTCGAGATGAAAAAGTTTTGCATAGAAGATGGTAGAACAGGAACCTTGCCATGTAGCAGATTGGCATTAAGGTCAAGAGTTTCAAGCTTTTTGAACATATCAATGTCCACAATGCCAGTCAAGTCATTTGATGAAATATCAAGATATGTAAGATTCGCAAGATTAGAGAGAGACTTTGGAATAGAGCCATAAAGCTTGTTATTACTTAATGCTAGAACCTCCAATGAATTGCTAAACTGAAGCTCACCAAAACTAGTGAGCTGGTTGTTGGACAAGAAAAATGAGGTGAGTTTTGTGAGGTTGGTCAAAAAATTCAGAATCTTACCTCCAATGTTGTTTTCTTTGAGGCCAAGAAAATTGAGATCTTTCAGGTATGAAAGAGATGATGGGATTTGGACCGTGAAGCTGTTATTTCCAAATAAAATCTCTTTTACTCTCGTGAGATTCCCAAGCCACATGGGTATTGCTCCAGTAAAATTGCAATTTTATGAGTTCAAAAGATTTCTAAGGAATATACATTAATAACCAAAAGTTCTGATAGAATCTTACCACTAAGATTATTGGATCGTATATCCAATGAGGAGAGTGCCTTGAGATATGAAAGCGATGATGGAATCTCACCAGCAAAATTGTTAGCTGATAAATTCAAATGGGTGAATTGTTTAAGGTTACCAAGCCATGTAGGAATCGGCCCGTAAAAATTGCATCCACTCATAATCAAATGCCTTTAGAATTTTAGCTCGCCAATTGATTTTGGTACTTCTCATGAGTCATGAATCGTGTAAGAGACATCCAAAAACCTTAGGGCCTTGCTTGAATTTACCATTGGAAAAAACCATGAGAGTTGAGGATTATCCGCTAAACTGAGCTCGAGTAGGTTTGGTAGGCAAAAAATGTGATCAAGCAGCCTCCCAGGCAATAAATAACTGTTGAGAGTAAGGGATGTCAAAGAAGAAGACAAATTCACGAAAGAACTCAACGAAACAGAGGACATGTCAACATAATCAAGATGAAGTTGCCTTATCTTGGTCAGATTTTGAACAAGTCTCTTGACAAACAGATGTTTCGAGGCTAACATTTCCATAGCCAGAGAGGTCCAATGAGATTGGTGGGATAACTCATGTGGGACTTGGCCAGAAAACATAGAGTAAGAGAGGTTAAGATATCTCAACCCAGAAAATTGGCCAAACCCAAATGAAATTGGTGAATGATTGAAGTAGTTGTAAGCGAGGTTAAGATGTTGCAAGTGAGGAAGATGAAATCGAAAACTTTTGGAAGGAATGGTACCATTAAGCCAGCTACAACTGAGGTCAAGGCCAATCACATCCCCACTTGTGTTGTCATACATAACCCCATCCCATGAGCAACAATCAGTGTCCCGTTTCCAAGACTCCATTTTTGGATAAGAATGATGACCAGCTGCCTCACAAAAGGAAGAAGCCTCCTTCGTAAAAGAAAATAATTGCTTAATTAACTCTGGTATTGGGAGCACAGTAGTGCTGAAGAAGTGTAATGGGAAAACAAGAGCAGCAAGAGATACAAGATTCTAGAGATCCTCATCATTACTAATGAGATCACAATAAGATTCATCAAAAAAGAAAAAAGAAAAAGAAAAAAAAGAGATCATAATAAGCACATATACTGACTTTTACGGCCATGGATTGATGATAAACTACCTTATTTCTTGTCTATAGAGCCAGCGGTTAGTACACGCTTCTATGATAGATTGCCTTATAAGGACAAGATGGATTATATTTGGACTTTCAAAACGATTGTGTTGGTTGGGTTTGAAGACAAGATAACAAACTACATATATATGATGTAGCTGTTTAGGACATGGTGGAAATTGTCATGTAAATACGAGGACTTGACTGTATGACTTGCTTTAGGACAATTTGATGGTATTTTTTTAATTTCAAAAAATGGCAGGGTGGTTGAAATCTAATTAAGAAAGGAAATCAAGGGTCCCAAAACAGAAAAATGGGGCAGTGACTTGGGAAGAAAGTTGCACATAATTAAGTTGACTCTGTAACAGTGTAACATGGGAAGAAAGTTTCACATAATTAAGTTTACTTGTAGAACTTCCAAAGCAATAAAACCTTCAATTATCTTCTCATTGTATTGTCAAAATCAAGCGTGTAAGAAAGAAAGCATGTAAAGTAATATATGGTTTTTTTTTCAAAAGTGTTGGGACTCGGTGTTAATCAGGTTCTTCCTGTAAGAAGTATCTGAATTCGAATTCCAACCTCACTTGTTGAATAATAAAATATATAAAAAAAAGAAAAAGAAAAACAGAAGGTAATGTATATGGTTTCCAAAAGAATATAAGATGGTATGTGGATCATAAAATTTAAACTTTGAATACATTGTTTTTTTTTAATGACAATATAGCTGAATTAATCTTAAATAAAAACTGAATTAAATTTTGATTATGTAGTTTTTCCAAGTCATACAATGATCACAATTTAATCTTATAATGAAAAAACATTAATTGTTATTTTTCTTTTGCTAAGTGAAGGTGTTGGGATTCTAGAGGTCTAACAACCACAACCACAAGAGTGGAAGTCTTGACAGGCCAAAGGACCACTGAAGTAAATATAATTGCTTAGATTTATTTATTTATTTACTTTTTGTTTTTGTTGCCGTTGGACAAATATTATAAGGTTTGAAGTTTGAACTTAGAGCATCCGTAGCAGATGTTTTATAAAAAATGTCATTTTGACACACCAAAAGTCTACTTTATTATTTTACCACATCATTTTACAATATCTCATTTATCAGATGTTTTATCATTCAATTGTATACATTAAAATAATATTTACAATACATTAAAATAACATATTAAACTACTTGCCCATCATCATCATCAACAACGACACAACCACCTCCACTGCAACAACGCCGATAGCAACCACCGGCACAAACCCACAACCACCAACACCACCTTATAAATAAAAATAAAAAACCACAACCAGAAAAATTGTTACGGCCACAACCACTGGAAAAAAAAAAAATTACACAACCGCCGCCACCCACCGACCCACCGCATCCCACACACCCACCCACCACTGACCCATCCTTCGAAACCCAGTCACAGGCTAGTCCTCCCACCACCGATTTGCCCATCATCAGTTGACCCACCCACCACTGAATCTAACTATTGCAACCCACCACCAGTGATTCACCAATCACCATCTCAACCCATCCACTGCCGAATCGGGTATCAAATCACTGCAAAAAAAAAAAATCCACAGCGACAGAGATCAGAGTGAAAGAAGAAAAGAGTGAGAAGAAAAAACTGAGGGTGATGTCTGAAAGGAAGAGAGAAAAACAACGAGATTGAGAAGAAAAAAGAGTGAAAGAAGAAAAGAATGGAGAGGCTTGATGTCTAAGGAAGAATGAGAGAGAAGAGAAATGAATAAAGTGAATAGAGAGGAGAGAGAAAAGAGAATAAAAAAATATTAAATTGTTATACCATTTTTGTCCGTACTATGTCAAAATTGAAAGGGTACTATAGCATGTTGCAAAAATTTGACTCATTTTACACATCTGATAAAGCTCCGTTTTTTGTATTTGGTGTGCCAAATGCCAAATATTATAGCATTTAGCACAAATACCACATCTGCTATGGATGCTCTTATGGTATATGCTCTATAATAATTATACCTTTAATAAGGTTAAGACACTAATTTGTGACTTCATTTAGTCACTTGCCCATTCTATCACCTTAACTTTTTGAATTTTGTTGTTATAATTCTAACTTCTTTTATTTTTTGGGAGATAGTTTTAACTTATGACGTTCGTTCCTAATAATAACTCTTTATTATCAGACCAAGACACCAATCAGTTTTTGGTGTAGATGGGGATTGAACCAAGGATGTTAATTCCGTACCGTACCGGCCGGTACGGCCGGAATTTTTCGTGCCGGTGCCTGGACCGGTACAGAAACTGGGTTGATTCGTACCGTCTTAAATACCGGTGTGTTTCGGCTTGTTTCGGCCATTTCGGCGGATTCCGGTGCTTTTCGGGTGGTATCTTCGTTCCGGACCGGTACAAACTGAAATGGATTTTCATAAAAAAAATTGCTACTTACAGCGCCTCTTCACCATTATTGAACCTTCATCCACCAGTGAAATATTGTTAGATCTTGAGGCTTGAGCTCGCTGCCATCACATAGTAGCTTCTTGAGTTTTCTTCTCTTCCTCGTTGCCACTCTCTTTCTTTTGGCATTTCTGGTCTGGGTTTCTAAACAAAATGTTAGCAGAGAAACCCAGAGGACAGAGATGAGATGACTTCCACTTTTTTTACGCCTACCCACTTTCTGCTTCTTACTAAAAGGTTTTTTTTTTTTTTTTTTTTTTTTTAACAGAAGTTATTAAGGGGCGAACAAACCAACGTGGTTTATCTGCCCCTAGTTTACAGCTGACTCTTCTTTTATTTTTGACCACTCAGAAGCCTTATTATGGTTTTTAATTTTTTTTTTTAATTATTATTGAGTAGTAAAATAGGCTAGGCATTAGCTTAAAATAATTTGAACAAAAGAGGTAAAAAATTGAAATGTAAATAAATATATTAATTTATATAGAATTTGTCACTTTAAAATTTTATATATATATATATATATTAGCGGTAATCCCGAAACGGTACACCGGTATTGACCGGTACTCGAAATATATCGTACCGCTGGCTAAACCGGTACAGCCTCCGGTATGGTATTGACACCCTTGGATTGAACCTCTGATCTTTTATTCAACCATCAGAGACTTTATTAGTTAAGCAATTGGAACCCACTTTTTTTTTTTTTTTTTTTTTGAGATTATAATTCTTACTTAAGATGGAGTAAAATTTAACATAGTTATGTGGCACTAAGTTATTATAAGGTGGCAATGATACAAATTAAATATTTTAAGTTTGGTCAATAAAAATATTCTCAAAAAAAAAAAAAAAGAAAAAAAAGAAAAAAAAAAAGAAAGAAGTTTGGTCAATAAATGAATGAATTGACTTTTTTTTTTTTTTTTAATTTATTTAAGTTTTATCTTTGTCATTTGAGTCCTTTAAATTCAAATTTGTTATCACTAATAATCCTTTCATCCATATTACTAATAACCATTAAAATATTATTATATTTTATTTTAAATAAAAATAAAATGTAAAATTATACATAAACTCAGTGAAGCTTCAACTAAAAAAAAAATCACCCTAATTATATGATTAAACCCGCATAGCTTGCAAATGTAAATCAAACCCTATAGTACATCAACACAACCTTAGTCACCAGTCAACACACACTAGCATTAAGAGCAGGTTGAAGCATAAAAGCAAATGATGCAATCGCCTAAGGCTCCCAAATAAAAGAAGGATCCACTTGTGTATAAATATATATATATATATATATATATATATATATATATATTTATAATATTTATCTATATATTTTAATTAAAATCTTTTAAAGTTTTTTTATTGGTCAATAGAAGGCATTAAAAATGCCCCATTGTATCCTAAAATACAAAAGATGGGGGGGGGGGGGGGGAAGCCCTGCAGTACACTGCACAACACTACACGCATAGCTGATAATATAATAGTAGCACATTGCCCATAGCATACTAACACACACAGCCACATGACCCATGGCCCCACACGCTAAAACTAACTCCCTTAAAAGCATCTCCAATGGTCTATGCAAAAGCAAAATATTCTCTATAATAGAGAATGAGATCAAAAAAAGCCACTCCAATGGATTCTCTATACCCAAAAATTTTTTTGGCTCATGAACAGTAGCTCATCAAGTCTGATGGGCTACTGTTCATTCTTCAAAATTTTTTTTTTCTATTATAATAATCAGGTGTTGAATAAAAAAATGTTGGAAGATGTGTAGTTGTTAAAAAAAAAAAAAATAATGAATGAAGAAATAGTATTTAAATGAGATAGAGAATGTGAAAGAGAATCTGTTGGAAAGTATATTTGAAAAATTGGGTAGATATAAGTAAAAGTCACTGTTCATTCTCCAAACAGTACAAAGATTTGATAAATTTGCTGGAGATGCTCCAAGAAGCTAACCCACCCATTGTAGCATGAATAGTCTCATTTACTTTATTATAAGTTATCATACCAATTAATAAAATCTTATTTAAGGTCTACTAAAATTAAGTGAATTAGTCATATTATTAATTGAAAAAAAATATTAGCGGAACTTAAAAACAAAAACTTAATTAGTAATTTTGCATTTCAAAAGCAAGAAAAATATATTTTAAATAAAAAATTTAATAAATATTGTTTAATTTAATATATATATTTTTTAAAAGCCCACTTAAAATTTTCACCTTAGGCCCTCAAAGTTGTTGAGCTGGCCTGCCAGCATTCAAAATCCAAACAATGACTCATTTGAAACCCTCTTCTAATCATCATTTGAGATAAAGAGACAAGAGTACACAAGATCCATAAATTGAAGAAGCAAACCTTACTGCAATTTATATACAAAGAAAGCTGACTACCATAGCTAAAACCAAACCTTAGAAACCAAGCAACCAATCATGCCTTAAATTCCATCTTTGTTGAGACATCTATGGTTAGAGATCCATGAGACAAATTTAACAAACACCCCCCCCCCCCCTCTCCCACACCAAGCACACCCACCAAGTCCCCCAATAATGACCATTGACTATACAATTTTATCGAACCCAAACTACAACTAGAAGACCTGCAACATCAAACCTTCCTTGAACTATCAATCACCAAAACATCACTCTATAGAACCCCAAGTTGCAACAAAACCACCATCTTCAATCAAAACCAATCACCCTAAGTTGATCCACCCATACATAAGTCACCACCCATTTCAATCAAGTCATGTTGAACCCTAAACAACTCAAAGTCCATCTAATATGTTGTGAGACCATTCGAGATACTTGGAGAGAGAGAGAGAGATTGTTTATATATTAAACAATAAGTAATTGTTTTAGGATAAAAATTGGAAAGAAAAGTTAAAACTATAAGTAGTTTTATAAGAAGTTAAAATAGTTTTGTTTTATTTGGATGACTAAAATGACAAAATTGAAAGATAAACTTTGAAAATGACAATTGACCAAATTTAAAAATTTCATTTATTCTTTTTCCTAATTAGATTATATAGGCAATAACAAAGTGCCCATCTAGTAATGTTTTCCTAAATTGCATATTTTCAAAATATAATATTTTTTAAAATTCACTTTTTTAAATAAGTACTAAATTTTCAAACAACCTCTTTTTCAAAAAGTTTAAAAAAAAAAAAATCCAATTTAAATAGGCACAAGCTCTAATTCATATAACTTCAAAAAAAATGAAAATTTCAAAACAAATTTTCATATTTTCATTTCTTATAAAGAGAACTAAAAAAAACAATAGGTGTATAAATTTAAAGAAGTCGCTCTACTTGCGTATTACGTTGTAGCCAAACAAAAATTCCCCACATTGCCTTGCTCACCAAGCAAACACAATATTCCTCTTCATGATTTCACGCTTGCTATAAAATACCTTACTGAGCCTCTCTCTGTCTCTCTCTCTCTCTGTCTCTCTCTTTTCTTTGAAAACCATGAACCGCCTCCGCTAGGGTTAGGGTTTTTGATTCTCAATGATCTCTCTTTTTCGTGTCTGAAAAACCCCTGTTCTCTCTCTCTCTCTGTCAGTCTCTGTGTGTGTGTCTCTCTCTAATGGCTAGGCAAGAAAACTTAAACTTGTTCGCCCTTTTGGGTGATGAAGCAGAAGACAGCGACGACGTTTCGACGCTCATCGAAAGCGTCGTGAAGGTCGACCCTAGAGTGGCGGCGGAGGAGAAGAGGAGGAAGAAGAAAAAGAATATGGAGGCGGAGAAACCTATAGGTATCAATTTGGATGTGGATTCCAATAACTATAAGAGCAACAACAACAACAACAACATCGTCGTCGATATGAGAGCGAAGCCTATTGTGCTCCCTGAACATGGTGATTGTTTTTTTTTTCTGATCCTATTCTTTCTTTTTGTTTCTGGGTTTTTCTTTTGTGTGGTTTTTTTTTTTTTTTTTTTTTTTTTTTTTTGGTTTTTTGTGTGTTTGGTTACTGAGAAATCGAAAGGAAGTAATCGGCAATGGAAAGAAAGAAAAATTGGGGTGATATTTGTGCTGAATATGAATATGTTGAATATTGTCTTTGGGTTTGTAAATTTGTACTTTGTTATTGTTCATCTCATTCAGTCACTCTGTAGTGGATCTATTCCTAATAGAGAGACTAAATGTTAAGGTGGATTTTTTCCTGGCCAAGAACCACTAAATTCCTTTCATTTGTTTTCTATTGAAATGATTTGTGAAAGAGTATTGTGTGCTGGAATTGTATATTGATTTGTGAAATTGAAGTTGCATTATGTTTTGGGATTTGTTATTCTGAGTTGATGACTCAATGATGTGTAAGGGAATCACAACATTCTTATATTGTGATTGGGAATTGCAGGATTTAACATGTTTGACTCCCTTCTGTTTATTTAGTTTTATAATAGTTTGTTGCATTATGTTTTAGGTTTAAGAGTGTTTCACTAATATTCTGTACTTATTATTATTATTTTTTAATTTCCAACTTGCAGTTACAAGAAGAGATATTGTTGTAAATAAAAAGCAGTCAGACGAGCAGGGTCAGAGTCGTGGTTCTGAAAGGTTTGGGCCAGGTGGGAATGGTTCTCAACGTAATTATGGAGGGGCTGATGGATATCAGCGTAACAATGGAGGGCGGAATGGTTATCAACGGAGTAACAGGGGATCTGATGGCTATCCTCCAAATAATGGAGGGGCTGATGGATTTCAGAGAAACAATGGAGGGTGTTATAATGGAGGTGCTGATGGATATCAGAGTAACAATGGAGCGCGGAATGGTTATCAACGGAGTAACAGGGGATCAGATGGCTATCAGCCCAATAATGAAGGGGGTAGTGGTTATAATGGGAACAATGGAGGGGAAAATAGTTTCCAGAGGACTGAGGGAGCTGATGCTGTAAATGCGGTAGGGGATGGTTGGCAGGTGCAGGGGCGTGTTCGTGTCAGTGGAGGCAGAGGGAGAGGGGGAGGTAGGGGAAGAGGCCGTGGTAGAGGGAGGGGATTTAATGAAGGTCACGAGTTTGGAAGTGAGAACCAAGATGTTGTGAGCAGTTATCCATCTGATAAGCCAGGCCAGGATACAAATGATGGTGGCAGTGTGGAACAGAATGAGTTTCAGGGTAAAGTTCGCAAAAGTGAGGCACTATCTGATGAGAGACCTAGAAATGTGAATTGGGGTACTGGTGGTGGTAGAAAGGGTAATGGTAGGGGAAATCATGGTTTCAGGGGACAAGATAGCCGTCCTTATGATAGACAATCTGGACCTAATAATAGAAGAGGTGAAGTGTCTAATGATACTGAAGCGAAGGAAAACCGTGGTGGTGATATTGGGACTGCAGTGCAAGTTGATAACAGTGCTGGAGCTGAATGGTATGCTCTTTCTACAAATGACTTTTAGTATACTTGTAATTCTTTTTTCTGTGTACCTTCATCGATCTTATTTTTGATCTTGCTGCTTGGCCAGTTTAAATTTGCTGTTTGTACCATATGTTAAGGAGGTTCTCTATTTGACCTTTCCTTTTGTATGTGATATTTTACTTTTGTAAACTACGATATCTATTTTCATAACTGGAAAAAAAAAGTGACAGTGAGCTATATATCATGTTAAAAATGCATAACAATTCACAGGGATGGTTATAAATTCAGATATAAGATTTATATGGTGGAAAGATAAAAATCATAACTTAAATCAAAGTATTGGCTGATATGCTTTAGGATTGTGAGTGGTTGAAGATTTCTGAATCTGGAAGCCATTGCCAGGTCCAGCTAAATTGCTCTATTGATATGTAGACTTTATTCTGATTTTTATTTATTTCTTTTATTCTTGTATATAATAGGGATATTCCTGTGACTACTGAAGAACCTAAAGATGCAGATCATGAACAAGGGAAGCTTAAAGCTCAAGATAATTCTGAAAAGAAGGCCAAACATGCTGCTGATGATGATGAAGAAGAGAAGGTAAGGATATCATTCATTTCAAATTGTCAAGATCATCTTGTCAATTGAAAGTTAAAAGGATCATTTGGTTTTCTTACAGAATATGACACTTGAGGAATATGAGAAGGTGTGTTTTGAGAAGAGGAAAGCATTGGAATCTTTGAGAAAGGCTGAGCAGAGAACGGTCACTCTTGATAAGGATTTTGAGTCAATGCAACTTGTTGAGAAAAAGAAAGATGACAGCCTTGTCATCAAACCGGTGGGTAAACTAGTTTGTAGTCTTTTTTTTTTTTTTTTTGTCATTTTCATTGTTTGTATGTTATATTTGAATGTTTTCATGTTGCTTTTCTAATGTTAATCCAGAAGTCCGAGGAGAAGCTTAAGAAGAAAAATAGCCTTGAAAAAGATGAGAAAGCTCGGAAGGTAACTTATGACATTCCCTTGCATGCAATGTGTTCAGTTCATTTACTTTTTTCTATATCTCTTCATTTCTGTGATAATTGTTCTTGGCTGATGTATATGTGTTTACAAACCAAGAAACAAAAGCTTAAATATGTATTTGCATTGCCGATTGATTTTTTCCGTCTAATATTTTATATTAACAATATTAAATCAGTTTTTTACTTTGGTTAGTAAATCTGTCCCTGATTCAACTATATCTGAATCATGTTTATATCACTCCTGATATTTTATGCATGGCAGCTAGTGTACTCTTTAATGGTCAAAATTTATGTTCCCACTTTGAAGCTTGATTCATTTGGTTAGGTGAATAGTATCTACACGTTTTCTTCTTCGCACCATAGTTATGCAGTCTTTCTGTTCTATTTATATTTCAGTTCTTTTCTTTCAGCCATTATATCCATGTAGTGCAGAGGTGGTGGATATAGTCCAGGGTTTATCTCTGTATGATGTTCTCATATAATACATATTTTTTTTCTTGCAGTCGATGAACATTAATGAATTCCTGAAACCAGCTGTTCCTGCTCGTGGTGGCCGTGGCCGTGGTCGTGGTCGGGAGCGTGGGGGCCAAGGTGAGTTTAAGGGTGAGCGTGGTGCCCGAGGTGAGTTTAGGGGTGAGCGTGGTGCCCGAGGTGAATTTTTGGGACAGCGACCTCAGGTGGAGGATGTTCCTGCCCCTAGCATTGAAGACCCTCAACAATTTCCTGTTCTGGGAGGAGCTATCAAAGCCTGAATTTTGTTGGTCGTTGGATCAATTTTTTTTTTTTTTTTTTCATCTTATATTGGGGCACTAGGTTCTAGCTTCTACTTGGGCCATAATTTTGAATAGTCTTTGGAGGGTTTCTACTTAGGCATCTCTCTTCTTTTGGAACAGCTTCGAGTTTCTACTTAGAATCTTGTTGTCACGTCTATGCTTTAACAGGATTTGGTAAAAATTTTCGATGTGTATTATGCAATTCTGTTTCTGTGTTTCATTTCTTATGATAGTTATATCATTAGTTTTTCTGTCAAGAGTTTCCATGCTAGTTTTGGTTGCTTGACTGATCAACAGAAGCCATAAATGAAATTTTGGTCTTATGTGAGATGTAAATTTGGGTCTTATGCCAATAATTGCCTGCAAGTGAGCATTGTTATGCCGTCTTAATGAGTGATTTCCTCTTCATAGTTAAAAAAGTTATTTGAGGGTATCTGAAACCATAATTGTAATTTTTCTTTTGTGCTTATAATTGTCTGCAAGTGAGCATTGATATGGCTTCATAAGGAGAGTCATTTTCTCTTGATAGTTACGTAGAGTTTGAAAATCTGAGCCTTTAGATTTAAGACATTCATCTTGCTCCTCCCAGCCACTACTAGCCATCAGCATATTTCAGAATTAGAGAAGGGTATCAGTTTCCAATCTGAGAGTCATTTGCCTTGATCACCAAATTTTCTGCTATTTAATTAACTATTGTTCACTAGGAGTAGCATCACTAGAATCGGACCCAATCACTAATAAGGATGGCTTGGATGAATGGGCTCCACATAGAGTGATCTATATCATTCGGTTGAAAAATCTAACATGGCCATATCTATCAACAATCTCAGTTCTCAAAGTGGATGCTGCAAAAGTTGTACGCTAGGCAGCCAGGTCCAAAGTAGATGTGTAACTGGATAGGTTAGCTTCCAACTGGACAGGCTTGCTTAGTTCATGGTCTTTGCTTCCCAGCTCAGCGGGTTCATGGGATTGAAAGGATTTGTTTGGGTTTAAGGATTTAAAACAAGGGGCTTTTAAATACAAGTTATTATATATTAATATATAAATAAATTTAACTATTAATGATGAAGTAAAAATGTTAAAGATTTTTTTTTTCTCAAATAAAAGCGCTTGTGATAATCTGAAATCACATTTTACATCTAGTTGTTAATTTTACAGCTCAAATCCCATAAATTTCATCAATAAAAAAAATTGATATTTCTCATATTCTATGCTGATTTGTGGCACATATGAAAAACAAAATTAGTTTAAATAATTTTAATTGTGATTAATATGATTCAAGATAGTTTACAATTCACAAACTGACTTGATGAAAAAATAATTTGTAATCAATAGGTTGTTTTTGGATTAATTTTTTACTCTATTTAACTTGGCATCCCTTGGAAAAATATATGGCTCTATCACTGACCATATTTGTCTAATTAATAAAAGAATTTCAACATAATTCTTGGTCTAATAAGAAAAGCTATTTGATAATTGATATTATTTATAAATGTAATCATATTAATTAATTAATTAATTATAATGATCATGCAAAGGAATAAAAATTGAGGGCAGAAAACAAAATTCAGAATCAACAATTGATATCACTATCTATCATCAACCCATGACCTGACCAATGCCTATAATGGGCTCTTGGTGCATTTGTCTATTATGGCCTCATGACTTTTTAACGAGTTGATCCACCGATTAAGTTGAATCAATATCGAACCCTTGCTAGGATAAAACTATAGAACCAATAGTGGGTGTGTGACTGTGACCAAATAAAAGAGATATAATAAGGGACCACATTTTAATTTATTGACACATATAGTAAGCCTTACAGGAATAGTTTGATCAGAGAGAGAGAGAGTTGTTGAAGTTCCCTTGGGGGCAAAAGCAAAACAAAACAACCCCTATTCCAATTTCTTGGATGAATATAAAATTCATGTCTGTCCAATTGGGTTCATGAATGAAAATATCCCCAACCATTAAACTCTTCGCAATCACAAGAGCCAGTCTTTGCTCTAACCGAACAAGATCGGGCCATTCCACCTCCTAAAATTAAAATAAGCTCAAGTACTCAACTTCAACCACGTGCCTGTCTCGTGATACACCACCACACACACCCTTATTCCTGTTCCTTTGGAATATAATAATGCTACCAACCTATCCTAACAAATTTTATAATTGATAAAGTTATGAATTGTGTGCATGATTTATAATCAACACTCAACTATTTTATAAGAGTCTTATTAAGGGACGCTTTTAGCCGTTTAAGACATTTGTTAATTAACCATTTTAAAAAAAAAATTAATATCATTTTTATAGAAAACATAAAAAACTACTAAAAAAATTATTTACATTTTTATTTTACCATAAAATATTTATAAATATAAGTCCTAAACAATGTTATTGATTGTAAGCAGTGAAGAAACAATCACAATTCTATGAGTTTCAATTGTGTGCATGGCTCGTAGTCAACGAGTTCAATAACTATGAAATTTGTTGTGAAAATAGTTGTGGCAGTCCAACGTAGTATTATTGCTCAGGAAATAATATCCTCTGCGTCATCGTACCCCCACAACTGCGAATAAACTCAAGAGGTGCCGTTTGGATATGCTGCCATGTGTACAGTCCTATAGAATACTCCATAGCATATCCTCAGAATTAATAATCCTCAAAAGTCTCTTAAAAGCATAGCTCTCTCCGAATATTCCCATTTCAAATTCTCTTTATAAACCTTCTCTGTTCTCCGCATTACATTATAAGGTACTCTCAAAAACGTAGTACCAACACCAAAAAAAAACAGTTTCTGTTTTGTTTTGGTTTTTTAGGACAGAAATGTTGAACGGGTTCGTTAAGCCAAAGCGAGTTACTGACCCGCTCGACGACAAGGTCAGAGCTCAACTCGTCACGTCGCAACTCAGCTACGTCAGCAGCAGCGGAAGCGAGCACTCGCCTTGCCTTAGCCTCTCCGAACTCGTCCACGATTTCCTCGAGAACGACTCCGAAACCGAGTCTCAACTCGCTTGCAACTCCGACTCGGAACGAGTCGACTCAGTCTCCGACTCGGTCGAGGCTGTGGAGACCATCGTCGACCTGTGCAACAACAATGTCAACGCCTACAAGAAGTTGCTGACGTGTCACGTTTCGGAGGCGGTCGAAACGTTTTCGTGCTTGAGGTCGAATCGAAACGTTTTCCTTCGAAACGTTATGGCGTTTTTAAGAAGTTTGGGGCACAATGCGGCCGTGTGTAAGACTAGGTGGGACTCCACGTCGGGGCTCGCAAGTGGGACCTACGAGTTCCTTGACGTGGTCCAATCAGAGTCAATCACGTGTCATTCTCGGTATTTTATCGACCTGGACTTCGCGGCCCAGTTCGAGGTCGCCAGGCCCAGCGAGGAGTACTCGAAGCTTGTGCAGCACTCTTTGCCTAGGGTTTTTATCGGGTGCGGTGAGGAGTTGAGGAAGTTGGTGAGGATCATGTGTGACGTGGCGAAGAGATCATTGAGGAGTAGAAAACTTTCTGTGCCTCCGTGGAGAAAGAACCGTTACATGCAGAACAAGTGGTTTGGTCCGTACAAAAGGACCACGAACCCGGTTCATGATCAACCTGCTCGGCAGCTAATGTTGCCGGTTGGAGGTGTTAAGTGCCGGTTTGTTGGGTTCGATGACACCGTTTCGGACGTCAATGTTTACAGCCACCACCGTGGGTTTTTTGTTCCTACTAGATAATATATGCATTGTTATTAGTTATTCCCGAATAATTTGTGGTGGGTTTTTTTTTTTAAAACTATAAAAACAAATCTTCTTACTTTATTTCCTTTTAGCTAAAGTGGTTTGGTAAATATGTAATCATATAATTCAAATGGCAGCAAATATTCTGATCTTTCTATATTTGAAAAAAAAAGACGCAATATATCATGCAAGAGTGTAACCGATTTAGAGTTTTGGAAAGTTGATTTTAGGGTTAGAGAATATTTAATTGATTTTAACGGTAAATATTAAGTCAATGATTATTAAGTAATTTTAGAATTCTCTCCTCTTAGATGTCAACTGTTTTGTAATGATATTACTTGTAACATAGTATTTATATTAAATTTGTGAATTTATCATAGCTCCAATCAAATAAGTTTTGTAAGTGAGTTGAGATTTTGTTAGCAATAATAATAATAATGCAAAAAAGATATTTATAGTAGCTTTTACCTTTTGAAGGTTGTTGAATAACTTTTTTTTTTTTTTTTTAATGTGTTGAATAACCTTTTTATTTATTTTTTTATAAATTGAATAATGTTTTTATATATTGTGTTTTTAGTGTATGCTTCTTCCATTTTGTCAATGTTCTTTAACAAAATTTTAATAATAATTCAAAAAGATATTCAAAGTAGTTTTTACCCTTTGAAAGTTGTTGAATAACATTTAAAAAAAATTAAAAAATAAATTGAATAACCTTTATATATACTGTGTTTTTAGTGTATGCTTGTTCCTTTTTGTTAAGGTTCTTTATTGAAAATTTCTAACTTTACAACATGTTACCCAAGACAAAATAACGTACAATTGGCCATATTTGAAAACTCAACTTGCATATTATTTGATCCCATAATTAATTACTTTTTTATTTTCTTTTTCTTTGAAGTTTTATCTAACAATGTTTTTGAAGTGATTGAATTCAATAATTAAAAACAAACCAAGCAACAATTGAAATCAGACTTAAATGCAAACCCTAATTTAATAATTTAAATAATTTAAATCAATCATCAAAATAGAGATCTCATCTGGGAGAATAGGAGGTTCTATCATGTGGCGCTTTATTAGAAAAGTTATATATATTTAGCATTCTACATTTTCCATGGTATTCCCAACAATGGGCTGATGTTTTAAATTAGTAAAACAACTAATATGCCTTTATTACTTTAAATGCTTTAGATAGATTCAATTGACAACTTTTCAGTTTTCTCTTTTCTACATAAGAAATAAATTCAATGTAAAATCGCAAGAGTCAAATTTAATGGATTGAGTTGTCTTTACACATTTGCCAAATCAAGCATAAATAACAACCTCTTTAAGAGTTGTCATTCAAGAACTAAGTTTAATATAGAATTGCAGGAGTAAAATTCAATCATTGGGTAATATGATTATTTATCTTTACACATTTGTCCAATCAAGCATAACTAGCAACCTCTTTAAGAGTTCAAGATAAACTTTGATGAAGCAATTTTTAAAGAACAAAGCGATAATAGGAGTTTTGATTCAAGATGATAATGGATTGCTCATTACAGCATTGAGTTTCAAAGAGAGAGTAATTTAGATTCAGAGGAGGCAAAACTAGCAGGAGCTATCCAATCTATCAATCTTGCAATTGAGATAGGTGTAAGAGATATCATCTTAAAGGGAGATTTAGCTAGTGTTATTGACATGCTTCAATCTAAGGAGGAAGAAAATTCATGGCTAGGAGCTATGGTAGAGATATCATCTTAGAGGAAGATTTAGGAAATGTTATTGATAGGTTTCAATCTAAGAATAAGTATTATCCATAGTCATAAAAAAAAATTTCATATAAAAAATATATAATTTTTTTATAAAATATTTTAAAATAAATTTATACTATATTAGTGTATCACATGAGAAATTGGCTAGTTTCTTATAAAAGAGAGCCTAACTCGAATGCTCAAAGTTGAAGCTTGCTTTTAACTGTTCGCTTAAACATTAAATAAAAAGAAGTAGAGTTAAGTGGAGAGAGACTCACACGGGAATTGAATTGTTGTTCTTGAAAGCAAGTAAGAGGTAGGAAAACTCAATTAATTTGAACTCCATGAAGAAAAATTCATGATTTATAAACTTTGAAGAATTTCTTTAGATGGAGAATTTTAAATTGTAATCAAGTTAGAATTTATAATCAACTTAAAAATTATAAGTGAAGTATATATATGCTGAATTGTTTCTACTGATCATAAAGAGTCATCTATAAACTGAAATAAATAAATAAAAGTTGATAATTCATAAATGCAAGAAAATAAAAAGAAGCATGAACGTACTAAAGTTGGAAAAAAAAAGTTAATAAGAACAAAAAAAATTAATTTGTTGCTTCTATAAAAAGAAAGCCGTTGAAAAACAAATTAAAAATGGTTGATATTCATAAATACAAAAATCTTCTCAAAAAAAAAAAAAAAAAAATCCTGCACTTTTGCTGAGAGAAAAAAGTTGATAAAAATAAATAATTAATGAAATAAGCGGTTGTTTAAAATAAAGCTGATAAAAAAATAAAAAAGTTGTTGATAATTCATAAAAAAGTGAAATAATATATTTACATCATTTTTATAACAAGTTTTAGGTGACAGATTATTATTGATAATAAGCAAAAAAGTAATTTAAATTATGGATTTATATTATAATAATAATAACTTATTGCTTATGATGTGAAAATATTGTAGATGTTGCATTTTTTCATTAAAAAAAATAAAGTAAAAAAAAAAAAAAAAAAGACAAAGACATATAAAAGGACCACGAACCCGGTTCAAGATAAACTCGTTCGGAAGCTGAAGTCGCAGGTATGCTGGTTTATTGGGTTTGACGATGCCATTTCGGAGGTCAATGTCTATAAGTATAACAACCACCGTGGGTTTTTTTATTCCTAGTAGTACTAGATGATAAGCATTGTCATTAGTTATGACCGAATAATTCGTAGTGGGTTTTTTATATTATAAAAACTAATCTCTTTCTCAAAAAAAAAAAAAAAAAAAAAAAAAAAAAACTAATCGTCTTTCCTTTTTTCTTTTCAGCTAAAGTAGTTTTGAAAATACTTAGGTGGTATTTGATTCATTGTGACGTGTCTTTAATATGATGCATATTATGATAATGTGACATTAAAATTTTTTATTTATTTTATTTTTTCTAATTTTACCATAGTCTAAAATTACAAAATATATTACATCATCTAAACAATATACTATTGTATTATTGTATTGAAATTACATTAATGTAAGATTATAATAACGTAATATTACAAAGTAATCTAATATCACGATGAACCAAACGCTCCCTTAGCATAAGCCATAATTGGATGCTTTTTTTTTTTTAGAGAGAGTTTCAACCTATGGCGTCCGCTCCTGATAATTGCTCTTTATCATCAGACCAAGACACCAATCAGTTTTTGGTGTAGGCGGGGATTGAACCCCAGATCTCTTATACAACCACCAGAGACTTTACCAGTTGAGCTAACTGGAACCCACATAATTGGATGCTTCAAATGGCAGAACATATTGATTATATATTACTAGCCTCTAAGCACGCGCTCACGCGCGTGCTCAGAAGCTCTTCTATTTTTTGGATAAGGGTTAATTTAGAGCATTTATTATAATTTGGGATTATTACATTTTCCAATTACACTAAAAACCTAGAGGTGTGATGAGTGTCATGTGTGGAGAAATCATTTTCCAATCACACCCCTAGATTTTTTTGTGATGAAAATTTTTGTGATTGGAAAATGATTTTTCCACACATGACACTCATCACACCCCTAGGTTTTTTTTTTTGTGATTGGAAAATGTAGTAATCCCAAATTATAATAAATGCTCTAAATTAACCCTTACCCAAAAAATAGAAGAGCCTCTGAGCACGCTAGTTTTTTGCTAATAAATTTTGTAAGGTTATATGTAATGAATAAATAAGAAAAGAGGAAAATTATTTTATGAGAGATTCTCATGAAACCTCTCTCCTACATTATGTGTGGATTCCTATACTGTCGTTACATGTCTCCCACAAACCCACCTAAAATGTTTTTCCTTTTGATATGTTTGTAGTCATTTTGTTTGGAATTTTTTTTTAAAGCTTCATAAAATTTATTTGTTACTAAAATTTTGATCCGCCTTATATTTTTCTTTTTCACAATCTCCCTACTAAAATGTTTGGATAATCAAATTTAATGGTTACTAAAATATACTCAGAATTATCTATATCACTCTTAGCTAACTTGCACTATCAAATGACAAAAAATAAAAAAAAAATAAAAAGGGAATAATATAAAAAATAAAAAATGAAGAATATAATGCAACATAAAAAATGAAAAGAATTCTAAAATGAAAGAAAGAAAATAATCAAACAAAATGGTATATGCCATTCAGTTAGTAAAATGTAAACAAAATGATTTCAAAAATTTGTTTGTGCCCTCTACTAAGTCCACAATCAAAAGGTAGTTTCTCAATAAAACGAATAAATGGTAAAAAAAAGTCAGCTACTTACAATACATAATATTTATTTTTAAAAAAATACATCTCCCTTAGATCAAAAGCCAAGGCAGTCAATTGTTCTCCCATCTTGCTAATATCCTCATGTTCTTTGCACATGTACATAACATCTGCAAGAAAAAAAAATGGTAAGACCTGGGCTCCACACAAAGCACAAAATGGTGTTGTAGAATAGAGGCCAAAGATGCAAATGTTCAATCCGAAATAAAACCAAATAAATTGTGCAAGCAAAGGAATGATCAAGTGGCACAACCATCCATTGAGTTCCATTGATTTTCTTATGAAATCAAAGAATTAATGGGATTTTGAGGAATGCTCTGCATATTGGGTTCCACAGTTTGCTAATAGCACCACACGTGGTCTTGCCTAGCTTGCAATTGAGATTAAATCCATTTAAATATTTGTTCAAAAAAAATTCTAAAATAAATTTATTACAACATAAATAAAAAAGAAACCCTACTCACCATATATTCTGTATGACAATGGTTGTAACCCGAGGCATTAAAAATTAGATAACAATGAATAGAACTCAAGAGAAGACACGTTGAGAGCAAAAACAGATACAATATTTTAAAGCATCAATTGAATGTAATAAATAGAAAACTAAAAAACATGATAAGTAAAATAAGAATATTTTCTTATATACTTATCCAGATAATCTTGGAAGTCAAGTAATGAAGTCTTTTGTTATTCCTGTGCAGTAATATTCTATTCGGTTTTTTTTTTTTTTTTTTTGATATATCCAGAAGAAGAAGAAGATGAAAAGGAAGGAGGATATAACATGAAACTTAAATAAAATAAAATAAAAACTGGATAAGCAAAAGAAGTTAAAGAGAAGTTAAAATTTTTAAATTTGATAGTAAAGCAGTTTCTTAGGAGTAAAACATGGGAGAGTGGAATTCAAACAATTTGTTAGGAGTAAAATGTGGGAGTGGAATTCAAACGTGTTAAGGGTTTTTTTTTTTTTTTTTTTTTACAAAACGTAGGATTTTTTTATTTTATTTCATACAACGTGGCTTTTTTTTGTTTTTAGTCACCACCAACATTTCAAAATTAAATTAAAAAAAAAAAAGAAAAGAAAAAAAAGAGAGAGTTAACGTGATACATATATATATATATATATATATATATATATATATATAAAGTAGAACTCAAGTTTGCTACATACCTAAATAAAAAAATTTAATGCCAAAAACATATACATTCAGTCACCACCAACATTTCAAAATTACATTTTTAAAAAAAAGAAAAAAAAAGGATAGTTAACGTGATACATTAAAAAAAAAAATGTAGAACTTAAGGTTGTACATACCTAAATAAAAAAATGTAACGCCAAAAACATATACAATGATGGTAAAATATATATATATATATATATGAAGAAGGAAAAAAAAAAAAAGAAGTGAAGTGAGGAAGGAGAAGGAAATGGTAATTGATCATCTATATGAAACTATTTTTATTTCAATTCAAATTTTTTAAATAAAATGTAAACAAAGACTATTAAAGGAGGTAAGGGAAGCCATACTGTTCAACTGTTTACGAATGATTTTGAATGCTTCTTTTGTAGCATAAGGCAGCCTTGTCTTTGGATCATAATACCTACAACATGAAATGACAATTCATTAAGAAGTACAATGGTAGAGTATATGAAGGAACCATTTATTTCAAAATTACATTTAAAAAAAAGAAGAAAAAAAAAAGAGTTAACGTGATACATATAAGGGAAAAAAAAAAAAAGTAGAACTTAAAGAAAGTCAATCATAAACAAAAGAAAAGAAAATAAAGAAAACTTGCAAAAAATAGAACCTGAAAATTTGTTGAAACCTCTGACAGTAAATGTCTTTAATCTGAAGAAAAAGAAAGGAGGATGTAGAGCTAAACTAAATGTCTTCAATCTGAAAAAAAATGAGAGAGAGAAAGTGAGATAGAAACTGCAAAGCGTACGTGAGTTTGTGGTTTTAAAATGTAGGAGTTTTAATTTACATATCTATCCCCGGTAGTTGAAAACTTGTAAGTGGGTATGATGAGGGTATTTTAGGTATGAAAAATGTGGAATCCAAACAGGGGAAACCCCTTAAATAGTAGTATAGATGAAATCATATGCAAGAGTTTAACCGATACAGAGTTTCGGACAATTGATAAGAGGGTTAGAGAGTATTTAATATATCTTAAAGGTAATTATTAAATCAATAATTATTACGTAATTTTAGAATTCTCACCTGAGATATCAATTGTTTTGTAATGATATTTGTAATTACGTGTAACGTAGTACTTGTATTTATTTAAACTATGTATCTACCTAGATCCAATCAAATAAGTTTTGTAAGCGAATTGAGATTTTGTTAGCCGTAATAATAATGCAAAAAGATATTGAAAGTAGCTTTTACCTTTAGAAGGTTGTTGAATAACCTTTTTATTTATTTTTTGGTAAGTTGAATAACGTTTTTATATATTGTGTTTTTAGTGTATGCGTGTTCCTTTTTGTCAATGTTCTTTAATTACAAAATTTTAACAATAATTCAAAAAGATATTGAGTGTGCATTTGTCTCTAACTTAAAAAGTCAGCTTATTCATCAAAAAAAAAAAAAAAAAGTCAGCTTATTTTTGCTACTATTCATGGACCTCACTATATTTTTTGGTACTATTCATAGGTCTTACCTATTATTTTAACTAATTTTTATCTTTATTTGCAGTACTTTTAGTAAACTAAGCGAATTTCAAATAGACACTGAAAGAAGTTTTACCCTTTGAAGGTTGTTGGACCTTTTTATAAAAATAAAAATTTGAATAATCTTTTAATATGTTGCTTTATTTGTGTATGCTTGTTTCTTTTAGTCAATGTTCTTTATTACAATTTTGAAAACTAAACTTCCATGCGACTTGCTCTCATAATTTTTTTTTTAAGTGTTATCTAACAATGTTTTTGAAGTGTTTGATTCAATAATTAAAAATAATCAAAGCAAGAATTGAAATTAGACTTATGTTGAAACCCTAAATCTATAATTAAATTAAGTGAATTTCTTATAAAAGAAAGCCTACCTCAAATGGGAGAAACCGAAGCTTTCTTTTAACCGTTCTCCTAAAATTAAAGAAAAAGAAATAGAGTTAAGTATAGAGATCGAGACTCACATGGGAATTGAATTGTTGTTCTTGAAAGTGAGTAAGCGGTTGGAAAACTCGATTGTGTTTAATTCCATGAAAAAAAATACATGATATATAAACAAGAAAGAATTTATTAGAAAAATAAATTTCAACTAGGAAATAGTAAAAAATTTACACCAAAGAGTTCTATTTCAATTATAAAGACAAATAATATTCTTTATATATAATTGTAATAATACAATTTTGTATTTTCTTTTTTACACTTCTAAAGACAACATTATTTCCTAATTGAAAGTTTTTTAAAAAAAGTTCAAAATAATGAGAATGTCAAAGCAAATTGAATCATTTAAAATCATCCCTAAAACTTCAACTCCGACTAATACTCTTCCTTCAATTTTATTTCTCCTTTATTTTAGTCTTTAATTAAGGAATAAGATAGATAAGATTGAGAGACAGAGCTTCTAAGCACATGCATGCCGTTTAGGATGCTAGTACTTTATTAGATGCCATTTATTTTCCAAATTTAATTCAAATTATTTTTAAAAAATAAGAGTCTATTTAGTTGTGGGGACAAAAAATTGAAGGAATGAAAATTTGGAAAGGATAGAATGATAAGAAAAAACAAAAAATTCTTGGTTTCTTTCTCGTGTTTAATAGAAAAGATAAAAAAGTGTAATGATTAAAAATAAATAAGCTAAATTACAAATCACATATTCTAACTTTAACATTTTTTCAATTTCTTTCTTAAAGTTTTGACTTTCAAGTTTAGTTTTTAACTTCGTTGCTTGTCATTCAAGTCCTTCCGTCCACATCTAATAAATATGTGGTTGTGAAGTGCTTGAAAAGGATGTGGTTTTGTATTTTGAGTCTCTTAAATAAAAAATAAAAAAATAGAAAACTTAATAAAAACTGTTTTTAGGAAAAAAAATTATAAATTTATTTGGTTTTCAAATTAATGGAAGAACAAAATTTTCTTCAAGGGTCTTCTCCTCTAAAATGGGGGTGGGGCAAGGCAAATTTAGGTTTTCTTGCCTTGCTTATATTTACAAAAATGGTATTTATTTTATGAGTCAAAGTTTGGTAAAGATGAGGTGTAAAACTCATGTTTTGCACCATCCAATAAGTGATTGTCACATCCGCATTTTAAATAAATTCAACACATCCAATTATGCCTAATAACATCTCAATAAATTACCAATTTGATTGAATTTATATATGGGTATTAGAATTGATTGGGTGTAGTTGTGCTTATTTTTATATATGTGATAATATGATATGGCATATTGGAATTGAAGGAGTAAAACATGAGTTTTACATCACGTCCTTACATAATTTAATCTCTTATTTTATTTATAATCCTAAATACCCCTAGGATCCATACTAACTTATATTATTAAGTATTTAAATGTTTGGATATTATGACTTTTTTTATTGTATTGTTAAAAATTAGTTTGATTTGGTGAAATCAATTTAATTGCAATTTTAAGTATAATTTTATATTATTGTAATAGGTGTGGAGTGGGTTAATACGGGGGTCTTGCAAGGTGAGACGAGGCCTTGTGGGGGCACGGATGAGGAAAGTAATTAGTTTGCCTCGACATGCTGGACAGGGTCAGGCAACAATCCTGTGGGATAGGGACGAAGCACCCATGAATTAACCCTTCTCTACCCCATTAGAGAATTCACATTGAGAATGTTATATACCATATGTTGATTTAATTTAGCATAAAGGTCCAAAATAACCATTGCATCTGGAATTGTAAAAAGAGACTATTGCAAAAATATTTAGAATTGCGCTACAGTGAGATTCTAAATGTAGAATCGCACTATAGCTCAATTGTATAACCAAATAACAATATTTTATTCCTTTTTTACTCTTTGCTTTAGTTGATTGATATTTTGTCTCCTCTCTCTCACCGGTCCCTTTCTGTGTGGATCGGTGCCTATGCATTGGTGGTTGCGGCGGTGTGGGCAGATGGTTGCGGTGGCGTGGATCGGTGCCCTTTCTATCTCTCTCGCACCCTCACTCTCTCAACCTCCCATAATGGCATAACCTCGTGGCCGAAGCTCTAAGCCGTAGCGCTCTCTCTCTCTCTCTCTCTCTCTCTCTCTCTCTCTCTCTCTCAACCAAAAATTACGACCACCGCGAGCCACCACCAATGGCTCTCTTGGGTTCCCTCTCTATTTTCTATTTTCAATTTCTTCTTTTCTTTTCTCTTATTTTCTTTTTATTTTTCCGTTGCTCTTTGATTTATGAAAGTTCCCCATTTTATTGCTTGCCTATTTGTGGGTTTAGAGATCTAATTTTCTTTTTGGGGTTTTAGGATTTGGAAAAAAAAAAATGATTTGGGTTTGGATTTGGGGGTTTGAAAAGGGGATTTGGATTTTACTGTGGTTGTTGGTGTCTCTGAGTTGTGGGTGCAATTTGATTTGTGGTGATGGGGTTATGGGTTTTGCTGTGGTTGTTTGTATGTGTGTTTGAAAATGTGATTGGGCAAGCATGCTCTGTTTGTATGGAATTGGTGTTCACTGTATGTGAGAACAGGAATAGGTGTTGCTGTGTGTTTGTGTGTGAGAATGAAATATATTTTATTATATAATTATATTATTTTAATGTGTTACATTGTAAAATAAAAGTTGAGATGTTGGGAGAAATGTAAAATGGTATGGTATAATTGATAATAGTTTTTTGAGATGGTAAAATAGAATATGATAGAATAATGGGATGCGAATGCTCTTATTAGCCCTAATTTGCTTGTATATTGAGTAGAAAAATAACTTTGTATTATTCTTATAATCATAATAAGTTTGGTAACATAAGTAATTTTTTAATTTTCATAATTATTTGAGTAATATGATGTAGTTTGTATATAATAAAAAGGGATTTTACAATAGATTTCTATAAAAATGATGTTACATTAATCACAACTTCTTAACTAGACAAGTAAAAAAAAAAAAAAAAAAAAAAAAAAAAAGACTGAATACACTTTCAACCTTGAAAGTTTGGGGTTTTTTCTTTTTCTATTTAGGTCTCTTAAGTTTGAGATTTTTCATTTTGGTCCAATTCCACTTTCAAAACGGTCATTTCATCCATGTTTGTGACTAATCTGGTCATTGAGAGAGAGAGAGAGAGGATTTATTGACACTTCATGATCAAATCAGTCACAGAAATAGACAAAAGAATAGTTTTGAAAATGAAATAAAATTTAGTGAATTAAAATGAAAATTTCAAATTTAATAAAAGTGTAATTTAAGCTTAAAAAAAATTATCTTTAAAGCATTGTAGATACTCATTCATATGACGATAAGAAACTAAAAATTTCACAACTTATTAAGATAATAAAATGAATAAAATGTGATTAGTACTACATCAATTTCAACCTTGCAGCCAAAAAAAAAAAAAAAAAGTTTGTAAAAATCTATTGCTTTTTAAAACTTATCGTAATAAGATAAGATAGGAGGATATGGATGGGATGGAACGTGGAAGTGGCCCGGTTCCTAGTATTGATCATTGTAAATTATATTGATGCTGACTTGTGCTGCGAAAAATAGTAGGTGTGCTTCTCATAAAAAAATAAAAATAGTAGGTGTATCTAACAGTTGGTGATTGAATACGAACACGCGTAACGATTTAAGCAAAAGGGGGAAAAAAAAAGGGTACAGTGTTGATGAAAGAAAGCAAAAGGTGACAAGGATGTGAGGGTTTTGGATAAAATTCTTCTATTATATTATAGTATAAAGAGAAAGGAAATGATGAAAAGGACTGGACCGTCTTACACAGCCACAACTACCCTTAAGAGGTAGAACACAAGGGTTATGGGGCCCCTCATTCTAGGGCGCTCATGTATTTGGGGTATACAACCTGTCACTTGAGTCCAGTCATGTTGGGTGATACTTGTCACTTCATTTCCTCTCCATTGCTTTATGTCTTCTCCTCTGAAAATTGAGATGAGTCGGGACCATTCTCTGTTTCCTTTTCCATATATATAATCATTATTTATTCACAAAAAAATAATAATAGTGTTGATCGTTGAAATTGATATAACAACCAATAATATGGCAGAATTGGAAGCAGTTAGCCAGGGTCTTTGGTTAGCATGGGATTTGGGGTTCAAGTTTATCCAGCTTGAGTTTGGTTCAGTAATAGTGTTATCTTGGTTAACTGATGTAAATTCTACTTACCCTTCTGATATGATTTCTTTAATATGTGATTGTAGGAGCTTTATAGGGTAAGAGTGGGAGGTGTAGGCGCGTCATATATATTGTGAAGCAAATGGATGCACGTATGCACTAGCGAAACTAGGAACCCACCAACAGCTTCTTTTGTCTGTTTATGCTACTTGTCCCAATTTTGTATACCACTGTTTAGTATGGGATTTGGCCGGCCTCGGGAGTAGTAGACTGTGTGCTTGGAGGTCGGATAATGCTGTTGTTGGATGAACTTTATGTTTAGTAAATAAGACCACTCTTTTCTACAAAAAAAAAAAAAAAATTTGGATGGATGATATTTTGACACAAAAATTTTCATAAAAAAGTCGAAGGAAAAAAAAAAAAAATCATCAAAACAATGCTGAAAATAAGAATCTCTAGAGATGGAGCATAAAATTTGCTATTATTGGAAAAGTTGCTCAGTAGATTTAGCATGTTGGATTGCAAACTGTTCAACATGTGCATCTGATTTGGCATAAATTTATGTAAAACAACTTGTCCAAAAAATGAGATATAATTAAGTAGAAGAAATCAATAAGGTCTTATCTCAGGTGCACAAGCCGTTGGTACTTGGTAGCCTCATGAATGCGATAAGTACTAATTACTGGTTTGATATTTGTCATGCACTTGGATTTGTCGGCAGAGTTCAGTCTTATCCTAGATGGCACATTGGCAAGAAATGAAGCAGATATTCAAATATTTACATAGCACCAAGAGAATGATTTTTTTTGGTAGAAACCGAATAACATTAAGCTAAGCAGAAACAGTGCCGTAGCCTATCACAATACAAACCAGTGTTGTCATAAAGTAAAAGCATACATAGTTCACAGGCTGACTATCAAATAACAAAAGGTCTTGACTTGAACCAAATCTCTTTCTAGCCATCACATCCGCACATTTGTTTACTTCACGGAAGTAGTGATTCATTCTCACTTGAGGAATTTAATTAATGAAAGTCCTGCAATCCATAATAAAAGAGGCATGGTGTGGTTATTGTTGTAATCTTTAGAGACCTGATCAAGAATAACTTTTGCATCAATTTCAATCTCTACAGCCATTAGATTCAGGTTGATATAGAGCATTAGGCCATCTCTGAAAGCCCACAGCTCTGCATCGACACTAGTGGAAATCCCTATAGAGCGAGTAAAACCTTCCATCTCACACTATGATCACGGATATATAAGACCTCCACCACCAGCCAACCCAACATTGCCCAAAGAGGAGCCATTCGTGTTTAACTTTGTATTAAGTAAAATAGAAATAATAAGTACATTGATAAGTGTTCCTACGTGGTGGAATGATGACTTCTTGGTTAAACCAAAAAACAATGTTCTGTTGCAAACAAAATATAAATAACTAAACTGAGGTGTTTACCAAAAAAAAAAAAACTAAACTGAGGTATATATAGCTGATAGCTCAATCATTGTTCTTTGTAATGACAAGTCTGTTATCACGTTAATAAAAAGCTAGAACTCTTAATTCTAGGGGCAAGCATATTGATGCATCACGATAAAGCACAATATAGTTAAGAGGTGAAAGCAAAGTAGAATTTGTTACAAGATAGTGGTCGATCGTACAACACGCATGTCAAATTTCATATCAATTGGTTGTTATTTATTATTTGATTCATAAATTTATCTTTCATACATAATTATAAACTAGAAAAACTTAAAATTTAAACATTTGATTGATGACGTAGTTATTAATCTTTGATTTTTTGAAAATTTTGCATTAAATAAATAAGTTTGCTATACAAGTAAATAAGGTGAGTTTAAGGCCCATAGTCTATTACACATTAACAAGATATAAAATTGGGTTGAAATTTTATGCTATTAAGCTTGGTGTGGAATCTTTGGTATGGAACTCTCAGGTATGGAACTCTCAAGCTTGTGAAGGGGTTGAATAACCATTACATTACATTAAGATCACCTTTCTCAGGAGCGCATATACTCCTTTAGGAATTAGGAGTGGATCATTCTACTATTTTTTTTTCAAGATTTTCTTTATCAGCAGAGAGCAGGTGTTGCAGCTATCTTCTTTCTAGCACTTAAACGCTTGAGTTATTGTATTTGCATCCTTACCACATATACGAGACCTTCACCTTTGGTACATTAAAATAATTTATTACATTTCCAAAAAATAAAATGCATGTTCGTTAGATCTGATATATGGTAGTTGTCTAGTTGAACATAACATGGAAACCAATTGTGGAAAACAATTGCGTGGCTAATTTTTGACAAACAGAACAATGCACCGGACATCCCTTCCAAATTCTTTTTACTAGAAGAAAGAACTTTTTATTGGTATTGAATGGTATATGTTGAGAGGTATATGAAATTAGTTCTCCATTATTTAACTAGTTATTGTAGGCTGATACCTCTTACTCTTAGCATTTAACGGTGAACAATTCAGGAGTACTATTAATGTGCAAAAATTAGTGTAAGCATGCATGCGTTGGCTTTCTTGAGTGCAACCTTCATTAGTAGATAGGAAAATTTTCTTGAATCAATCGGTTCAAACTTAAAAGGAGTTGCTAAATTCAAATTCCTAATGAAACTGATAGTTGTAAAGATGGCTGGAGTTAGGAAAAATTTCTTGTATTTTTATTCCACTTCTTGCATTAGTTGGTTCAAACTTAAAGGGATTGCTAAATTCAAATTCTCGTTACTAGCCACATATTGAAACTCGCTTCCTGTATCAAAAAAAAAAAAAAAAAAAAAAAAGAAGGGAAACTCGCTTCCTTATAATCATTTTTTTTAGTAAATAGTAATACTCATTAAAACACACACGAAAATAATAATATTAATATTTTAAACCGGGTTTATAAATTATAATATAATTGTTAATATATGATATATCCCAAGTCGATCCAGTAGACAATCTATATGGAACTTAACACACATCCCACAATATGCCTTTACAATAAAAAAAAAATTTTAAAAATTACACAAATGCATGCAATTCAAGATATTACAATTCCAATATTTGAATGGGCCTCCACAACATCTAATATATAGATGAGTTGATGTTACGGAAGTTTGAAGAAAGTACATACGATGCTTACTTTAATGGAATAGAAACTAAATTGTTAGTTTCTAGTAGTTAACCTCAAATCCACGAGAAATCTCTTGAATCCACAAAGTGTATAAATAGTAAAAAGAAAATCTAGGGTGGCTAGGAAAACCTAAGGTAGCTAGGGAAGTTTACAAAACCCTAATTTGACTAGACAACATTAAAAACACCTAAAATAAAGAAATAAATACTTGAACCTAAAATAATGAAAATTACATAAAAATATCAAAATTAATAAATTTTAAATAATATATGTTGTCCCACATTAGACCCCTTCACTTGAAACAAACTCATCATTGAGTTCATCTTTGAGATATGAAATCTTCCATGCCAAGAAAACAAATATTTGGAATACTTGAGCCCCCTTGATCTTCTTTCCATACTTGCAAATTATCAATTGAGCAACTTGAGCTTCTTGTCCCTTGATCTTTATGCAATTGACAATATTCATCAAATAAGAGTCAATAATCAAATCAAATCTTTCCATTCCAATAAAATCAATAAACTTTGGTTCAGTGTCTCTCACCAAAATAATAGGAGCTTGAGCGTTGCAAAGTCTTGACACTAGCTTGATATTAGCACCTATCAAGAATAAATAAAAGACCTCGATACCTCTCGATTTATCTAGCTACACAGATTTAGAATTCTCAGATCAGATTTTTGACCCATAATGACTTGGATTGCTAGGGTTTCTTTCACTAAACTCCTAGAGGGTATAAAAGGATTTTTATTTTTATTTTTTATTTTATTATTTTTTTTTAAGTCAACAAAGACACAAAGACTCAAATTAGAAAACTCATACACTTTTGGAGAAGCTACTGCATTCTTATGCGCCTTAGGGTTTGTAACTAAGTGCATCCAACAACAAACATTAGTTGTTGCGAAGTTAGTCATATACTGGAATCCGTGCAAAGGAAGAAATTTCTACAAGATCAAGTCCAATTGGGGATTGGAGTGAAGGTTCAACTGTAGATTGGTACTTTGGGATAGTTCAGGGTAGTGGTAAGATTCCTTCCTTATACTTGTAGCTGCTTGATTCTTGATTAGTGATTCTTGAGAGTTGTGATCTAAAAATCACTCAGTGGAGTTTTTGTCTTGTGAGAGGTTTCCCCCATTATTCAATAAATCACATGTCAAATTTATTTATTTATTTTTTTTTTGAAGAGAAAATGTGTAATGTCAAATTTATTTTCCACTACACTTTAGTTTATTTGGTGATTTGTGTGTACCTCCACAATTTTAATGTAATTTGATCAAATTAATCAACTTGGGTAATTGAATTAATTAATTTGGGTCAATCTATAACCCAACAATCTGTATTTTTATTAATTTGAAAATTGAATTGCCCTTTGAGGTTACAATGCGTTTAAATAGTAAAAAAAAAAAAAAACCTAAGGCAGCTAGGAAAACTTAAGGCAGCTAGGAAAACTTACAAAACTTTAATTTGACTAGATAACATTAAAAGCACCTAATGACAAGGAAATAAATGCTTAAACCTAAAATAATGAAAATTACATAAAAATACCAAAATTATTAAATTATAAAAATTAAAATATACATTCAATCCTACATCTTGAGCCATTCTAGGTTTTTTTTTTCTCCCTCTCTTGGTTGTTCAAAAGGTAGGCACTTCAGTTGTATTAAAGAAGAGGCCAGAGGGTCCACCTTCAGGCATTAGAGCCAACATCACAGGACCTCTTGCGCCTTCTTCAGTAGTCATAGCTCCAGTATTATGTATAATGTCTGTGCGGACAAACCCAGGGTGGATTGAGTTGATTGCAATTTTGGGATACTTCCTTGCCAAAATCCTTGTGTAAGCATTAAGAGCTGCCTTGGAGACGAAGTAAGCAGAAAATTAAACACCCCAACCTTTGGTTTCTATGAAATTCTCCTTGATATCTTCTAAGAATCCCTCCACCACTTTGTCCACCTTCTCTTCTGTGAGGCCATCAATATCTTCTAGTTCCTTCCTTACATTCTCATTTGAAATAAACTGAAATAATAAAACATAATTAAAATTTTCAATTTCTTGATATTCTCTGTCCTAGCAATTTCCTAGCACCAAATGATTAGTACAGGCGCCTATACAATTGTCAAAGCCACAAAACATTCATGCCACACTATGGTTCTTGCAACTAAACTTGCACTCTAAATTGCCAAAAAATGATCACGACCAATGTAGCTGCATGTACCTGGTTTAATAAGATGAGTTTTTGAATTTGTACCTTCAATTGTCCCGCAATGGAAGAAACATTTACTATTCTTGCTGAATTGGATAACAAAAGAAGTGGAATAAGTGATTTGCTCAGTTGCTTGATCCCATAGTAGTTTGTTCTCAGACAATTCTCAGCAGTTTCATAAGTCTGTTGTACAAGCTCCTTTAGAGGTTTGGCATTTTCGCCTATAACCTGTATCATCATGGAAAATGTTGAATTTTCTTGTCTAATTTTTTTTTTTGGTTCAATGATCAATTTCATTTAAAATTGATTAATTTTATGGCTCGGATTAAATATTAAAATTATAAAGGTGTTTGCAATATTGGATCATTCAAAATTCTAAAAGATGTGTATCATGTATACTTTACTATTAATGTGAGAAAAAAAAATTGAGACAAATGTGAGAGATAAAATTTAATTGTGAATGTACTCTAGAGAAAAATATTTGATTATTATTCAACACTGCCTTTCTGGTTGAATATTTTACGTTCTATTGGTATTCAAATTTCTGGATTATAGCCTTAATCAGTGACAAACAAAGATAATATAATATTGAAAGACATACTTCATCAAAATGAAGTTTCCGCAATTCATCCTTGGCTATGGCTCCTTGAACCCCTGCATTATTTACCTGTAATTTTGAAGTAATATCAAAGTTAGAGCTACCAAAGTAATAAGGGGAAAGGAGCAAGATTTCATGAATTAATAAGGATTTTATATTTTTACCCAATCTAGTAACGACACATTTTTCTTATAACTAGGCAATTGAGGGGAAAAAAACCTATATGATTCATATTCCTTAAATACAATAAAGTTATTTTTTATTTTTTATTTTTTTATTTGAGAATGTTAAATACAATAAAGTTGAATGAAGAGATTGCAACACATAATTATTCTCATTAGACTTTGGTAAACAATATTCGTCTTTCCAAAGTATGAGATGACTAGGGCTGTCCACGGGTCGGGTCGGCTCGGGTTTGGGCCTGACTCGAACTCGACCCGACTGGTCGGGTTATAAAAAATTTGACCCGAAACCGACCCAATAATGGATCAGACCCGACGGTTCGGGTCAACAGTTGAACGGGTCAGTTTGGTCGGTTAGGCGGGTTTGGGCCGAAATTGGGCTAAAATTGTGAATTTGCATAATTTTTTTTTTAATTCAACTTTTGACAGGCCTTTTGGGCCCAAATTAATGGGCTTACTACTTTTAACAAAGATTTATATCATTAAATCATATATATATATATATATATATATATATATATATCAAATGGGCCTTTTTTCACCTCCTTTATTTCAAATTGGCCCATTACACAACTTTGAAACCTTTGGGTCTCTAGCCCTTCAGTCCAAATTTAATTTTCTAGCTCACATCTAATGACAAAAAAATACAGTAAATATATAACAACACAACCTGGGTAATTGCAATTTGCAAGCACATAAAAAACACATGATATTACTTTCTAACCACCTGTTAAAACTTCACAATACAAAGAAAAATTTTCAAAATGCCTATAACATTATAGGACTGGGCAGCAAAAGCACAAGAGGAGGCCTAAAATTTTATAGGCATTAACATGTAAACCCCTGTTAAAACTTCTCACAATATAAAGAAATTTTTTCAAAATGCCTATAACATTATAGGACCTGGGCAGCAAAAGCACAAGAGGAGGCCCAAAATTTTATAGGCATTAACATGTAAACCCCCTGTTAAAACTTCACAATACATAACTTACATGTAAACCTGGGCAGCCTATTAAACCTACCAAGTTGTGCCAACCACTCATACATGTAAGTTATGTAACACAACTAACACAAGCCAGCAAACAAATTCTGACAAATATTCAATCACAGCCACACCACAAGTATGGCAACAAACCAGCAAACCAGCAAACAAATTTTAACAAATAATTCAATCACAACCACATCACAAGTGTGGTAACAAAAGATAATAAGAGCATCTCTTGCAATATTTCCATAGAGTTAAAGAAGGCAGAAAGTGTGTAAAGCAATAGCTAGCTATAATTAGTTACAAACTTCCAAAAAATAGCTTTTCTAAAACATTTAAAGAGCAACTACTATGTAGAGTTTAGTCCATGACTTATAGAAAAGAAAGCCTATTAAACTTAATAAGTTTTCTTTCCTATAAGCAAGAGTTAATTTATCAATTATCAGTTAGAAAAGCACTGTCCAAAAAAACTTCCAAATTGCATCCAAAAATCTGCCTCCTATACAAAATGTGTGTCCTTCCTCCTACAAGAAAATGGGCAAAAAGATATTTATCAATAAAAAATATAAGGACAAGACCAACAAATACAGAATAGTTATAACAAAAAACAATAGAGAAAGCAGAACCAAACTCAATATAAGGGCAGAAACTTACCCAGTTTTTGATTAGTCATCAATGTTAATTGAGATACCTTTGCTTGAGCTTGAACTTCCACCACCTCTTGCTGCTTGACGTATAACTAGAAAAGAGAAAGAAATGAAGACTATTAGATTAAATTTCATTTGCATAAGACACATTTAATAGCACTTAATAGACAAAGTTTGGAAGTTAACATATTACCTAAATCATGAAATTCATCTTCCAAGACCTCTACCTCATCTTTTGATTTGCGAAAAGAAATTGGAACCAAGGCTTGAAGCCAGTCTTGTGCACAAACCAGATTTTGAACCATAAGTGGGGAGAGTGAACTCCGAAATGGATCAAGTATGCGTCCTCCGGTACTAAACGCTGACTCAGATGCAACAGTAGAAACAGGTACAGCCAGCACATCCCTAGCCAATTTGGACAGCACTTGATATCTATCTGAATTGGACTTCCACCACCCTAATATCTCAAATTTCACATCCCCTCTTCTACTTTCACAATTTTCAGCCAAATATTTGTCAATCTCATTGCTACACCCTATGGACTGCTCAGCCTCCAAAAACCGTTCAAACCTAGAATTAACCATCACATATGGATCACTACAACCTATTGACTCACCTTCTATGTGTGTCCTCTCCCTCTCACTTGCTACTTGTACATTTGATGAATCAACACGAGAATAAAAATCATACAACTTGACCAAGGCACCCCTCACCAATTCAACCATCACATCAGCCACTTCATTTCCATAAATTTCAGAAAAAAAGAACTTCAAAAACCTCAACTTCTTTCTTGGATCAAGAATCACAGCCACATACAAGAGATGATTCATTTTATCCCCTTTCCCCCAATACTTATCAAACTTAGATTCCATTTTAGTTGCCATGTTTTTCAAGAGGTGGTTTTGTGATTTACTTAAATTGGAAATATTCTCTTGAATGACAAACATCTCATCAAAAAAGGTGTTGGCAGTAACATACAAAGAATCTGAAAACTTTTTTGTGGCATTGTAAAAAAGCTTCAAAAACCCCACAAATATCCTACAATTTTGAAAATCAATACTACTAGGAGATCCCATACTACCACTATTCTCCTTGTTCATAAAGTATGAAGAATAACTATCATCCTCAAAGTCCATACGTATGAACACTTTTTCAAATTTTTGTGCGGTTTCTAACATGAGGTAGGTAGAGTTCCACCTAGTTGGTACATCTAGACAAAGAAGAGACTTAGACTCAATACCTAATCTCTCCACAAAACCCACAAAAGTTTGATTCCTATTTGGTGAGGACTTCACATACCTCACAGCTTCACACACCTTTGCAATGGATGCATCAATTTCTCTCATACCATCCCCCACAATCAAATTTAGGATATGTGCACAACACCTCATGTGTAAGAACTCATGTTCTAAAACAGTCCCCTCCCAATCTTTAGTTACATTCTCCAAAAACTTAATAGTGGCACCATTTGAGCTAGCATTGTCCACTGTTAAAGTGAATATGCCATTAATACCCCACTCACGCAAACACAACTCAATCTTTCTACCTATAGTCTCTCCCTTATGGTCATCAACTTGACAAAAATTCAAAATTCTCTTATGTAACTTCCAATCATCATCAATAAAATGACTTGTAAGGGACATATAACACAGATTTTGAATACTCGTCCATGTATCCGTAGTAAGACACACCCTACGACCCTTCAAAGCCCCCCTTAGTTTTTTCTCTCTCAACACCATAAATGCTAATCACATCCCTAGCTATAGTTTGACGAGATGGGATATCCCTAATTCGCAACTTAGGTTGTAAGGTTGTTGCATATCTTTGAAACCCATACCCTTCAACAAACCTAAAAGGCAACTCATCAATTATAACCATTTCAGCAAGTGCCTTTCTAGAAGCCTCAACAGTAAAGGCTGACGGTACAAGCTGAAACCCTTCCTCCCCATCCATTTTAGGTTCAAACATTAAGGTTTGTTGCCCACTAAGTATCTTTCTATTAGGGTTTTTAACACAAATTGGTGTATGATTCAACAAATTAGCAGTACCATGCCCCTTACTATCAGCTAGATAAGTTTTTTGACAGTAATTACAAACAGCCTTAAAATGACCATCACCAATATCTACTTTTTCAAAATGGTTCCAGGCAATAGACTTTTTCCTATTAGTATAGACATTGCCTTTACCTTTAGGTGGAAGTGGGGGAACCTCAGCATGGGCAGTAGGTACAGCTTGGGCAGCTTGGGCAACAGGTTCAGTTGTGGCAGTAGGTGTTACTTGGGAAGGGGATGCATCACTTGAGGGTTCCATAACCTATAAACATCAAATTTATAGATTAGCAAACAACCATAAAAGTAGCACACAAACAATAACAAGAAGTTAAAAGAGAAAGAAAGGATACCTCAAAGAACTCTCAGCTATCAGGGATTTAACCTTGAAAAGGAAGCAAAAAGCCTAGGATTTCAACTCCTGTATAAAATTAACATTTCAAAATTTTAAGTTAAGAAAGCAAAATGAATCAAACGAGTAATAAAATACAATCACATAAGAAAATAAGAATGTGGATTTCATCTTTTTAAAATAGAGGCTCATCTTCTACTTTTTATACAGTGAAGATGCAAGTACATTGATCATAGAAAACGAAACAAAACAAAGAATAAAACAGGCAGATAAGAAAATAAAAATGTGTTTGGATTTCATCTTGTTAAAATAGGGGTTCATATTCTTTTTTTACAGTGAAGATACAAGTATATTGATCATTAAAAAAAAAACAAACAAGGAATAAAATAGGGCAGATACAAATCACACTCAGAGCACTACCATAATGAGTCAAAGCAAGAAAATGATAAACCCAGGGAGCACTAACAAATCACATACAGAGCACTAACAAAATGATAAACCCAGATTGGGCAAAAAAAGAGGAAATAACACATATTTGCCGAATGAAAATAACACTCAGTAGCAGATCACAACATTAAAGAACACATATTTGTACAAGGTGAAATGAAAATTAGATTCCTTATAATGCATTTAACAATCTAATTGCAAACAAGAGTTTCAATGCAATTAAGTAGCAGATCACAACATTAACAAATAAAATAAAATAAAGCTTAGCAATTTCTAGCATCAATGAAGAACGGATTATACCATACAAACTACAAAGGACTGAAAATCATCAAGCTTTCCTCTTTATTTGCCGAATCACAAACACAAAATACAGAAAAAGAGATGAAATAGGAAGGAAGAAACTTTACCTGATCTAAGACTAGGAAGCTGAGTCTGAGAGGCTGAGTGTTAAGGAGTAAAGGGATTTGTTTGTTTCAAAATAAAAATAAGAGATTTTGAAATCACTAGAGACTAGAGAGACTAGAGAGCAGAGAGAACGTAGAACACTCAAGAAAAGTCCAATTTATAAGAGAGAGATATGAGGGAAAATCTGATTTTGATTTTGATTTTGAGAAGTGTAGCCAAGTTGAGTCTTGAAACCCTAAACTATGATTCATGAACAGAGGCATGGGAAAGATCAAATTTGAGTTTGATTTGAAGGGTAGCCGACTAGCCATTTGGGGCTGGACCGGTTGGTAGAGAGAGATAGAGAGAGAGAGAGAGAGTGACGCCTGAAGAGAACTAGAGGAAAGTGAAGACGGAAGAGAGTTAGTGAGAAGGCCGAAGACTAGAGAAGAGTGAAGAGACTTGGAGAGTGAGAGAGAGAAGGCCGGACTCTGAAGTGTTAGTGAAGATTGAAGGGAAAGTTTAGGCTTTTGGAAATTTTTTAGGCTTTTAGATTTTTAGTTCCAATTTTAGGCTTTTAGTTTTAGGCTTTTGAGACTTTACAGAGAGAGAGAGAGAGAGAAGGCCGGACTGAAGAATGAAGGGAAAGTTTAGGTTTTTAGAGTTTTAGTTCCAATTTTAGGCTTTTGAGTTGAGACTTAGAGTTTAGTTTTAATTTTTTAGCCGTTCTGAAGACTTAGTTACTTTGGGCAGCTGGTGATTTGATGTTTACTTTTTGAGTGGAAAGAAATTTGTGGTGCACAGCCAGCACAGGTGCCGTGTGGTTCTCAATGAGGCAGAAACAACAGTGCTCAGTCTTGTCAATTATCAGTCCACTGCCTCCTCAGTTCACGTGATCTGCCCCTGGATCAGAATTTTTTTTTTCTTTTAAAACTTCGGTCGGGTCGGTTTGTACGGGTTTTTAAACCCTTAACCCGCAACCCGAACCGACTATTCGGGTTTCCTGAGAGAAGGAACCGAACCCGACCTGCCAAGAGCTTCAGGCCGACCCGTTGGGCTTCGGGTCGGTCGGATTCGGGCGGTTTGAACGGGTCCTGAACCCGTTGGACAGCCCTAGAGATGACGGATATTTCCATATTTAGATTATTCTCATCTACTAGCCAAAATAAATTATTGTCATACATAGACTCGACTAATTCTTACCATTTACTTTATTTAAAAGTCAAAAACTTTTTTTTTTTTTTGGGAGTATAAATTAAGGAGGGTTGTTTTAGAAACTTATACTAATTTGGGACAAAGGTAGTAATATTTATCATAAGTATAACATCACTAGTCACTAATCGCTCAAATTAATGAAGATGTATAGATTGCATTACCAATATGTCAAGCGTCCCAAATTGAATTTTGATGAAATCTTCCAAAGAAGAAATGCTAGCTGAGTCCTCCAAGTCTAGTTGATGAAAAATCACAACAGAGTATCCAGCAGAATTGAGTTTTTCAACAGCTACATTGCCCCTTTTCACATCTCTAGCAGTTAATATCACCTTAACTCCATTTGAAGCTAGCTGTTTAGATATCGCAAATCGTAACCCTTGGCCCCCGTTACAACTGCAATCCTATATGAGAAAGTTTGTAATAAATTAATACAAAAACAATGAGAGGACTGAGGAGTGAGCATTAAGGATTCCACTAGTATATATGTCATGCTTATTGTGGGGCTAGAAAATTCATGGCCCAGGCCCGCTCTATATCAAGGCCCAGGGCCTGATCTGAGGAGACCTATTGTCAAGGATGAGTTTAATGCAGGGATAAGATAAGTGAAAAGACTGCCAATACTGTAGTAGAGAACTCTGTGCCTGACAGGCCCCTATTCTTGACCATGCTATTCAACCTTTACGTCTACTCCCAACCACTTGAGGTATGGGCTGATAGGACAAGTCCTCTTCCCAGAAGGTAAAGCTTACACGTGGACCCTAAAGAAAGGAAGGAATACGAGTATAAAAGGAAACGAAAGCCAAGAGAAAGGGGGGGGGGGGAAAGAGGAGAAGAATGGGAAGAACTTGATGCTCCTCGGACTAAGTCCGAGGAGTCCAACCCTTCAGGCTACGACGTTGTAGGGCTTGGATGTTCAAGCCGAACCCCTTTCTACATGAGCCCCCCTTAAAATCAGGACTGGACCGTTGCCCCGCGATCAAAGGCAAGCCTTTTAAGCCCATTCTCTACAAATCATATTGTGAGGGATCTTTTATGTATGAGCCCAACGTCATTCTTGGGCCGTTAAATAATCGTGTCCCTACAATTGGCGCCGTCTGTGGGAAGGCTTGCGCGTTGGCGCAAGTGGCGTTTGAGTCAACTCTCTAGCAAGCAGGGATTCGCGAGTTTTCCTCCATCTCCGGCGACATGCAGTTGTTGTTCCGACATAAACTTCTGTCAGGGACTACGCCCTGTAGTGCCAACGGCGCGGGCAGCTCTAGGGGCTTCCGGCCTCAAGCCAACTCTCCCCGCCATGGTCTAGGGGCTGACCTTCGAAAAACAAATAAATACAAAAAAAGTACACAAAGAAAAAATTACAAGTTTTGGACAAAACCAAGGCCTTGCATGGTCCTCGAACTCAAGCCTATGGGGAAACCAAGTACTCAGAAGAAAAATTACAAGTTTTGGACAGAACCAAGGCCTTGCATGGTCCTCGGACTCAAGCCTATGGGGAAACCAAGTACTCAAAATAAAAATCACAAGTTTTGGACAGAACCAAGGCCTTGCATGGTCCTCGGACTCAAGCCTATGGGGAAACCAAATACTCAGAAGAAAAATCACAAGTTTTGGATAGAACCAAGGCCTTGCATGGTCCTCGGACTCAAGCCTATGGGGAAACCAAGTACTCAGAAGAAAAATCACAAGTTTTGGACAGAACTAAGGCCTTGCATGGTCCTCGGACTCAAGCCTATGGGGAAACCAAGTACTCAGAAGAAAAATCACAAGTTTTGGACAGAACCAAGGCCTTGCATGGTCCTCGGACTCAAGCCTATGGGGAAACCAAGTACTCAAAAGAAAAATCACAAGTTTTGGACAGAACCAAGGCCTTGCATGGTCCTCGGACTCAAGCCTATGGGGAAACCAAGTACTCAGAAGAAAAATCATAAGTTTTGGACAGAACCAAGGCCTTGCATGGTCCTCGGACTCAAGCCTATGGGGAAACCAAGTACTCAGAAGAAAAATCACAAGTTTTGGACAGAACCAAGGCCTTGCATGGTCCTCGGACTCAAGCCTATGGGGAAACCAAGTACTCAAAAGAAAAATCACAAGTTTTGTACAGAACCAAGGCCTTACATGGTCCTCGGACTCAAGCCTATGGGGAAACCAAGTACTCAGAAGAAAAATCACAAGTTTTGGACAGAACCAAGGCCTTGCATGGTCCTTAGACTCAAGCCTATGGGGAAACCAAGTACTCAGAAGAAAAATCACAAGTTTTGGATAGAACCAAGGCCTTGCATGGTCCTCAGACTCAAGCCTATGGGGAAACCAAGTACTCAAAAGAAAAATCACAAGTTTTGGACAGAACTAAGGTCTTGCATGGTCCTCGGACTCAAGCCTATGGGGAAACCAAGTACTCAAAAGAAAAATCACAAGTTTTGGACAGAACCAAGGCCTTGCATGGTCCTCGGACTTAAGCCTATGGGGAAACCAAGTACTCAGAAGAAAAATCACAAGTTTTGGACAGAATCAAGACCTTGCATGGTCCTCGGACTCAAGCCTATGGGAAAACCAAGTATTCAAAAGAAAAATCACAAGTTTTGGACAGAACCAAGGCCTTGTATGGTCCTCGGACTCAAGCCTATGGGGAAACCAAGTACTCAAAAGAAAAACGACAAGTTTTGGACAGAACCAAGGCCTTGCATGGTCCTCGGACTCAAACCTATGGGAAACCAAATACTCAAAAGAAAAACGACAAATTTTGGACAGAACCAAGGTCTTGCATGGTTCTCGGACTCAAGCCTATGGGGAAACCAACTACTTGAAAGAAAAACTACGTTACATGGACCTTAGAATCTATCCGAGGAGAACTCTCCATTAACAATTGGGTTAATTCCTAAACTGCATGGATTCTCAAGTCTGCTCTCGGATCCTCAGTACCAAAGGGATTGATGCAATATAGAGCAATATGTTACCAAAAACACAATCGGAGTCCCTTACTGCTCGGTTACCCCCTCGGATGAATTATTTAGAGTTTATCGTTCTCGGACGGTCTCCTTGCACTTATTACAGAATATTCAGCTGTTATCTCGGTTAGTTTCCTAAGTTTAATTTACTGTGAATTATCGTTATTATGCCTGGTAATGTCGGTAAATTAGAATTAGTTGGATTATGTTTCAAGGTTTCCTGCTCTAAGTATTATTGAAGAAAAACACACATGGAGCACACCCATTCACAAAGTAGTGTTGCAAAAAAGAAAAATATTCAAAACAAGTAAATAAATTCCCCTTTTATTAAAACAAAGAAATAGTACAGCGTACAATAAAAAGCTAGAATCAGCTTATATTAAAGCTAACTACATAATCGAAAAGAAAGATACAAGAGAATAAGATAAAGCCGAGGAGGTAGTACATAGGAGAGGTTGGCTGCTGCTTCAAGACTTTGTTCAAGGAAAACCATTCCTCAACACTTTTACATGCCCATAACTCAGGCAGCCAAAGAACCCAACGTGGGGCCTGCACCATTGAAGAAAAGGTGTAGAAAGCCCAGCTTCAGGCTAGCGCAGCTGAAGAAAAGGTGCAGGGAACCCAACTTGAGGCCCACACCGTTGAAGAAAAGGTGCCGGGAACCGGAAGTTGAGGAGCCTACACAAAAATTTGCTTGCGACAAGGCAAACGGCGCTGATGACGGAAAATCTTTCTTCTAACACACCAAAAATCTGGTGTGACCAGAACCTGCTTCGGATTTTGACTAAAAGAGGGGAGGGTACCGTTCCCACTATGTCCAAGCGGGAGGACACCTTAAATCTGTGCCTCCCTTGCCCAGACCACATCACTTTACGTCTTGGAAGGGTCCGGTGCCTCTGTGGCGGGTGAAGTTCCTCCACCTTCACCTAAGTCTCAAACATATGGCGCAAAGGGAAGATGACACTGGAGGAGGGAACTGGTTATGGACAAAGGGTTATGATTCTGAAGAGAGCAGAAGGGTTTATATGCCAGGAGAGCAACCACCTGTCCTACTTATATAAAGGGTAAGGAGGTGTCATTTAATTTAATTTGAGCAGATTCCCAAGACGCGCTGCAGACAAGGCAGCTCTGGCTCAATTTCCCACACCCTCCACAACCGTAGGATCTCAAGATCCTCGGGAAGGCGCGCTTCGATTGTTGAAACTTCAGAGTACTCACGCGAACGAAGGGAGGACTCTTGACTTGGCACGTCTCCCATGTGAATGTAAAAACACAAGTATGAGTGGAGTGCAGAACCTGAACTAGCCATGATGTGGGCCCAAAGTCACCAAAACCCTCCTCCCCAACTAAAAGTCGGGCAGCAGGATTTTGAGGGGCTATTGTGGGGCCAGAAAATTCATGGCCCAGGCCCGCTCTATATCAAGGCCCAGGGCCTGATCTGAGGAGACCTATTGTCAAGGATGAGTTTAATGCAGGGATAAGATAAGTGAAAAGACTGCCAATACTGTAGTAGAGAACTTTGTGCCTAACAGGCCCCTATTCTTGACCATGCTATTCAACCTTTACGTCTACTCCCAACCACTTGAGGTATGGGCTGATAGGACAAGTCCTCTTCCCAGAAGGTAAAGCTTACACGTGGACCCTAAAGAGAGGAAGGAATACGAGTATAAAAGGAAACGAAAGCCAAGAGAAAGGGGGGGGGGAAAAGAGGAGAAGAATGGGAAGAACTTGATGCTCTTCGGACTAAGTCTGAGGAGTCTAACCCTTCAGGCTACGACGTTGTAGGGCTTGGATGTTCAGGCCGAACCCCTTTCTACATGAGCCCCCCTTAAAATCAGGACCGGACCGTTGCCCCGCGATCAAAGGCAAGCCTTTTAAGCCCATTCTCTACAAATCATATTGTGAGGGATCTTTTATGTACGAGCCCAACGTCATTCTTGGGCCGTCAAAAAATCGTGTCCCTACACTTATATTCAACTAACATTAGGAGGGCATTTGGTTCACCGTAATGTTACATTACACCATAATATTACGTTATTGTAATTTTATATTAATGTAATTTCAATATAAGAATACAACATTACATTGTTTAGGGAGTGACGAGATTAAGATGATGTGATATATTTTGTAATTTTAAATTATGATAATATTAGAAAAAATAAAATAAACCAAAAATCTTAATGTCACATCATAATGTATATCACATCAAAGGCATATCACAATGAATCAAACGGCCTCGAGGGATTGATGTTTATACTTTTTTTTTTTTTTTTTTTTTTTAACATTATATCGACACTCTTTCACATGGATATGTAAAATGTGGTCCCCCTGGTATGATCATTACAAAGTATAGACATTGTGCGAAGCATTTTACGTATGCAAAAGTAAGGGTGTTCGCAGTGTGGTGCGGTTTTAGGCTATTTTTAGCACTGCACTTTGTAGTGTGGTTTAGCCAAAATCGTAACTGCATCGCATCTCATTTTTGAGGTCACATGTGTAGTGCAGTGCGGTGTATAGTTTAGCCAAAACCATAGCCGCACCGCACCTCATATTTGCAGTCACATGTGCGGTGTAGTGTATAAAAATTCACCTGCTATATAAAAATTCAACATATATATATCACCATACAATTCAAAATGTATCAGTAATATCGCTATCTCAAATTCTCAGGTATACATCAAACATGTAATGAAGTCAAGTACTTTGAATAAGGTAGAGTGGCAAGCAACTTAAATGTTTTAACTATCAAAATCTAATGCTCTTCAGTCCTCACTTTAGATCAAGAATATGAAGTAAAGAGTTTATGTGAAACACCGGGTACAAAGCAAAAAGGATTTACCCATACTCAAAGCAATTCTAGTCATGCCTACTAATTTCAAGTTTCAATTTTAAAAACCATAATGTAAACAAGTCTAAAGCAAAGCATGAAATGAATTACAAATCCAAAACAAGTACTAATTGTAAACCCAACAAGAAATTGTTTAAATGAACATGAACAAAAAAAAAAAAAAAAAAAAAAAAAAGTCTGTCCATCCAATGCTATACTTCTCCAGTTCTCCCCCTCCCAATTCTATTTTTTAGCTCACACTCCAAGTCTTCACTTAATCTTCTTTATCTTTTGCCAATTTCATCAATTCTATGAAAATAAACACAGAAAATGTTAGTAAACTAATAAACAAAGAACAATAAACTAATATACAATTTATATATATATAGTTTTAGAAAATTACCTGCTTCAGCATCTTGCTCAAGACTTTCCACTTCATTCATTGCTTCCCGAATATTGATTGGTTTAGATGGGTTTTTTAATCAATTTTGAGCACAGATAATGGCCTCCACAGTTTTAGGAGCTAATGAACTCCTAAAAGGATCCAAAACACGACCCCCTGTGCTAAAGGCTGACTTAGAAGCAACAGTAGACACAGGAATAACTATGACATCTCATGCTACCTTGGAAAGGATTACATATCTAGTAGAATTCACCTTCCACCAAGCCAAAATATCAAACACTAATTTGTTAAAAAGTGTGCATTAAACACTAATTTTTCTATAGTTAAAAATCAGATTACCTCTTGGTTGTTTCTGCCATTTGTTAGAGTCTGATTAATGCGCTCAATGTTCCTTGACAATTAATGTTTTATGATTTTGCTCTTGGTGTAAGGCTGTAATTAGGGTAAGAGGTAAGCTTATAGGTATTTATATATAGTTGCATAATGTTGATATTTGTCAATAACTGTCGACATAGCTAGCTTTTCTACGTAGGGCGTGATGCATGACAGAGGTAGTTCCTTTGAATATTCCAGGTATGAATTTTACTCACTGTTCCATTTGAAGCTAGCTTTCTACGTAGGCCATGACGAAAATTCGAAATTTGATGTTTACTATTCTCACTGTCCTATTCATATTAGCTTTATAATAATAATTGTGAAATTTCGTTGAAAGTTTTTTACATTGCTTTGATTTTTTTTAGTTACTTTTTTTTTTTAATTTTTAAAATTTTAGTACCTTTATTTTTATTTTAATTAATTATTAAATTAATTAAGATATCATCATGCATGATTTGACCTTTGGTTTGGCCTTAAAAATCTTAAATCACTTCCTTTTTCAATTCTTTGAACAATTCGATTTTTGAAACGTAGGTTTGCAACTTCTCAAATGTGCGTGTAATTTGGAGTTTTTTTTACTAAAGACTATTTGGGGCCTTTGGGCTATAGTAGAATGCATTCATGAAATAGTAAATTTTGAATTTTCTTGCTTTTAATTGTGTTTATTTGTTTTCCAAAGTGTATTTCCCAATTTTCAGGTCTTGTTGATGTGTTTTGTTAGTTGTATTAGGTCAAGTTTATGAATTTTTTGTTTAAATGTTATAGTATTGGAAATATAAGTTTTCATTACTCATGCTTAATTGGAAGGTTGTTCCAAGTTGGTCCTATATAAATGATAATTCCTAGTTCATGTATGGATGAAAATGAGATAATAAAGTGTATTATTATTTTGAGCCTTTTGCTTTTGAGAAGAATAAATTCTTCGTGTCTAATTCTTATCCTTCGATCGATTCCGATAGGTAACGAGGTTCTTGTTCTCTATCTTTCGAGCAGATTACTTGGATTCATTTGGGTGGTGAAGTTGTTTATCCTTGTAAGCGACTCTTGTTTGTTTTGTTACATGCGTTTGTGTGATTATAGTTGGTAATAATTTTTATGCAATACATAATCTTTTTAATTGAATTTTCACTTTAACATTGTCATATGTTAGTCATTATCCTTTGTAAGTGTGCTATGTTTGGATGATAAGGTGTTATGTGTCATATTTGGATGGACATATGACAAATTTCAACAATTAATTTCTCAATAATATATTGTTGAAATTTGAAAATTTTCTTTACAATTTAATATAATTGTAAGTAAAATAAGAACCAAATGATTATTGGTGGAAATTGCTCATGTTAATATCTTTCAAAAATATACTTAACTTTTCATCTAATTATTTGAAATCTGTTAAAAGAATCTTAAATTTCTTGAAATTGCTTTTGACAATGCAAAAATTCACTGAGATAAATCTTTAACTAATGAAGGATTAAAATATATTTAAGTTTCAAGGCTTGCATTTTATTAATTTTAGATTGAATGTTTAAGGATTGTGTTCTTTGAAAAGATATAGATAAAAGGTAGGCTTATTAAACTAAATAACTAGAAATAAATATTCAAATTACAAACATTACTATATATTAGATACAAATGTTTAACTATTCAGCCACTCAAATTGATTTCAACTTTTCGTTTTCTTCTTTCTAATTTCAATTAATTATTAAAATTGAATAGTTCATTATCTTTTTAGTGGATACAATTAAAATTTCAAGTATAATCTCCAGCCCAAAGATGAGTTTTGTATCTCTTCGTTTATCTATGGTTACAATGTTTCCTCTTCCAAAACCTTATTTCTCTCTGACTCACACATCAATTATTTATTTAAGCTTTACAATGTTATATCTACTAGTGTACATCTAGGTACAATCACCCCATCATCTACAAAAAGAAATGAAAAAAAAAAAAAAAAAAAAAGCTCAATACTAATTGTTCTCCACATTTTTCAATCAAGCTTGAGTTTTCACAATTTTGAAAAGACATAAATTGTTTTTGTCAAAGATTTTCAAAGTTAAATCGACAATAGGATGACCATTGAGGTGAACAAACCCACAAATAGAAATGATCTCTTTTTTTCCCTTTCTTTTTGGTATTCTTGTATTTAGTCTATGAAGTGATTTTGCTATTTTCCTTGCCAAATTTTTTAATGATATTGGCTTTTGTTACTCTTAATTGACTTGGAATTGACAATGCAAATTTAGTTAATTTGAGCTTTTTTGGTAAGTTTTTACTTTGCTTAGTTGATCTTTAAGGAAAATATCAAAAAAAGAATAAGACAAAATATAATTTACTCTAGAGTATCATTATGCTATTAATGTTTTTATGTATAGATACTTGAGGAACTTGATTAATTCTTTGTTGGAATTCCAATTATTCTTTTGTCTAGCCTCCTAGATTAATTTTTGGGGTGCCAATTATAGCCTAGAGGTAACAACATTCTTTGTGATGTCCCACATTTGTGGTTCAAACCCCACCATCTCCCCTCCACTACTATTTACCTATAAAAAAAATAAAAAAGGTTAGAGTTTGCGTTAGTTTGAATAACATTTGATGTCCTATTATTTGCTTAAATCTTTCATATATGCAATGCTTAATTCATTTAACGTTTTTGAATTAATCTTTTTTTTTTTCACCTTTTAGTCTCTTTGTGATTTTGAAATTGCAAAAATTCTATTACATAGCACCAAATTAAGCTTATGTTCTAGGAACAACATACACAATGCCTAAGGTGCCCTCACTTTTGACTAATTAAGCACTACACCACATCAACTTTCAATAGGGTTGATTTCTATGATGAAGTTATTGGTATTTGTATTGTAAGCCTTAATGAAAAACGAACTTTTAAATTCCATAAGTATGTACAACATATGGAACAAGAAAATGAATTTATCTGTACAAACTTTTGAACAATAGTTTTTGAATAGTTTTGTATAACTACTCAATAATTGTCATAGTTTAAATATGTCAATGTCACATTCATTGTGACAAGTGAGAAACCATGGACGTGTGCACTCCCTATAAAACAATATCTTAATCTCACTAAGTTGAAGGTAGTATACTATTTAACTATTTTGCCAAAATTTTGTATTAAAGTTATAGATTCTATCTTCTAATAGACGTTTGTGTTGGATGATTTATATATCTATAATTGGCTATTCAAACTAAGAATTTCCCGTCATATGTTACTCTCTAAAAATCTTATTAGCTATATAGATGTTACTTTTGGTTGATGAGACAAGATCAACAAAACACGACTTTTATATAATTATATCTAGACGATACTGCAATTTCATGATGGATAGGTTGGTCTTATTCTAAGTAATCATATGGTTTATGAATTTGAAGAGTTATATATTACAGGATTTATTCAAATGTTCATATGATGAAAAAAAAGCTTGCTTTTTGAATTTAATTTAATTATATATTTCCACTTTATGATATATGATTTATTGATTATGAGAAAGAAAGAAATGTTGATCTATGTTTTGGAGAAAAATATACCTATAAGAGTTGATTCGCATGTTTATGTACAATAATTCACAAAGAATACATGACTACAACTTGATCTAATAGTTCTCACACTATAAAATAAGAGATAGCTTCTTTTATTGCATTGTGTTTCAAATTTTTCCGCGCATCGCCTAAATCTGCGACTAGTTAAGATCTAATTGTACCTCTTTGTCCCCGCAATCAAGGTTATATTTGCCATTTGTTATGAACATAGAGTATCTGTATGAGCAATGGTGGCCTATGGATGAATATTTAGGAGCAATATAGCCTATTGACCCTTATAATTACTTACAGGGTATTAAGGTCAAGTTATGACCCCCAAAAAAAAAAAAAAAAAAAAAAAAAAAAAAAAAAAAAGTAAAAAAGCTAACAGATGCCTTAGTAGCATTAGTTTAAGAATTATTTTTAGAAAATTTTTTTTATGGGAAAAGAAAAGAAAAAACCTTTTTTTCTTTTTATAACTTTTTATATTTCCCATGAAAATAGTATTAAAACTTTCCTAAAATGATATATTAACAAATGTCTTAAAAGCACTCGTTAACAGAACAATGCTTATAGCGTATTAGATTCGTGTTAAGTAAAAGTTGACTCACTCTCAACTAGACATGGCAAACAGTTAGGTCAGGTCGAGTTAATCAAGTTGCGGATCAAATGGGCCAGATTAAAAAATGGGTTAAAAACGGGTCGGGCCAATCGAGTTTTGGGTGGTTCGAGCAGGGTCAGGATGACCCGTATTTTAAAAATGAATAAATGAATTTTTTTTTAGAGAGAATGAATCAACTCAATCAAGGAAATGAATTGTACATAATACCTTTTGTTTGTTTGTTTTTGTTTTTTTTTTCCCCCACATTAAGTGGGCATCTACTATTATTAGACTATTTGTGTTACTATTATACTTTTGTATATCTTTCTTCTATTACTTAGTATTTAAATTAGTGTTAGCATTTAGTAGTGTAGATGTGTAGTTGTAGGTGCTTTTGCTTTTTGTATTTTTTTCATTTTAATTAACTTTTTTTTTAATAAATGGGGCAATGACCACCGCCACTAGTGGCTACTAAATAGCTATAGTGTAAGTGCCGTGCTTTGTGCCTTTATATCTATGCACCTAGCACCTTGACATGTAGTCTAAATATTATATATATATAAAATAAAATTAAAAAAAAAAAAAAAAAAAGCAAAAGGTTTAAAATTGGGTCAAGTCCTGTTGGCCCTAGATATAGCAAATGATCAAATCGAATCAATCACATTGCGTGCGGGTCAGGTCAGGTTGACCCATATTTTTCACATTAAAAAAAATGACAAATAAATGCCAAATTTTTAGTGCACAACGTAGTTTCCATGTTTTCAGGCAAAAGATGTGATCGATACAGAGTAAGAATTTTTTTTTCCCTGTGCTAAAACTTGATTCAAATGCAACAGTAGTTATAGGAATGCTCGTCAGATCTCATGCCATTAAAGAGAGTTTTGGAAACCGATTGTAATGTTCTTTCCACCAAGAGAGAACTTCTAACTTTGGATTTTGCCTTTTGCCTAGGCTCTTCTAAATACAAGTCCAATTAAGATTTTTTTTTGTTTTGCCTTTTGAGTCACTATTGAATTCTTCTAATTTTGTCTTGTTTACTGTTTCATCAGTTGGTGGCCAGGTTTGTGCTAGTTAGATAGATATTACTATATTAGTTAGACAGACTTGGACGTGTTGTTAGTAATAATTAGTAGTCTTTGTAGTAGAACTTAGTTACTTAGTATCTAGTAGATAGTTAATGAATGTTATAACTAGAAGTAGAGCTTAGTAATTAGTAGTTAGTGCTGCTTACTTAGTAGTGCAGTCTGTGTAGACACGGGATAGTAAATGCTTTAGGCTTTAGCTTTCCTTTTGTATTTTTTGTCCCTTTCATTTAACTCTTTATTTTTTTAATAAATAGGATGCATAACACACAAGTTCATTGTGCCTTTTATGACAATGTAATGCACCTAGGAGTAGTCTAGCACACCTTGCCATGTAATTTTTAAATATATTTTAGGGAAAAAAAAGTTAAAAAATGGGCGGGCCACAGGTTGGCCCATATTTAATTCGGGCAAAAAAATGGGATTCGGGTCGGGTCAGCAAATTTCTGCCCGTTTTGCCATGTCTACTTTCAACCTAATCAAAGTTTTTTTATTAGCTTTTGTGATTTTCTCAATGTTATTAAATCACAAGTAGTTTGGGTTGTATTTGGCTTTTATCATAGTAATTATTAGGTACTTCGAGAGTAGGGTAACATGGTACTCATTCTCTCATATTCATGATGAATCTTACTAACCAAATTCATCATGGGGGTCATCAGTAATGTGAGAGGATAGAGCATCATATCACCTTGATTACCTAATAATTTTTCACTTTATAAGTAGGCATTGACGTTTTCCTATCTCTGTCCATGCCTATGTAAGCTACGACACCCATCCCAATAAGAGATCTGGGTGTGATCCCTGCTTATATAAAAAAACCGATTGATATCTTAGTCTGATGATAAAGAGTTATTATAAAAAAAGGACGCATAAGTTAAAACTTTCTTTAAAAAAAAAAAAAAAAAAAAAAAAAAAAGATTCCCAAGTAAGCCTTTTGTTTTTATCCCACTTTGTTAATTAAGGGTCACGGTCATCTCATTAATTGAAGTTTAGGATAAGTTATTTGTTGCAACCCAATACGTAGGCCATGACGTTTTTTTATGCTCCCAAGTCCTAAATAGTAAATACCATTGGTACAAAAAAATAAATTAGAGAAAAAAAAAAAAAAAGATTGGTGGGCTATCAAAAATAAATTTCATTCGTGGAACATCTGGACTCCATTATGGTAAAACCCAAATGGGAACTTGACTTGATATAGGTTTTGGGTCCCTAGAGACCATTGTTTCAACTTTCAACTAACGGATTACTTGTCTAACCAGATGCAAAAAATTGATCTTAAGATAAAGGTAAAAAAATTGATCTTAAGATGCAAAAAAAAAAATACAAAAATATTTACAATAACATATATAAGCATATAATGACATATTTAATGTAATATTAATGTTTTGGCTAAAATATTGTGTTTTGGTCCCTTAAGTTCGCATGAATTCTGTTTTTCATCTCTACTCCTATCTTTTTTTTTTCTTTCCTAAATTCTGCAAAGAGCTTTTTCAATGGTTCTAGAATGAAAATAGGAAAGAGTAAAGGATTTTTTATTTATTTAGTTTGGGATGAAAAACGAACTTTTTAAAGTATAAAACCAAACAATGATCATGCAAACTTTAGGGACGAAAGCAATATTTATACTAATTTAACTACAAAAAACGAAAAAAGAAAAAAAAATTATTACCCAAAGAGAAAAACATTACAAATTATACTCATCCAAAATAACATCCAATATTTAGACTAATTTAACTAGAGAAAACGAATATATATATATATATATATATATATTGCCAAAAGAGAAAAGCATTACAAATTATACTCATCGAAAATAACATCCCTAACACTCCATTTGATAGGAAGAAAATGAATGAAATGAAAAGAATTGTTTTAAAATATTCATTCTAAGGACTTTCAGCAACATAAGAGTTATGATCAATCAGTTTTATGTTATATACCAAAATATAGGATAAATTTGAACTAATAATAAATAGGAAAAAAGTGAATACTATTTTGAAGATCTCACTATTGGTTTACATGTTCTGTAAGTTCTTAAAATGCATGCAAATTTTTATGCCAATTTAATATAATTTACTATTCAATCCATAAACTCACATTTTATGCATTATTTTAAATTACAGAAGTTTAAATTTAAACAATTGATTGATGACATAACTATTAATATTTTACCACCTTAAAATTTTGCAAGCATGGAGAATATTAAAAAAATAATAATAATAATCAAATGGTGAATTTTGTCAAAATTTACATTCATTAAGAAAATATTGAATGGTGTAACATTGCTTAAAGTTATATTATGTAAAATATATATTTATATAATAATTTAAAGTAACCTAAATTTTCTTTCTTTAGAGAACCAAACATATTTATATAATAATTTAAAGTAACCTAAATTTTCTTTCATTAGAGAACCGAACAATATAAATGAGTCAAAAAGCTCTTAATTTCGACAAGTATCATGTTGCTCTAACAACTAGTGTTGAAATAGCTTTCACATAATATAAAGTAGAATAATAAAGCTTTCTAAAGCTTTTATTGATCAAAGCAAGATCGAAATAAACCAACTATAAGATTTAAAGAAGCTTCCATAACACATTTTTATTCTCCATTTTTCTTCCCTATGCTTATGTGCTTATTGGGTAGCATCATTTCTTATTCAAAAGGTTGATACTTCCATTCGATCAAAGAAGAGGCCCGAAGACCCACCTTCAGGCATCAAAGCCAACATCACAGGACTTTTTGCACTTCTTCAACAGTTAAAACTCCACTGTTGTGGTTCAAGTCTGTGCTGGTATACCCTGGACACACGGAGTTGATTGCTATTTTGGGGTACTTCCTTGCTAGAACCCTTGTATATGCATTAAGTGCTGCCTTGGAGACTATGTAAGCAGAAATATTAACAGGCCAACCTTTGGTTTCAATCAAATTCTCCTTGACATCTTCTAGAAATCCTTCCACCACCTTGTCCACCTTCTCTTCTGTGAGGCCATCAAAATCTCCGAGCTCTTTCTTTGCATTCTCATTTGAAATAAGCTGAAATATTAACATAATTGAAATTTTAATTTCTTCAAAAAAAAATTTCAAGCAATCCCCTAGAACCAAATGTTTAGTGCAGGTCCTACACAATCGTCGCAGCCATAATCTTGCACTCTATATTGCCCTGAAATATTCATGACCAAATATAGCTGATTATAAATGGTTTAATAAGATGAGTTTTACATTCTGTACCTTTAATTGTCCCAAGGCGGAGGAGACATTTACTATTCTTCCTGAATTGGATAATAGAAGAAGCGGAATAAGTGCTTCGCTCACTTGCTTGGCTCCATAGTAGTTTGTTCTCAAACAATCCTCAGTTGTTTGATAAGTTTGCTTTATGACTTCCTTCAGAGCTATGGCATTTGGACCTAAAAGCTGTATCATTATATGCAAAGGTATTAAATGATGCTACAATACTCTTCTTTATAAAACTTGATTAATTTCTATTTTTCTTCATATTGCAAGTCATCAAAATTTTGGGATATGCCTTCAATTTGAGAGAGAGCGTGTTGTGCATAAAGGATATGTATCGTTTTCTCTAACAACATATGTAATCCACAACTATATAAGACTACATATGATGACAAAATAATGTTATTGTATGGTTATGATGAGTGATCACATGATTCACATCATACTATGATGTAGGTTTGTCCAAGCAACCCAACCACCTGACTAAACCGACCATTGGCAGCCCGATCCAATCCTTTCATCGGTCAACAATAGGTCCCTTCTCTCAGAAACAAACTTCGGCCAGTTAAGTGGTAGGTGTCTTCCATGAAAAATGAAGCCACCCTACTCGACCAAAAAAAAAAAAAAAAAAAACACTTCAAGTAACCCTCATATCTACCCAGATCCAGCAACTATTAGGCCCTTTGCTGCTTAGATCTAGCCATGTTTGGCCTTCTCCGCTTAGATCCACTTAAATCCAGCGATGTTTAAATTGGATTGGCTCAGATTTGGTGACGTTTGCTTAGATTTGCTCAAATCTAACGATGTTTCTCTCTGATATGACCGACGGAGTTTCGCCTAGATTCGACAATGTTTGGCTCAAATCCAACCTAACCTTACTCTCCTCCGCTCAGATTAGGCGAAGATCTACCTTCCTCCACCCACCACCACTCCATCGGTAACTAAACTGACAAATCGTCCACCAGAGCCCGATCCAACTCAACTCGTGGTTGTTCGCAATTAGCCGTAGGTCTTCACTTCTTCCACTCAACCTAAACGGTTTGAGTAACGAGTTAACCTTAAACCCTATCCGCCTAATCCATAGACATCCCTACTATGATGTACCCTCATACAGACAATAACTTAATGATGGATGAAATTACTTGTAAAAAAAAAACTTCAAAAATTTCAAAAATTTGCCACAACAATCTCAACAATTTTACTATCTGAATTTTTTAAAAAGTTTGACCCATAGCAACATCGTTCAACGAAAGCAATGACATAAGATTAAGTAGGGGTGTGTAGCTAACCTGCCAAAACCGACCCGATCCAACCCATCCTGCTGTGTTCGGTTGGGTTGCGAGATTTTTTTTTTTTTTTTTTTTTTTTTTTTATAGTGAGTCGAGTTGGGTTTGAGTCGTAAGATTCACAAATACACCTAACTCGACCCAACCCGCCTATAATTAATATATATTTTAAATTAAAAAGTATATATATATTTAGAAATATATTATACAATTTTGTTATTTTCTTTTTTGCCCCTCTTCCTAAATAAAACTCAACCCTAAGTTCTCCTTGTATAGTTTGTGTTTGTTTGATGTTATTTTCAAGATTATTTGGTTATAAATTTCTCTTATTTATGGGAGGTTGTTTTAATGCTCAATTTAATAATAACAATGGAGACTCCAAGATATTTTTAGGGGGGTTAGGAATGATAGAGCAGAAATTTGTCATAGGGGTAAGTAAAAAATTAAATAATTTTTTTTTTCTATACATACAACTTCCATATTATATACAATAATCTAAAATAATATTCTAAATACAATACAACTATATTGTACAGTAGTCTAAAAAAATTATTAATAGTTAAAATATCGATAAGATAACAAATATAATTAAATAATTAATCATACATTTCTTTTTTCGAATTAATAATAACTTATTATATTTATATGTATTATCAATTAAATAAAAATATATGATAAAGAAGAATAGTAACACACCTAGGAGTAGAACTAGGAGTAAATGTGAAACTAAGAAAAAAAAAATAGTAACTAATATAAGTTTTTGCTTTTAAAGTGTATGACTTTTTAATCATACACGTGGTCACTCTCTTGGAATTTGAGCAAGCACTAAAAGATTTCTTGAACTTGAAAATCTATAGAGTATTTATCAAACCATTTAATCAAATAAAGAAAAAAAAACTAAGAAAATATAGAAGAGAGAAAGACGGATAAGGATAATGGGAAATAATCGCATATGTAGATAGAGATCTATTGGTTGTAATAGTAGTGTAATTTTTTGCTTATGAAAAAAAAAAAAAAAAAAAAAAAAAAAGTGCAGGGAAAAACACTTCATTTTGCTTCAACAATAAAGTAAGCCAGAGTCCCAAAGAGAAGTTTTTTTTATTATTATTTTTTTTTAACGAATGAGCAAAAATTTGAAACATTTTTTTTGAAAATAAAATTCTATACACAATACTTTCACAAAAAATTTATAACAAAATCTAGGTGGCAAGTTGTTAATGGTAGATAAAAAATAATGTTAGTTGTAGGTCCAAATAAAAACTAGTTACAACTTTGAAAGTTCAAATAATGTGTAAAACACCCTTGAACGTTTAGACCCCCAATAACAAAATAATCAATTCAAGCTTTATGTCAAACAACTAATGTGCGGAAAATGAACAAAAGCT